>NC_090651.1:214080630-214405963 GCF_040937935.1 Hyperolius riggenbachi | reverse complement strand
AGCTGATTGGCCTGCTGCCAGGAGTTCATTAAGAGGAAAAGGCAATGGATCTATGCGCAACCAGTTATGGATCACAAACGCTAGAAATTCCAGCGGTCTATCTTTCAAATCGGAATGATTGAGAACATCAAATGCCCACTGGAATAATTCCCCTTTAAACAAAATATAACTTAGTTGGAGTGCCCAGGTTGAAACAGGAGTCGCTTGGAGATCAGGATTGGTCAGGAACCTGGCACATTCAGAGAAAAACTCATTTTCTGTTTCAGAGCTAAGTTCTTCAAATTTCTTAAAGGAACAGGAACCATAATTAACAGTGTCATACTTTCTGGGAATCCCCCCCCACAATGGGGATTGGTAATGGGGTTTTCATAATGTAAGGCTTGGTGGTGTATTCTCCACAGTCAGCATGCAACGCATGAGCTGACGTGGAGGAGGTACACACACTAGCACAAGGAAACAGGCTATCCCTAGTATAGTGGAGGGGAGGACTGACTGCAATAGGAGATTGTGGCGCACAGAGCCGGTGCAGATCTGACAGCCACAAACAATGCTTTCGTTATAACGTCTCAGTAGCGGCTACTTAGCGACAGCAAGCGTCCAAAACCAGACAGACTGGAATGAGGCAGCCAATGCGATGCGGCGATGGCGTGCCTCACAAAGACAGGACAGGACAGTCAGAAAACAGCAGGATTAAGATAGATGAACGTAACACAGATAAATATACAATAAGTATGTTTTCCTAGCGTATTACAATTACAGCTATCAATGAAACTATTTGTAACGTCTGACTAACATATGTATATATCGGCAATGAACCGATATATGACATAAGCAGGAACGCTGACTAGGACTGGAGTAATACAGGGAACAGGACTCAGAAGGATTCGCTATCTCTTCGCAGAGATGAACGCAATCCACAACCAGTAACAGAACAGGATTCAGAAGGATTCGTTATCTCTTCGCAGAGATGAACGCAATCCACAAACAGGAACAGAACAGGATTCAGAAGGATTCGTTATCTCTTCGCAGAGATGAACGCAATCCACAAACAGGACCAGGAACAGGATAACTAGCTCAGCACGGGTGTTCACGGTACGCGCAAACTACCAAAACGTGCTGGAAAACTGACTAACTGCACACAGGATATAAACAGTTCGTGTACGTATACATCAGCGACACTGATGTATCACGTAACACAAATACAAGGAAAATAATAAACGTGCTGGTATGCATATATATTGGCAATGAACCAATATATGATGCAAAGACCAGCAAAGTATCTTTATAACAAGAAACACGATCGGGGGCTAAAGCGACAGCAAGACTGGCTTAAGCTGAAGCTATGAAAACCCAAGGAAACCCTGCAGGAAGCAGATCTTTATACTGAGGTCATCCAATGGGAGCAGACATGCAGATTCCCACACAGGTGAATGATAATCAGTCACAAGCTGACAGCAGGGAAAGACAGACAAAGCTATGCAACTTGCATGGAAAGACATCAGAACTGCCTGAGCTGCAGCACTACTTCCAGCAATAGCTGCTGCAGCAGCAATCATTACACCCCCAAACCATGGACCATGAGGGCCAGGCAGGTATAGCTCAGGGTACAAAGCCCTATGCATCCAGGGCTCTGCATCCTGGCTATCCCAGCCTGCATGGAGGACAAGGGTCTAAAGAGGTTTAGGAGGGGGGACCCCACATAATTTTTTCCCACACTCAGAACATATATATACAGTATATACATATATATATATATATATATATATATATATATATATATATATATATCATATAGATATAAATTCATTTATATACATATTGATACATAATTTGTCATTTTACCGCATTTAAAGGGACTCCGAGCTCACCCAAAAAAAGAAAGTTGTACTCACCAGGGGCTTTCCCCAGCCCAGTGCTGGTCGGGAGGTCCCACGCCGGCGTCCTGGCTCCTCTCCTTCTCCCCACTCCGGAATGGCTTACAGGCCGCAGCCCGGGCGACACTCGGCAGAGTGTCGGTCTGCAGCTTCCGCGTATGACGCGGCTGACGTCACACGCTGGCCGCCTCGCGTCATCACGGCGGCCGGCGTGAAAGTACTGCGCATGCGCGATTAAAGCGCGCATGCGCAGTACTTTCACGCCGGCCGCCGTGATGACGCGAGGCGGCCGGCGTGTGACGTAATCCGCGTCATATGCAGAAGGAGCAGCCCGACACTCGGGCGAGTGTCGCCCGGGCTGCGGCCTGTCAGCCATTCCGGAGCGGGGAGAAGGAGAAGAGCCAGGACGCCGTCGTGGGACCTCCCGACCAGCACTGGGCTGGAGAAAGCCCAAGGTGAGTACAACTTTCATTTTTTTTATGAGCTCGGAGTCACTTTAAATCATGACTTTTTTCTTCTAATTTTAACACTGAATTTATTGAAAACTACAAGGTCTTTTTGAAAAATGTTTCCTCTTGTTCCCACATTCCTCTTTAACATACCCTGCAAATGTGGTGTTTCTAGCATGTTTGGGGGCTTTGCTATTAACCGCTAAAGTCAGCGGCCATTAAAATATCTCCCACACTCAGAACAAGAACTTCAAAATCAATTTTCTCAAAAACTAAACTTTTTTTTTATTTTCTTTCCTCTTGTTCCCACTATCCCGCTTATTATACCCTCAAAATCTGGTGTTTCTATCACTTACCAGGGCTTTGCTATTAACCAATAAAGTCGACAGCCATCTTTCCCTTTACCTCAAAATTGAACTGCCGGTAATAACATTTATTTGATAACAGTATTTACCATTTTAATGGTTACAATAAATAATGTTATAAGATAAAACATTCACGGCAGGTAGGTTTTTGGTTGTGTAAGTTTTACTGCCCTTTATGTTCTGAGATCTATTTCAGAGGACAGCAGCTCAGACACTCTCTATTTATTTATTTCTCTCTCTTTTTTACTCTTTCTTTCCCTTTCTCCCTTATTTCTTTTTCCTTTCTATTTCTCTGTCATTCTCTCTGGTGTAAATAATAAAAACTCTTTTGGGAAGTTATCTGGTTATAATTTTATCCCAGGGCCATCATCTTCTAGAGGGGTTGTATGATTAGGGATTATTTAATTCCCACAACTCCATTAACCTCCTTAGCGGTATGGACGAGCTCAGCTCGTCCATTACCGCCGAAGGGTGCCGCTCAGGCCCTGCTGGGCCGATTTTCTTCAAATAAAAAGGAGCACACGCAGCCGGCACTTTGCCAGCTGCGTGTGCTACCTGATTGCGCGTGCAGCGGCGAAAGAGGGTCCCCCCAGCCGCCCGAGCCCAGCGCAGCCGGAACAAACATTTCCGGCCAGCGCTAAGGGCTGGATCAGAGGCGGCTGACGTCAAGACGTCGGCTGACGTCCATGACGTCACTCCGCTCTTCGCCATGGCGACAAGGAAAGCAAAACAAGGAAGGCCGCTCATTGCGGCCTTCCTTGTTACTTCTGATCGCCGGAGGCGATCAGAAGTACGCATCAGGAGCGCCCTCTAGTGGGCTTTCATGCAGCCAACTTTCAGTTGGCTGCATGTAATAGTTTTTTTTTTATAAAAAAAAAAAACCCTCCCGCAGCCGCCCTGGCGATCTTAATAGAATGTCAGGGAGGTTAATCTGATTTGTGATTGAAAATGTGTTCTAATATAATGTCCTGGACTTGGGCCCAGTGTGTTTCCCATATTATGCTTTTTGTGGTGTATTAAGATATTTTGTACTGGCTTTTTTGTATACCGTATTTGATATGATATTTTACACTGAGCATTTTTTTGTACTTTTACCAGCTTTGACTTCTCAATAAAAATGTAAATAATAAAAAAAAAACATTCACGGCATCAGCCTGCACCATTTTTTTCCTTGTGCCTTTTTTGACTGTCCCCTTTCAGGAACTCTACCTGGCTGCAGTCAGTCAGTATGTCAGCAAAGCAAGGTGGTTTTGAGCAAGTTCTGAATGACAGGTACAGCACTGCAAAGTACATGGTTAGTAATACTACAAAGATATCCTTATACATTAAACCTTGTTAAACTTAATACTTTTAAGCTTTCATATAGAGCTGAAGTTCTTCTTTTGTAAAGTCTGTTGGACGAAAAGTTAATTTGCATATCCTTATGCTCATTTTAGGTATATTTGTACATATTAAAAAATTGCCTGTTTTTCATTTTTTTTCCTCAAAAATTAAATGCGCCTGTTTTTTCATGTTTTACTGTAATTAAAAGTTCCCACCTGCTTCTTATTGTGACATTTCTGTTCGGATTACCTGACAGTGTTTACACATAGCTGTAATGAAAAACAGATTTTCAGGAACGCAACGTTGAAACCTGTCATTAAATGCTTTCACCAGAAATGAGACAAGATCCCTGCTTAAATGTGCTTTGTTTTTATTCCGATATTGAAATGGAAGATTTAAGTATCAAGCTGATGTGTAGAAGTGTGATGTGTATCAAGCTGATGTGTAGAAGGGTTTGAATAGAACAGTATAAACCACAAACAAACGGGAGCTCAATCTGGTGTGGTATGTCGTAACGAATGGAAGTATTCACAGAATAAAAGTGTAAATATACAGTACTCACATGCTGTGGTCGCTTGAAAGCAACTACTCAATAAGCATGAGGGGATGTACCGTCCCCTCTCAGCCTTTGTATAGGTACAGGCAACTGCTCCTTGCGAAAAGCCAGCTGGAGAGGTAGCTCGCCTACTGGTGTCCCTTGCCAAAGGGATAAACAGTACATGAAGAGGTAGGAGGCACCCAACAGATTTTGTGTTGAATGTCAGAAGAATATACAGTATATATGGAAAAGGTTAGGTTCTTCTACGCCTAAATGTTTTTATCGCCTGGGACCCTGCAGTACTACTGATCGAACTGATATTGACCTGAGAAAGCCCCTGTGGACGGAGATACGCATATAATAACGTTATCTTTAAATTTTACAGTGAGTCCTCCTTATTGTGAAGGTAGGACCTAACTAAGTACCGCCAAGTTTGCCTGCACGATCACGTGTTAACCATGACGACAAGCCCGTAATGCAGTAACCAGGGAAATGACGTCGCAATGACGTAGTTGGGTCAATTGGAAGGCCCCCAGTAGAGGCCCTAGCAACCAATCAGAGGAGGGGAGACTCTGCCCTTCCCTCTTCTATATAAAGCGGCGGCCATTTTGAGAACTCGTACTTGTTTGAGACTCTGTAGTGCTGAGAGCATCTCCAGTGCTATTATCCATCTGAGCAAGTGCTTTACTGTCTTAAAACACAGCGTTTTTACTGTTATCCACCTTAACATTAACAACACATACTGTATATTGTATTGCTGTATAGTTAGCTAGTCATTTGATTGTGTTAGCTTACAGTCAGTGTAGTGTATACTGTGCTAGTTTAGGACTGAAGCTGAGTTAGGTTAGCTTAGCTGAGGTCTGTGTGCAGGCCAGGTCTGCTAGCTAGGTAGACTACTAGCCTGTAGGTAGGTTAGGGATGAGTTGTTAATTTATCATCTGTACTGTTAGTTTATTTAGTGTTAGACTAGCAGTACTACAGCAGCCTCTGTGTCTGTCTCTAACTGTGATTGTGCAGCTGCTGCCTGTAGTGTGAGTGTGACAGACAGTCTAATGGCCCATACTCACGGGCGGCAAAAGTGGCCTGTCGCCAGCACACGTGAGCGTGTGGGCGACAGCTCCTCGCCAGGTCCCTCCGCGTACACACGCGGAAGAGAGACCTAGCGGCACGACGGAAGCTGTCGCCGACGTTCCTCCTCCCCACGCCGGAAGCTATGCGTAGCTCAATGGAGGTTGCTGTCGCTAGTCCGCGTACTCACGCGGACTAGCGACAGCTGCGGCGGAGTTGCGGCAGCGACTGTCGCCAGGCGATTGAATATTTCAATCGCCTGGCGACATCAGCGACGGGCGACAGTTCGGGGTGCGCGCCCGTTTCGGGCGACAGTTCGGTGTGCGCGCGGCCCATACTCACGGGCGACCTGTCGCCGCAACACGCGCGCCCCGCGTGTTGCGGCGACATTTGTCCCTCGTGAGTATGGGCCATTAGTGTCACTGACTGACTGTCACTCTTTTGTTGTCTTACTCTAGTGTTTTATAGTAGGATAAAAGGTAATAAAAGTTTTAAAATTTGCTGGGAGGCAGTGGTGGACTTACCTCCGGAAAGCAGACTAAAATACTGTCTGAATTAAATATAATACTTACGACAATACTGTGTCCATTCCTGGTGGAGGGGTGACCTACCCCTACTTTTCTGATCTACAGAGAGCGACATCTTAATCCTGAGTGAGGACAGGTCTAATCTCCTCACCTGCATCTACAGTGGTTGCCTAAGTGGTAACCCATGTTTGTAAGTATTTTCATCTCACACTTACATTTATCCACGCAGGGGCGTAACTAGAAATCACTGGGCCCCCCTGCGAATATTTGGATGGGGCCCCCCCCCATAGGTGCCAAATAATCGTAATGGGGCAGCGTTTCACTGTAAATTAATTGTAAAGTGGGCAGCATTTCACCAGACAATCGTAACGTGGGCCAGAAAATCGTAATGTGGGCAGAGTTCACCAGACAATCGTAACGTGGGCCAGAAAATCGTAATGTGGGCAGAGTTCACCAGACAATCGTAATGTGGGCCAGAAAATCGTAATGTGGGCAGCAGTCACCAGAAAATCGCAATGTGGGCAGCAGTTACCAGAAAATCGTAATGTGGGCAGCAGACACCAGAAAATCGCAATGTGGGCAGCAGTCACCAGAAAATCGTAATGTGGGCAGCAGACACCAGAAAATCGCAATGTGGGCAGCAGTCACCAGAAAATCGTAATGTGGGCAGCAGACACCAGAAAATCGCAATGTGGGCAGCATTCACCAGAAAATCGCAATGTGGGCAGCAGTCACCAGAAAATCGTAATGTGGGCAGCAGACACCAGAAAATCGTAATGTGGGCAGCAGACACCAGAAAATCGTAATGTGGGCAGCAGTCACCAGAAAATCGCAATGTGGGCAGCAGTCACCAGAAAATCGCAATGTGGGCAGCAGTCACCAGAAAATCCTAATGTGGGCAGCAGTCACCAGAAAATCGCAATGTGGGCAGCAATCACCAGAAAATCGCAATGTGGGCAGCAGTTACCAGAAAATCGCAATGTGGGCAGCAGACACCAGAAAATCACAATGTGGGCAGCAGTTACCAGAAAATCGTAATGTGGGCAGCAGACACCAGAAAATAGCAATGTGAGCAGCAGTTACCAGAAAATCGCAATGTGGGCAGCAGACACCAGAAAATCGCAATGTGGGCAGCAGTTACCAGAAAATCATAATGTGGGCAGCAGACACCAGAAAATCGCAATGTGGGCAGCAGACACCAGAAAATTGCAATGTGGCCAGCAGTTAGCAGAATATGGTAATGTGGGCAGCAGTCACCAGAAAATAGCAATGTGGGCAGCAGTTACCAGAAAATCGCAATGTGGGTAGCAGACACCAGAAAATTGCAATGTGGCCAGCAGTTAGCAGAATATGGTAATGTGGGCAGCAGTCACCCAAAAAATCGTAATGTGTACAGCAGTCACCAGAAAGAAAAAAATGCCCCTGTAAAAAAAAACCAAAAAAACAATTCACTTACCTGTCAGGAGACTCTCCCGGCCTCTGGTGCGCAGCTCCTCCAGCGACGATCCTCCTGTGCACTGCAGCACATCTCCCGCGCTGAGTCTGACAGGCAGAGTGCAGGGCTACGGCAAGATGGCTGCCGAAGCCCTGTACTGGAGACACAAATTGTCTCCAGGGCACTAGGGCAGGGCTTCGGCAGCCATCTTGCCGTAGCCCTGCTCTGCCTGCCGGAGTAATATGCAGGCTGATGGAGCGGGGCTGCGGGGAATGAACTGGCGCAGCGTCTATTAGACGCTGCGGCCAGTTGAGCACCTTGCTGGGGGGTCCCGACTCCCGAATCGGGGCGGGTGGTAGCGCTCCCCCCGCGCACAGTGAGCGGGCCCCCGAGCAGCCCCGGGCCCCCCTGCGGCTGATGGGGTCGCATGCCCGGTAGGTACGCCGGTGTATCCACGGTTTCCAATACATACTACACTATATTGGGTTCTCGGTGTTTCTTATTTACACTCTAGTGTTCTGTTCATCATTACTAGTGTTGGGCGAACATTTGGATGTTCGGGTTCGGTGTGGTTCGGCCGAACATGCCCCTGATGTTCGGCATGTTCGAGCCGAACCCCGAACCCAACCCGAACATGTCCCTTTGGGGCCCCTATAGGGTCCCAGCATAAAGGGAGAGCATGCCCCGAGCGCGGGGGGGGGGGGGGTCGGAAATGCCCCCATCCCTCCCCGCTAAGCTCTCCCTTTTGCCGGTTCCCTATAATATTAAATTTAAGCCCCCTAAAAGTACCTGAGGAGGAGGGCAGGAAGCGGGCAGCCAGAGATGCTAGGCGCTAGTACCATCTGGTACTTCCGCCCTCTCTTGACTCACTTCCTGTTTACATTTGAAGTCGCATCAAGAGAGCGCAGAAGTACCGCGATGACGCGAACGAGGGTACACGTCATCTACATGATGACACGTACCCTCGTACGCGTCATCGCGGTACTTCTGCGCACTCTTGACGCGACTTCAAATGTAAACAGGAAGTGCATCAAGAGAGGGCGGAAGTACCAGGTGGTACTAGCGCCTAGCATCTCCGGCTGCCCGCTTCCTGCCCTCCTCCTCAGGTACTTTTGGGGGGCTTAAATTTAACATTATAGGGAACCGGCAAAAGGGAGAGCTTAGCGGGTAGGGGTGGGGGGCATTTCCGACCCCCCCCCCCCCCCCCCCCGCGCTCGGGGCATGCTCTCCCTTTATGCTGGGACCCTATAGGGGGCTATGTTCGGCCGGACTCGGCTGTGTTCGGCCGAACAAAGAAGGCCTGTTCGGGTTCGGGCAGAGTGAGGGGGGTGCCGAACCGAACCCGAACAGGGGGGTGCCGAACCGAACCCGAACAGGCCAAAATCCGGGCGAACCCGAACAGTGGCGAACACTGTTCGCCCATCACTAATCATTACCAGAGTCAGTTCAGATTACTTAGTGACTGGCTGACTTGACTTACTGTTACTTGTAGTTGTAGTAGGTCACTCACTGTCACTGACCGTCTGTGTATGTGTAGTGAAGTGAACTATCTCTGTACATTACTATATACTACTAGTGTATATTTAAAAAAAACAAAACTCATTTAAATATGTCAGACCGTCACGACACACATATTTAATTTTAAAAAACCCTGTTTTCCCCCTTTCCATTTTTTTATTTTGTTTATTAAATATTGTGCAATGTCTGGCAGAGGCAGCAGGAGTGGCATTGCCATCGCCGCTGCCAGGTCTGTGGCTGGTCCATTACCAGCTACTGGGCGCTCAGCTGTGGGGGAGGGAGTTGAGAGGTGCGGTGCAGAGGCACAGCGTTTTCCACCCATCTTTGGCCAGGGTTGTCAGGCCATTGATGAAGAGATGGACTAGTCCAAAACCTGTCACTTCTGTCAGATTTCTACTACCTACTGTAAGTGACAGCAACATTGGAGAAGAGTAATTTATGGCTCATTTTACTCTGGAAAAATGTACTTCTTATTTGTATATGTTTGCACATATTTTAAATGTTACAGTTTTTCGCTGTAGTGCCCCTTTAAAATGTGGCAGTTGGAAAATGGCAGTTGAAAAATGGCAGTTAACAAATGGCAGTCGCAAAATGGCATTTAAAAACAGTATACATTTGGCAGTTAAAAACTGTTGAAATTTGGCAGTTGTAAAATGGCAGTTGAAAAATTGCAGTTGGAAAGTGACAGTTGGAAAATGGCAGTTGGAAAACAGTTGAAATTTGGCAGTTGGAAAATGGCAGTTGGAAAATGGCAGTTGGAAAATGACAGTTGGAAAATGGCAGTTGGATAATGGCAGTTGGAAAATGGCAGTTGGAAAATGGCAGTTGGAAAATGGCAGTAAAAAATGACAGTTGGAAAATGGCAGTTGAAAAACGACAGTTGGAAAATGGCAGTTGGAAAACAGTTGAAATTTGGCAGTTGGAAAATGGCAGTTGAAAAATGACAGTTGGAAAATGGCAGTTGGAAAATGGCAGTTGGAAAATGGCAGTTGGATAATGGCAGTTGCAAAATGACAGTTAAAAATGACAGTTGGAAAATGGCAGTTGAAAAACTGTTGAAATTTGTCAGTTGGAAAATGGCAGTTGAAAATTACAGTTGGAAAATGGCAGTTGAAAAATGACAGTTGGAAAATGGCAGTTGGAAAATAGTTGAAATTTGGCAGTTGGAAAATGGCAGTTGGAAAATGACAGTTGGGAAATGACAGTTTGAAAATGACAGTTGGGAAATGACAGTTGGAAAGCGGCAGTTGCAAAACAACAGTTGGAAAATGGCTGTTGGAGAATGGCAGTTCAACTGCCATTTTGCCAACTGTCGTTTTTCAACTGCCATTTTTCCAACTGTCGTTTTTCAACTGCCATTTTTCCAACTGTCGTTTTTCAACTGCCATTTTTCCAACTGTCGTTTTTCAACAGTTTTAAATTTTACCTGTTTAAAGGACCACTACAGTGAAAAAAGTGAGCTGTTAGAAGATCTAAACTCAAGCACTGCATTCAAGGAAAACAAAGTGTGTGTGTGTGTGTGTGTGTGTGTGTGTGTGTGTGCGCGTGCGTGCGTGTGTCTAGAGCAGGACTTTTCAACCTTCTCAGTAATTGTACCACTTTTATTGCCTAAAAAGTACCACCACTGTGTCTGCGCAGTAGATTGGACGTTATCAGGTTTGGCTGTTTCTGCTAGAGCCTGAACAGAGAGCAGCTACTGCGCATGCGCACACACACTGACAAGGAGAACTTTGGGGCTCCCAGTGCTGGATCCCATCTACTGAGTCTGCCTCTTTAGGATACAAAATACACAACAGGGGTACTTTTTTCTTACATGTACACCTTAAAGTAGTCATCAGGCAAAAATATGTCCCCCCCCCCCCCCCCCGCTCTACTTACCCGGGGCTTCCTCCAGCCCCTTTCAGATGACACGCTGTAGCTCCACCCTCACAGTTTAATTATAGGTAACCTGCTGGTCCCACCACCGGAAAGCTGAGAGCTCGGCAGTGACTCACCACAAAGTTCGGCTCCCCCTTGCTCACACTCCTTTCTGTGCTGCCCTGCAAAATAGTTCACACCTCAGATCATCGGTAAGCCAGCCGCAGTGAAGAGACAGCCAGGCAAACGGTGCACGGTGACGGCGTGTATACTTCAAATACAGGAAGTGAGCAGTGATGTCACTTTCTATATCTGCGCCATCGCTGTGCACTGTTCGCCTGGCTGTCTCTTCTCCACTGATCTGAGGTCTGAAGTACGCCGCAGAGCAGCACAGCAAGGAGCAAGGGAGGGGGATAAAAACTTTGTGGAGGCAGGACAGGACCAGAACAAGAGGCAGGCAAACCTGGTGTGTACCACCTGTCCAACAGCAAAGTACCACTGGTGGTACGCATACTACAGGTTGAAAAGCCCTGATATACAGTATATATGTTCTCCTGACATTTAACATAAAATCCTACCTCTCATACCTCTTCATGTGCATAAAATGGGGTTTGTCCGATTATTTACAAATTCAAAGAGATCTGATAATACTTGGTAGAGACTCTCCAGAAAAAGTCATTGGATAAGACTTTAAACGTTCCCATGAATGGTACAATTTTTTTAGTAAATGTTGGTAGTTTCGTCCTGATAATTCAAATTGTATTGCATAAAAAAAGATAAGCTGATGGGCTCAATCGATTCTGAACAATCACATTATTGATCCTTTTTAAAGAAATGATTGGCCTGCTTGGCGAATTCTTTAGTGGTGTTGTGGATGGACTATGAAGAGGGAGGGGAAACATAGACAAGCAGGGCCGGGCCGAGGCATAGGCTGGAGAGGCTCCAGCCTCAGGGCGCAGTGTAGGAGGGGGCGCACAATTCATTCAGCTGTCATTCCTAATTGTGTATAAAGCAGAAAGAAATAAGAAAAGGGGATACATGGCAGTGACTGCAAGCCAGATAACTAGATATTATGGTGTTGGGGAGGTTGTGGGCCCTGTCTAATAGCAGTCTAATAGCAATCAGCAATCTTAGTCTAATAGCAATCAGTGTGTGACAGCTGGGGTGGGAGGGATGGAGGGGCGCACTTTGGCGTCTCAGCCTTGGGTGCAGGAGGACCTTGTCCCAGCTCTGTAGGCAAGGGTTTCTTTTTACACTTTGGGGTTGGAAGGAGGATGGTATTCATCAGGAAGGAAGTTTCTGGTAGAAAGGAATATTATTTAATGTTGATTTACTCACCCCAAACTCACATTTGTCCTTCCACCCTTCATGTCATCTTTCCTGAGCCTCACCTACCCTCCAACACTCATCACACTGCTCCTCAACTCCACTTAGACAACCACATCTTGTCGTGTATATGCACTTTTGGCTTTTACAGTTCAGTGCAGTGAACTGTCTCCTAAGATAACATCAGCTTTTGCCCCTAACCAACCATAATCTTGCCTGGAACTTAAAATAATTGGGGTCAGGGAAGGTACCAGCCCCTGGAATTCTTACCAGGCCCTAGGCACCTATTTTGGTTGTCTAGCGGTGTATGATCTGCTCTACTGGGATTGACTGTTGTGCTTCTGTGAGAAGAGACTGAATGCAAAAGAATGCAATTTAAATCAAAACTGGAAGAAATTCAATGACAACCAGCCTAATGCAAAGGTTGCCTTCATCTGCGGAAAATAGGCCAATTATTTTGTCACCAATACCAGATCACACAGTGGTTTCAGTGGACATTGCACTTTTTGTGGCACCAAATTTGTTTACTTTATTCCTTAACAATCTTACATACAAATCCACCAATGCATACAAAGTGGAAGAAGCGTAAAGCACAGTCAGTATTACCCACAGAAACCATGCAGGTGTTAACACTGTATTGCTTGCCCTGGATTTAAAAAAACATAAGCTACCCTTTGGTTAGCATAAATGTGGTACCTCGATGTTACACAAATATTTCTGTCTCCTGGGCCCTGACCCCTGTGCAGTGGAGGCATAGACTATCTGGATACTCGGCTCTCAGTGAATTGATTGGACTGGAGGCTGAGCAGCAACTGGTTAATAAAATTAACATTAGCAGCGCAGTCTTCCAGCAGCCAGGAAAATATCACCTGCAGAGGTAATGTAAGCACCACAGGAGGTTACTTATCATGTAACGGCTGGGGGGAATCTTCAGCAACTGGCAGAGAATGTGTTTGGAGTTTAGGCAGAAATCTTTCTAGTCTTTTTAGTGTCTTCAGAAATTACCTAAACATATGTATATATGTGTGTGTGTGTGTATATATATATATATATATATATATATATATATATATATATATATATATATACACTACATATACACTGGTATATAAAGAAGGTGTGTGTTCTTTCCCAAGGGCATAATACGAAAAATAATATTGTGCTTAGCAGTTTCTACATTTATGTAAATGTAACCTCAGGTGTAAAATAACGCACAACAGATTGTACCATATTTTGTTTAACAAAAGCAAAGCTAAAATAGAGCAAGTTTGAATGCAAAACTCCCTGCACGCCATTTTTCAACAGCTCGTAGAACCACCTTTAGCAGCAATAACTTTAAGGGTACCTGTAGCTATATAAAAAAAAGTTCCTTATCTCAGTTAGGGCAAGCCTTTGGATGGTCCAGATCCTTTCCTGGTCTTCCTATGCCCCTCTTGCGCTAGGACACGCTAAACAATTCTTATTGCTTGTGCTCCCCTCTTCACAGAGCATGGCCTATAGCTTCTCAGAAGTATGGAGCTGCTCGTACACGACGTCTTCCTCCTTGCACATGCGGCTCTGTGCTACGGCGCAGATGCGATGCCAGTGGCGCCCGTTCAGTGAGGCTCCCCACATACATGGTGGGGAGTGTTGCCACGAAGGTCAAGATGATCCAGGCTCGCAGCGGAAGGGTCGTGGAGTATTGGGGAAGCCTCTGGAGCATCCAGAGGCTTCCCCCTTCTGATGTAAGTATGAAACATTTATTTGTTATGATTACAGGTGTGATTTAAAGCAATCCTTTTCTGTAAGACGTTTTCAGTCTCTCTTACTGTCGAGAAATGTTGGCCTATGCTTCTTTACAACATTACTTCAGCTCTTTGAGGTATTAGGGAATAGATTTATACACAGCTCTTTTAAGGTCCCACCAGGGGCATAACTAGACGTAATAGGGCTCCCCTGCAAAAATGATAGCATTGGGCCCCCTTGGTTCCAATCCCCATGCAGTTCACGTGATCAGGTGGTGGCGAATGGCAACAGAGTGTTCTGCTATGAAGCAGGAAAAAATTACACATGCTCCCGCTACTTGCTACTCTGCATGATGGGAGGAGGTGGCAGGGACAGTTTTTGTGAGCAAACAGGGAGGTTTTTTGGGTAATTGGAGGGAGAGGGAGGAGGAGGGGCCCCCGAAGCCTCCGGGCTCCCCTGCGATGGCAGGGGTGATTGTTACGCCCATGGGTACCACCACTGCATTTCGACTGGGTTGAGTTTTGGTCTTGTCTGGGCCAATGCAACACCTTAATTTATAGATTTGCTGGTGGTGTGCTTGCAATTATTGTCCTGTTGCATGAAACTATTTCTGCCAAACTTTACCTGTTGCACAGATGGCCTCACATAGTCACATGTATTCTGTTTTGGTACAGAGAGGAGGTCATGACTGTACAACTGTTGTTCCTTAGAACTGCTATTAAGCACTTCTTAATCTGTGACGGTATAGGGATGGATTTGTACTTTTCTTAAAGAGAAACTCCGACCAAGAATTTAACTTTATCCCAATCAGTAGCTGATACCCCCTTTTACATGAGAAATATAATGATTTTCACAAACAGACCATCAGGGGGCGCTGTATGACTGATTTTGTGCTGAAACCCCTCCCACAAGAGGCTCTGGTACCGTAGGGTACTCTGGGCAAACTGCCACAATGTAACAATGTTCACAGACAGGAAATGGCTGTTTACAGCTGTCTGCAAGGCCAGAACAGCTAGAAACAGCTATATAACCTGCCCACAGTAAAAATGTCACCATGTAATACATGTCAGAATGTGAATCTGGGAGAGGAAAGATTTTACAATGAGCAAACACTGCCTAAATCATTTATACATAATTATGGTAAAAATGAAGCACTTTTTTTATTACATTATTTTCACTGGAGTTCCTCTTTAACTGTAGTGCAGCTCGAGAAATCCACGCTAAACTGCTGCTATTATGTAGGATTTAAGAAGTTTCTTATTATCATGCAGAACAGTTCCCTGAGTGGTTAGAACAGTTTAGGAAGAAAAAACTGTCGGTAATGCTTTGATAAATCTGGCCCTTTGATCAAATCTGTTAGAAATCGATGCTGCAAACGATGCCTGATCAATCGATTTCCAGGCAAAATCAATCCAATCTGTTGATCGTGCCAGATGGAAGCGGGCAGAAGCATGGAGGTAGCGGCATTCTATTGCAGGACAGTGTTGGCACAGGCACCCAGGAGAGAAGACATGCAGCAGCACCCAGTGGTGGAGAGAAGACACATGACGATGGATAGGTGAGTCTAAGATCTGCTGCCTACACTGTGCATGGCCCAGGGGTGGGGGGTGGGCACATTAGATGAGGTAGACCTGAGGGGCCCTGCAGGCAGTGCCTAGCAGAGCCGGGACAAGGTCTTCCAGCACCCAAGGCTGAGACACCAAAGTGTGTCCCTCCATCCCTGCCTCCCCAGCCGTCACACACTGATTGCTATTAGACTAAGAGGTGCCACAGGGCCCACAACCTCCCCAACACCTTAATATCTAGTTATCTGGCTTGCAGTCACTGCCATGTATCCCCTTTTCTTATTTCTTTCTGCTTCAAACACAATTAGGAATGACAGCTGAATGAATTCTGCGCCCCTTCCTACACTGCGCCCTGAGGCTGGAGCCTCTACAGTCTATGCCTCGGCCCGGCCCTGGTGCCTAGCTCCACAGATTCAAAAGATATCATACTTGTGAGAAAACGCGGAAAAGCCGCCGCGTGTACTGACAGCAAGGCGGCTGGTTCCGCGTCCAGCGCAGCGGTTTGCACGCAGCAGCGTGCAGCTGGTGTGACTGAGCCTGTTAGTTCACACAGGTTTAGGGCTACGCACGCGCACGCCAGAAGTCAGGACTTTTATGCCAGCAGGAGATGTGTCAGCTGATCAGGATGATCAGCTGATTCCTGCTGGACTAATGATTGGCTGAGTGGTTTGGGCGGGGCGGCAGAGTCCTGCAACTATATATACAGCTTGCTTGTCAGTTGCTGGTTGTCTGCCATTGTGAACACTACGTGGAAGCACTCAGACCTTAGTCAGATCCAACAGTGTGTTTGAACCAGGTGGACCTGGGAATTCACACTGAGCCAGATTACTTATTCTGTTATTCTGTTTATGCTTAGGCTAGTTCCAGGGTGTAGAGACCACGAACCTCACACCCAGACTAGGGAACTGTATTATCTTTTGTGTTATACTCCAGATTAGTTCCAGGGTGCTGAGACCACGGACCTCGCACCCAAGACTAGGGAACTTGTGCGATTATTTTGTTATACATCAGACTAGTTCCAGGGTGTAAAGACCACGTACCTCACACCCAGACTAGGCATTGTTTGATATCTGTTATGACTTATTGCTTTCCTGACTACTCCTCTGTCCTCTGATTCGGTACCTTGCATTTCTGATTCTCCGTTGCCAAACCCTGCTTGTCCTGGATACCGAATCAGTCTTCTGTCTTTGTACTTTATCTGTCCGTGTGTTACCGACCAGGCATGCCCGACCTCGAGAGCTATCTCTCCTCTTAAGAGATAGTCTCCAGATCAGATAGTGACATCCACCTTCAGGTGTCACTCACTCTCCGGTCCTTCCTCTCTCCAGCCTGACTCCACCCCTTGGAGAGTCTCAGGCTGCTGGAAGGTTCCTGTGCTCTCTGAGCAGTGTTCCTTTACTGCCTCTGATCACCTGCTCAGCAGGTGCATTACTCAAAGTACTACTGTTACACCAAACACTCACATACCTATAAGTGTCCAGAGGTTAGCAATATATCTGTATTATCGGTGATTCTGCAGATCATCAATAATCGGGTATATATCTGCATTCTTGGTGATACTGCAGATCACCAATAATCAGATTCTCTCTGCGTGCTGACACCAATCGTTACAATACTAAAATCTTTTGGAAATCTGTGTCTATAGTGTAGAAGGATTTATTCCCTTTGAGCTCAAAGCTCATTTATAGCATTTTCCCACACGTGAATTTGGAAGCTTGGGGCTTCTACCAGCCCCCTGCACCCACCCTGTGGCCGCGTCTCCATTTGATTCTCCTGTCCGCAACCCAGTACAGTAAGTTGTAGACATCTGACAGAAGTGACAGGTTTTGGACTAGTCTATCTCTTCATAGGGGATTCTCAGCAAGGCTTTTATTCTTTATAAAGATATTTCCTAAAAAGCATTTAAACAATGATGCTTGCCAGCTTCCCTGCTCGCTACACAGGTTTTTTGGCAGTTGGACAGAGCAACTGCTATTCACTAAGTGCTTTTGAAAATAAATAAATCCCTTGGAATTCCCCCATGGACTAGTCCAAAACTTGTTGCTTCTGTCAGATTTCTACTACCTACTGTAAGGGACAGCAACATAGGAGAAAAGTAATTTATGGCTCATTTTACTCTGGAAAAAACATACTTTCTGTACAATAAAGGGATTTGTTGTGTCTGGCACCCAGTGGTTAGGGGGTGATTGGGTCTGCTGCACCTTTAATGAATAACCCCGTCCTGTTCCACTCCGCGCATTCGGGCAATTGAAGACACAGTTTCAAATACAGTACAGACAAGACAGCCTGTGAACAGCTTCTCAACTCACATTAACATTTATTTCTTCAGCAGGCATGTATAAACATAGTCCAACTTAACAACAAGGAATATGTAATGTGGATGGATCTGACCTGTTCCGAAATCCAATTCAGGACGGATGCGGGGGTGTGACCAGGGGGTGAGGGGACGGCGCAACAGTGCGTAAGTCCCAGGGCCCTGGGACTTGCGCAACGGTGCGTAAGTCCCAGGGCCCTGGGACTTACGCACGTGAACAAGCGCCACACCGTCGCGAAATGGCTGTTGCGCCGTCCCCTCACCCCCTGGTCACACACCCGCATCCGTCCTGAATTGGATTTCGGAACAGATCAGATCCATCCACATTACACATTCCTTGTTGTTAAGTTGGACTATGTTTATACACGCCTGCTGAAGATATAAATGTTAATGTGAGTTGAGAAGCTGTGCACGGGCTGTCTTGTCTGTACTGTATAAAAAACATACTTTGTTTATATTTGCAAATATTTTAAATTTTGCAATTTTTTCGCCATAGTGCCCCTTTAACCTTACTAATTGTCTTATCTCTTTTTTGCTATTTTTAACTCACCTAGACTGGGTGTACTTGACTGAAAGACATTTTCTTTGTCCTGGCTGAAGCCTCTTCTAATGTGAAAACTCACAATGCTCATAAGGCAAGGTGATTGATAGTAATGTTTTTTGTTCATGGCAAGATAATGGCTTCATTTTGTTCAAATTAATAATTTGATTTTGTAGTATCCCTTATTAATTTAGTAATTAGGGATTTAAAATACCCACTGGAAAAAAGCAGTACGCTGTTGGTGCAGAGAAGGTTATTGTTGTATGCTGCCTGCCTGAAAGCTCTATGGTGGAGTAATTTTAGAAGGCAAGTACAGGAGAGCTTTCCCATGCATGTGAGGGCTGGTGCACACCAAGAGCGCTTCTGAGCGCTTTTAAAAACGCCAGCGCTTTGAAAAGCGCTTGACTAATGTATTTGAATGGGCTGGATCACACCAGAGCGATGTGATTTTCTCCCAAATCCAAACACGGGTCCTGCAGCATTTCTGCTGATTTCTGAGGCGATTCAGCCTCAATGTAAAGTATAGGAAAGTGGAAAATCGCTCTGAAAAGCACTAGATCAGAGCAATTTTCCAAGCGTTTTTGTTACAGAAGCTTTTCAGTACACAGCTCTACTGTAACACAAAATAAAAAAAATGCCACACCAAAATGCTCCAAAAATCGCTAGGCATGATTACAAAATTGCTAGGCACATGCCTAGAATCGCCTAGAAAAATCACTTCAAAAAGCATTGAGTGTTTGCGATTACGCTAGTGCTTTTTGGTGTGCACTGGCCCTTAGTGAATGATGTGCTGTTAGGATTGGGACCTGGAGCAGGCCCTGTTGACCCAGTAGGCATGGGCTGTCCCAAGGCATGGAGTCTAAGTGGCCATGGGTCATCACCAAAGCATCCCGCTACCCCTAGCTGGCAAAGGTCTACTGTACTGCCTGGTGGCCACCAGGTAACGACCCCTGGGATTGCCCCACTGATGATCAAGGAGAACAGGAGACGTTGCAATGTGGAGAAGTTCATGCTGAAGCCATCAAGGTCACAAGCCAAAGGGTCAGGGCAGGTGGATAATAAGCAGAATCGAGGCCACAAGTCAAAGGTTCAAGGCAAGCAAAATAATCAGCAGAGTCAAGGTCACAAGCTGGATCACATTGGGTAAGCAAACACAGCAACAATGTCAAAGCAAATAGGTAAGGGATCACCCCAACTGGTTAGCCCAAGTAGTGTTGGGCAAACAGTGTTCGCCACTGTTCGGGTTCTGCAGAACATCACCCTGTTCGGGTGATGTTCGAGTTCGGCCGAACACCATCAGGTGTTCGGCCAAACCGTTCGGCCACATGGCCGAACTAAGAGCGCATGGCCGAACGTTCCGAACGTTCGGCTAGCGCTGTGATTGGCCGAACGGGTCACGTGGTTCGGACCCGAACGCGCTCTGATTGGCCGAACGGTCACGTGGTTCGGGTAAATAAATACCCGAACCACGTCATATCTCCACCATTTGTCTGTGGGTTTAGCTTTGGGTAGGTCAGGCAGGGTAGTTCGCTCTCCAGCCACGCTAGCCAGGGTCCCCCCCAGTCATTGTGTTTCGCTGCTGGGAACAGTAGTACACCGCTCGCTCAGCCACACTATATATAGCATTGTTTACTGCCACTGTGTACCTCGCTCAGCCACACTATATATAGCATTGTGTTTACTGCCACTCTGTGTACACGGCTCAGCCAGACTATATAGCATTGTGTGTACTGCCACTGTGTACCTCGCTCAGCCACGCTATATATAGCATTGTGTTTACTGCCACTCTGTGTACACGGCTCAGCCAGACTATATAGCATTGTGTGTACTGCCACTGTGTACCTCGCTCAGCTACGCTATATATAGCATTGTGTTTACTGCCACTCTGTGTACACGGCTCAGCCAGACTATATAGCATTGTGTGTACTGCCACTCTGTGTACACGGCTCAGCCAGACTATATAGCATTGTGTGTACTGCCACTCTGTGTACACCGCTCAGCCAGACTATATAGCATTGTTTACTGCCACTCTGTGTACACGGCTCAGCCAGACTATATAGCATTGTTTACTGCCACTCTGTGTACACCGCTCAGCCAGACTATATAGCATTGTGTGTACTGCCACTCTGTGTACACCGCTCAGCCAGACTATATAGCATTGCGTACTCTGCCAGTCAGTGTGTATATTGCTGGGATCAGTAATACTCCACTCACCGTCAACCACTATATGAGCTCACCATGAGTTCCTCAGAGACCTCCGCTGTGAGCAGCACTCCCAACAACAGCAACAGCCAACGCCCCACGCAAGCTATAACATCCACCCCAGCAGCCAGTGGTCAGCAGCAGCCCTCCCCGGAGGAGAACGTTGTGTCCATCGGTCCGTCGCCAGAGCGATTAATGAGGGCTGCCATTGAGGAGATGATGGGGCCTGATGTGGAGGAGGAGGTCTGGCTCAGGCCAGCATCCCAAGTTAATGTTGAGGACGATGAGGGGTCTGTGTCTGGGGATGTTGGGGTGGCAGAGGTGGTGGGTGGGTCAGACTCAGGAGAAGAGTTGTATGATGAGGATGATGATCGGGACCATCTGTATGTGCCTCAGAGTCCGACCCCGGAAAACATGTTGTATCGTGTGTTTAGGTACTAAAATCTGCGTTCCCACTTCCCAGTACTGCCCGCAGTGCCCGGGTCCACGGATCCATATAATTTTTTGGGCAGCACTATCAAACTGTGGTACTATGAGTGAGTTGCCATGGTCCTTCTGTGCTGCCTGTCACACTCACCGTCTGTCTGCAGATGGATTGTTCAACACAGCTACGCCATCTGACATGTAGTCCTGGACCTTGACCATCTTCTCCAGGCGATTGGTGTTGGAGGACGTGGAACTGCCCGATTGCTGTTCTGTGGGCTGCTGCATGGGTGTCAGAAAATGTTCCCACTCCAAGGACACTGCCAATACCATTCCCTTTTCGGCACTAGCAGCAGCTTGTGTTCTTTGCTGCCCTCCTGGTCCTCCTGGGTTTGCTGAAGTCAGTCTGTCGGCGTACAACTGGCTAGAGAAGGAGGAGGATGTCAATCTCCTCTCTAAAGTCTCCATCCTCAAGGGCCTGCTGGAATTGTTCCATTTTTGACCTGTCTGACACTTTCTTCAATCAGTTTTTTAACATTGTGTTTGTATAAACTGGGTATAAACCCAGTAATTGGTGTTGTCCAGATTCCAGAATAATGAATAATGATGAATAGTGAATAATGCGCGGGCCGCGTTCAATGCAGTCTAGCATGAATTGAGCCATGTGTGCCAGAGAGTCCTGCCAGACTCCTCTGTCTTCATGTTCTTGTGAGCGTTGTTATTGTTGTGATGCACCATATTTGTCACCAGCATCACTTTCTTCCTCTTCTGCTGTCCATTCCCGCTAAATTGTGGAAGTCCAACGTGCACCGCTCTGTCCCTCGGCAGTGGGGGCATCCAATTCCTGCTCCAACTCCAGCTGTTCCTCGTCCTGTTCTTTGTCATAGCTGGAACCAGCGTTTCCTGAGGCAGGTTGCCTGATGTTGGTATCATCACGCTGATCGTTTTCACCTTTAGAATCCCCCACTTGCACCATGCCAGCGGTTTCCATCTTCAACATTGATTTCTTCAGTAAACACAGCAGTGGTATTGTAATGCTGACTGTAGAGTTGTCACTGCTCAGTCACGCAACGTGGATTGCTCAAAATTTTGGAGGACTTGGCAGAGATCCAACATGGTGGCCCAATCAGATCCACAGAAGCTTGGTAGCTAGCTGCTGGAATGCGCCTCGGCACTGCGCAAAAGCGTGCTAGCATGTGCAGCGTAGAATTCCAGCGCGTAGGGAGGGACATCACCCAGCGAGCGATGGTGCGCTAGATTAAAGCGCTCCTGCATCTCTTAGTGAGTCCTTCAGAAGCGGTACTGGACTTTTAATAATGTTTTTTTTTTTTTTCCTTCAACAGAAGATCTGCCACGTTGGAGTGAGGAGGACGCCGCCGACCCCGACACCAAGCTGAACCCCGGCGAACTCCAAGCAGAGGATCTTCAGGAACCCTCAAGGCTTTGAGCAAGCTGAGGAGGATCAGCAGTCCCGACGAGACCTCTCCTCATATGCGACTGAGTGCAGTGGAGCTCCCCAGAACAACCTCTCAGTTGTCACTTTGTCACTGGTCACTTTGTCACTTTGTCATTTTGTCACTTGTCACTTTGTCACTTGTCACTTGTCACTTTGTCACTTGTCACTTTGTCACTTGTCACTTTGTCATTTTGTCACTTTGTCACTTGTCACTTTGTCACTTGTCACTTGTCACTTTGTCACTTGTCACTTGTCACTTTGTCATTTTGTCACTGGTCACTTTGTCACTTTTCACTTGGTCACTTGTCACTTGGTCACTTGGTCACTTGTCCAGATGATCTCGGGACACCTCCTGCGATTCAAATTCCTGCACACATTGCTCTGGGATTTGGGTGTGATGAATGATGCATCTAACTGGCCACCGGAGGCAATTAAGGCCTTCAAAACATTGAAAGCAGCTTTCTGTTCCGCCCCCATTTTGCGTCATGTTGAGTTGTTGACATCATGTTCATCCTCGGCCTCGCCTTGCATTTCAGTGCGAGGTGCATTTTCCACAGAAAAAGGTTGTGAATCCGGGCACAACATTTGTGGCTGTTCCATTGACCTTTCACAGGTAGAAGATTGTGGGGGTGGGAATAGCTCCTCCGAATAGCCCATTGTGTCCTGAAAACTACTCATTGCATTGCTTTGCGCACACATTTTTTTGTCCTCATGCAAGGCCTGAGTTGCACCTGAAAGCGTGGCCTTCTCCTCCTGCGCCTCCTCCTGTTCCATCACGTCTGCTGCTGCTGGGTTAGCGTTGACGCCCGATCCCTGTTTATAGAACCTCTTATCTTTATTACATTTATGACTGCATGCCGTTAAAAAGCATGCTATCCGCACGCTTCTTGTCCTCATGCAAGGCCTGGGTTGTTGTGTCTCAAAAAGCATGGCCTTCTCCTCCTGCGCCTGCTCCTGTTCCATCACGTGTGCTGCTGCTGCTGGGTTAGCGTTACCGGTCCCTTTTCCTGGAACCTCTTCTCTGTATTACATTTATGACTGCATGGCGACAAAAAGCATGTTACCTGTGCAAAGAAACATGACATTTTCCACATTTAAAAGACAGTTTTTCCTTTGAAACTTTACAATCAATTTTCTCAAAAACTATAAGCTCTTTTTCAAATATTTTTTTTCCTCTTGTACCCACTCCCAAGGTGCACATACCCTGCTAATTTGGGGTATGTAGCATGTAAGGAAGCTTTACAAAGCACGAAAGTTCGGGTCCCCATTGACTTCCATTATGTTCGGAGTTCGGCGCGAACACCCGAACATCGCGGTGATGTTCGGCGAACGTTCGCGAACCCGAACATCTAGGTGTTCGCCCAACACTAAGCCCAAGCTGTCAGAACAAACAACACTGTCTGCCAGTAAGGAGAGGATTCTTACAGGGGAGGACAGTATGCTGATGGGAAGGTGTAAGGTGAGCATGACAGGTGCATGCAGACACTTACCACCACTGGTAGAATGGCTGTGCGTTATGTAAATACTGGAGCACAAAGCTTGACTACATAAACTGCCAGGACTCACTTAGGGTTATGCATTATACCTCATAGTGAATAATCATGAATAGTGATGATGTGTTCTTCAGACTGGATAGTGCCTTCTTTCATGTGATTCTTCTATGCCAAAGTTACACCTGAGATTTTTTAAAATAGGACAGATAGTTGTGGCACCAGTTTATAGGTATGTAGCTGCCTTTATTGCAAACCAATGCTTTTTTATGGGGTTACTTCCTTATTTCCTTAGGCTAGTTATTGACAATGATTATCTGCCATCTCTGCCATGGCAGTCAGCTGACCCAGGGGAGGGATCAATTTACAACTTGTGATTAGACACAGATGAGGGGGAATTAGACAGGCTAAGGGCCGATTTCCACTACTAACATGATGCGAATGCAACTACTTAGCCGCATCGCATCACTTCCGTCTCCGGCCGCATCACTTTCGCATGCGGAAGTCAATGGAGGAGATGGGACGCGGCTGCGGGCGGATGCGGCCGTGCGAGAATCTGCAGCATGCTGCAGTTTCTCGGACTGCTCCGCACCGCTCCGTACAACATGCACGCAGTGGAAACTCTTCCATTGCCGTGCATGTGTTTCAGCACACCTGCCGTGCGATGCGGCTATGTAGTCGCATAGCACCGTTCCTAGTGGAAACGGGCCCTTAACTCTCTAAAAACATACAGGGTGCATTTTTCTATGTTTTCCTTCTGTCCTGTGCGAGTTCAAGTCCACTTTAAGTTGGAGAGAACACACACACAACAGGGAGAGTGAAAAAGCCACCTGCTTGTGTACAGGCGCACATGACAAGCTCCAGGCCAGTCTTTTGTGCCCCACCCTGTATTTCCACAATGTGCTTTCACATGCCCATGTATTTTACATTCACAAGTATTCTCGCCTGTGCAAAAATGTGTTATCTCATGCCCATTTTTTTGTGAATATGCTGATTTGTATGAAAATGTGAAACGTTGGCAACATTTATGACCAAAAGAGAATGTCTATATTCGCTCATCACTGTCTCCCAGAACTTTGTGTAGCTATCAGGCCAAATCATTAAACAACTGACACTAATCACTGCTATTGTTTAGGGCCTCCCTCTTGTCTCATCATCCCCCCTCTCCATAGAACAAGTATGTCTGTACAAGACTTGTTTGTGAACCTGCCACCCAGAACGATCATCAGCGATTGTTCCAGATGACAGAGGGACTGTTTAGGCTTTAATAAATAAGGTTCAGTGAGGTGTCCCTGTGTTAATATCGTGGCTGGTGATGCAAATGCGGCACATAATATGCGGAGTGCTAGTTTCTTCAACACAGCCATGGCCAGAGGCACGATAGAGAGCTGCTAAGAGATTATTTCACAGTTCATAACAAGAGAAAGGGGGGCATTGTTTTCATTAAAGCATTGTCGACGGTAGATCATAAATGTCTGTTTTGGGAAACTGCTGAGATTTGACCAAAGTTCTGACTGCGAATTTGCTAGCATTTACTTCACACTAGAAAAATACGTTTTATTTTTCTATGACATAAAAATTAGGAAATAGAAAATGTAACTATAAAAGTAAGCCCCGTAATGTTGCTATAATATGATGAATATGCTTATTTTGTATTACGGGTGTTACACAGAACTGTGGCCAGTAAGACATGCGGTCACAGGGGACACGTTATTGTGTTTGTGCAGTAAACGCTGTATGATGCAGCATTCATATATTGCCGCATTACAATGCTACGTGTCAGCAAGCGGCTTTTGTGGTGATGACAGTGGAAAGAATTAGTTTTCAGATTGCTAAGCAGGCAGCGTGGGGAGTCCAGACACATTCAGGGAGCCGGTGATTGTTTTTAAATAACGCTCAATCTTTTCATGGTCAATTATGCAAAATCATTGTGGATAAAATCCCATTTTTAGTGTGCTTGGGTACTGCCTGCCTCAGTAATGGAATGTGTCACGTCTGACAGCTCTGAGCTGTCAAATCCGACTTCTTGTAGGGCTAATAGCAGCCGGGGACTGGAGGCAGCACACAGTTCTGCCAGAGGGCTGCAAGACTAAGCCTGGTGCCACAGCAGGCTGCCCATGCCAATCTGTATCACAATATAAGGCTGCAGCTGTCTCCCTGCCCACACAGCTGTGCCCTTCACCACCTGTACGTGCCAATCTGTATCACAGATCGGTGCTACCTCCCTGTCCACGCAGCTGTACCCCACAGGACAGCTGCCTATCCTTATCAATCTATTATCTCCACAAATCTGCAGCTGCAAATTCGGATCACAGAACTATTCCAGTGCACCAAACCCATCCTGTGAAAAACAAAAAAACTTGTGACCAAACACACACATATACACATGATTGACACAAATGCATACAGATAGTTCTTCCGTAGCTATGCTTGCTTTTGGAACAGCGTACATGTAAAAAGGACCCCACGGTAATCTGGGAACTGGAAATGACCATTAGTACAATATTGGTAAAATTATTGATATTCTATTATTCAGCAGTGGTATTTACAATAGTAAAATACCTGTAAATACAAACAATATTTTACTATTGGCAAACCCTATTCTCACTTGAGCCCTCCCTCTACCAATGCCTAACCCTAATCTACTCCCCCCCCTCCAATCCCTGCAACAATCCCCTCCCACTACCTATTCCTAATCGTAAGCGACCTCCCCACTGATGCCTAACCTTAAATGACACCCCTTCTGCTGATAATTAACACTAAACCTAACCGTATTCTCACAGGAGCCCTCCCTCTACCGATGCCTTACCCTAACTGACTCCCCCCACCAATGCCTAACCCTAACCGATCCCACCACGGATGACTAACACTAACTGACCAACACCCATTCCTAAACTTCCCCGTGTCTAACACGAAATTGCCCCCCCCCCCCACTCCGCCTCAATCCATGTGCCGATAAATAGTCGGGCACTGGCCACGTAATTATGATACTTTTATTGGGTACCCACAGTGCCCAAATTACCCCCTGGAGACCATTGTAGCGTCCAAAATACCTGCTTTATTTAAACCACCTGTGAAATGAGATACTCATCAGATCTACACTAGCCAGGTCAGTTACTACTTAATTACTTACTTGGCCAGAGAGAGCTTCAAAGTACTGTTTATTATTATTACATTATGTAGGAGGAGGCGCCCCAGAAAATTATAAAATGCTTAAAAACAGTTGTAAGGTTTAAGAATAAGGCCCGGTTCACATTAGCGGTGGCTATCCGGAATCGCCGTGCCGGAGCCGCACCGCATGCGGAACGGACGAAACGGACGCACGGCATAGCAATGTAAGTCTATGCCACCGTTCACATGCGTCCGTTTCGTCCGGACCGGAGCCGGACCGGATCCGGACTCCGGCGTCCGTTCCAACATGCGCTATTTTTTGGTCCGGCTCCTCCGGCAGCCGTATCCGGGGCGGAGCCGGACTGCACCATCCGGCCAATACAAATCAATGAGAACCGGATAGCGCACAACACACTGGCTAAAAATCCGGATGTTCTACCCCACTTCCTATGAGGATTGTTGCGGCGATATTGGATCGGGGACACATGGGCAAGCATTTTGGAGTGGAGCAGCACGAGCTGGAGATGTTGGCAGCATGTTGGAGGTGGAGGTGAGTGCTAAACAGCGGAGGGCCTGATTCCACGGTCCGGATCCGGTCAGGTCATCCGGTCCGTTTGGCAGACAACCGCAAGTGTGAACGGGGCCTTAGCTAACCTCAAATTAAGTTGTACTAAAGTTAATATGATGGGAAAAAAAACTCAATTTATTAAATACACTTAGACAGCACATTTTGTGGGTGTCTTCACACTTCCTGAGGTCAATATTAGTAATGGAGGAAAGGCATAAACAACTACGAGCGCTCCAAGCCATAAGTAGTGATGAGGTGTCCTCTAGGATGGAAACAGTGTCCAACCAAAGATCCCTTATTTTATCTTTAGATATACCATGGACTGGATAAATGAGAACTCCTACGGGATGATCAAATAGCCAGAACTGGAGTGTGAACAATCAATGGCAGGGAGTTAAGCCTCATAGACACTCAACATGAAATTTGGCCAAAGCAGACAATCACAACCGCCTCTGCCAAGAATCCAGCATGTGTACAGCCAGAGGTCAGCCTGATGTCAGACTTGGCAGGAGGCACTTTTTCCTCTCTTACCCTGCCTGACACTCTTCGTACAGTACTCCATCGGCCCTCCTCCCCTTGCATAGCAACAGAACATGTAACTAGCTTGGAGGCTAGCGACACAATGTACAGCGTCGGCCTTGCACTGTCACCTGAGGGATCGAGTCCCTGCTGAGTGACATGTTTTGGACGAGTTGCTTTAATGTTTTCACGATTTTGTAAGAATTGAGTAGTGCATGAGACCCTTCACAGCTCAGCCACTGCTGATACAGCACATGTTATCCACTGCTGCAGCTGCAAACACATAAATCCATTGCTCCAGCTACACACATAATCTTTCTGTCACTCAGTTAGCATACACACAGCTCATCCACTGCTCCCCTGCAAGCAGAGAGTTCATTAACTGCTATAGCTGCACGCACACAGCTCATCTTCTGCTTCATCTGCTCACAGCTTTCATGAACTGCTCAAACTGCATAAACACGGCTCATCTTCACCTCCAGCTCCACTCACGCAGTTAAGCTACTGTTCCCGTTGCATGCAGCACAGACCCATATGTGAGCAAATACTCATATACTGCTTAATCTGCACTTATACAGCTCATATATTGCTCCAGCTGTACATAAGACATCTATTGCTTCAGTTGCACAGGGCTTTTGTCAAGCACAGGAGAAGCAGGCCTGTGCCCAGAGTGCAGTGCAAGATGTGGGGCACACTCTGGTGTTGTGGTGTTCACTCCTGGGTTTTATCCCCTTTGGGTTACGTGCGGCTGGAGCTCGGCAGGTTGGGGTCTCCCGCCACACCACCAGTTACTCTCCCTGTGCTGCATGATTGGACTGCAGAAGGAAGGAATATGTGATAAAATTGCAAAAGGAGGCTCTGCCCCCCTACACAAAGTACAAGGTACATGAGTTGCTGCATTAAAGAAGGAATAAAGCAGTGGGCAGGCAGGTAAGTAATAGAGGAGCTCATATCCTCTGCATCTGCCACTGTTACCACACACTGCAAATCTAACCCACTAGGAACCCACTGCACCTTAACACCCACTGACCCTTTGCACTGGCTGCACCTTAGCACTCACAGCAACGTAGAACCTTCTGCACCTTAGCATCAGCCAGCAAGTTGGCACTAACTGGACCTTGACAACCCGTGCATCCTAGCACCCACTGCTACTAGGCATTCATTGCTACTTAGCACCCCTCCTGCATTGTAACACCCAAAGCAATGTAGCACCCACCAGACATTGGCACCCACAGTACCTTGGTACTCATTGCTACTGCAGCCTGGCAAGTGTCAACCACTGTAGTTTAGCACCCACTGCCGCTGCACACATTGCATCTTAGCACCAACAGCAGCTTAGCATCCACTGCCACTTGGCATGTGATACTATTTAGCACCCACTGCAACCTGGCACTTGATGTACCATAGCACCTGTCACAGACCACTAGGCCGGTCTGCGGATGGGATAAATCGATCAGCGTCAGAAATCCTCTTACACGGTCATTTGTTCATCACGAAGGGTAACCCGCGTTCGCAATTTGATGAACTGACTCGCGAAGGGAGCGTTCTGATACCAACCGAATCACTCCACACACATACAATTCAAAGATCTGCCACCAAGCGAGTTACACAGCCCGCTACTGTAATTTTACTAGGACTTCGAGAACGCTCTATTAACCCTTAGCAGTATGCAGGAACCTGGGTCAGATCGTTATATCTGGGCCGGGTTCTCGCATACGGGTTATAAATGTATACTTCTATTAAACACAGGGTAGCGAGTTCAGGAGAATAGGTACGATTGTGTATGTTCAGCAACAGGTCATAACCGCTAAACGATTTTTAAACGTTTAATAACACCAATGCATTACATACAGTTATATACACCTATTAACATATAAAACACAGAGCTTAAAAATAAAAGGAATAAAATCAGAAAATTCTTACTTCGTTAGCTGAGCAGTCCATTTGAAAAATGAAGAAAATAGTCCAGTTTAAAGGTAGGCATTCAGGTTAAAGTCTTTGTACACAACATGCGCCCGGTTCTCCTTGAGCACATGTCTAGGCCTTCCTGGTAGATGGGAATTGAAGAACCGGGAGGAGTTCCTTGCAAACGCTTTTTACTGACCAGAGTTTTGGGGCGGTCACTACCTGGAAAGTAGGTGTGTTTGAGGCAGGGTTACCTCCTGGCAGGCAGGTTGCCACCCACAGACTCAGAGCAAGGAATGTACCAATTTATTAATAATTTGTGTGACTCGGCCCAGGAGTGGCGTATCGCAAATCCGAGACTATATTCGTAAACTGCTCGCGACCCTCTATTAAACGAGGTTATGCATGCCTAGTCTGTCGCATTCGCACTACGCAGGCCGGATAAAGTGGATTCTACATGGATCCCTGATAGCTAGAAAATTATACTTCAGGTGAGTGATAGAACTGATTTCTGGGTATCAGGAAATGTGATTTTGGTCTTGCTGTGCCAAACCTATTTTGAATTATTAATAAAGTAAATGTTTCCATTGTGTGAAGCTATGAGCTTGGAGGGAAATTTGAAGTTCAACCAGTTTGAGCTGGTTTTCCTTTTGGGGAAAGATGAGCTATGTAACCAAATGGCTTCTCGGCAGGGAAGCTAGCCACGTGTGACTTTCTCTCCTGACACAGGATGTGGGGGGAAGGTTACTGTACTCAGTAAGAGAGAGGGAAATTGACATCTATTGTGCATTTACCCAAGACTGACAGGAACTGTGCACGACCATGCGAAAGTCGATGGCGATTTTGCGCACAACTTTCCGTAATATTCGTCACATCTCCCCCCTACCAGTCGGACGCACAGAGTGAGTCTGTCAGACCCGCTCTACGCGCCGCTTAGCTACTGAACGGGTTCTCAACTTCTTATCTGACTGCCCTTTGGACAACTCACCAGAAGCATAAGGCCTCATGGTCCGGTGTGTCCCAGTGTCCGCTTTGCGGACGGTGCGATGCACACCAACAGGCTTACCTCTAAAGGCTTGGCTGGGTTTGCGTAGCGCTTCCTGTAAGGGAGAGAGTCGTTGGCTGCCATCCGGGTCACTTCCTGACTCTCGGGTGTCAGCCTGCGAATCTGGAAGCAGCGTGGCATACCCCTGCTCTAACTGACTACACCTTGGCACAACATTTTGGTCAGCACAACCTAGGTGGACATTAGAGCACATTTTAAAAAATGAATCAGCCTTCACCTGGGTGGCGAGGCTTGCCCCTTCTCCAGGAAGGATAGAGGGTGGACTTCTGGGCAGTTTTGCACTGGGTTGCTTCTGCAAGGGGAAGACATGCAAGGTTGAGACAGGGAAGGCATGGCCTGTCTCCTCCAGCTGTTTGTTAACAGCAGGCAATGGTGGAGCACTCTGGCTGTCATAGCAGGAGGGGAGGTCTAGGCCCCCAGCTGCCTGCTCTGACACCTGGCCTGCTTCCACTGCCCTGCACGGATATGACCCAGGCAAAACAAGACTGTTGCCTCTTAGATTAGAGACTGTCACATTTAAAAATACATCATTTTTAGCACTGTGAGATTCAGCATGAAAGCTATTGGCAACATCTGGTACAACATTAACATCACAGTTACGTTCATTTTTCACATCATGTACACAGGTATCTGGAACAACAGTGACAGGTTTAGAATCAGACAAACCGTGATTAGACAGCTGTCCATTAGAAACAGGTACCGCTTCCTTGCCTCCTTCCCTAGGAGGGCTAGGTACCATTACCCTTGCTGCCTCCCTCTGTCCCACCCCAAGCTTGTACAGTACCTGAGTGGGTCCAGACTGGCAATCCGGGGTGTTGATCACAGGTTCATAAAAGGATCGTAGGGTGCCAAGATCGGTGCCCAACAGCACAGGCACTGGGATGTCATCTGTCACCCCCACAACTTTTGTCTGGTGTCCCCTTCCCCAATTGAGAACAACACGAGCTTTAGCGATGCGTGCGTGTGTGCCACCAACTCCCACAAGTGTGACACGCTCATTAGGCAGGAAATTCTCCCTGGCTACAAGATGAGAGCGAACCAAGGTAAGCTCTGCGCCTGTGTCGCGGAAACCAACAGCGATCTGGTCGTTAACTTCCACGACTTGATGATTTACGGAAAGTCGAGGATTTGCTGCTCCCATGACGATGTAGGCGTGTGCAGTCGAGGATGCGCTAGCCACTTCTGCGCTAGGCTCTGGAGACGGCGTCCTCACCTCGGGGCAGGCAGACTTGAGGTGTCCTCGCTGTCCACAGTGGTAACACTTCAGAACATATGTGGCATCAGGCGGATGAGTAGCAGGTGCAGCATCCGGCCTCTGTGGCTGTGGGACCCGATTCCCATGGTTAGCAGGGGGAGGAGAGCTGAGTTGCATAGGTCTCCCCCCTTTCCAGCTCTGGGCTGGAGGTTTGCGGCTGTCCGGCACACGGGTGGCCACAAAAGTGTCTGCAAGTTCTGTGGCAGCTTTGGCGGATTCAGGCTTCCGCTCCAAGACAAACTGCCGGACATCTGGAGTGCAGCAGTTCAGCAACTGCTCCTGCACGATGAGGTCCTCCAGACCTTGGTGAGAGTCTTTTTTGAGGCCTCATGACCACTGCCTGAGCACGGTCAGCAGGCGATTCTCCAGGTCTGTGTAAGAGTCGGAGTGGCCTTTCTGCAGGGAGCGAAACTTTTTGCGATAGACCTCTGGGGTCAACTGGTATTTGGCGATAATTGCAGCTTTTATCGCCTCATAGTCATTGTCTTTCTCAGCGGGTAAGTCCACAAATGCCTCAAGCGCTTTGTCCCGCAAGTTGGGTGTCAGATATCTCGCCCACTGCTCCTGGGGCAGATGATGCTGACGGCAAGTCTTTTCAAATGAGTGTAAATAAGTGTCCAGGTCGGTTCCCTTCTCCATTTCTGGGAACTTAAATTTGGGAGTCCCAAACGGGCCTGCTGTGGGCCGGGGTTCCGGAGCACTTTGCGAGGGATTTTGGCCTTGCGCTCGCAGGTTGGCCATTTCAAGGTCATGTCTGCGTGCGGCTGCTCTCTCCTCTCTTTCCGCTTCTCTCTCAGCAAACCACCGGCGCTCGGAGGCTTCCCGTTCTGCCTGCTCCCGGCGTTCTGAGCGGTCAGCATTTTCTCTGACGATCTGCATGTACAGCTCAGGATTTGTCTCCAACAGCCTTTGTAATCCAGGTTGCATTCCAGCATCAGGAACACAGAACAGGTTTGCATGGGCGGGCTCCTGCCGGCCACCATGCTCCTCAGCAGTTACAGCGACCGGTTCAGACGCGGTCCCGTTTTCCTCTGGGTCTGGAAGTGGGTTGCTTTGCTCCAACCGCTCACTTTCCTCTGCCCCAGTTACAGCACCGTCTGAACCAGGAGTATGCTCTCCCAGCATCTGCTCCGGCTGGGTATCCAGTCGCAATAAGTCGTCGACCAATTGCGCTTTCTTTTTTCTATACGTCATAATGCCTTTTTCCTCACACAAGTTTGCTAGGTCTGCCACTGACATTTTCTTGTATCTTGCTGCAGCCATTTTTTGCCAAATAAAAGATAGGATAGGAAAAGAGATTGGGGGGGAACTCTGTGCTACACGTTTAGTCTATATAAGTGGTAATGCACCGGTTATTGACCACAGATTTTTGATCTGTTCTGGCAGGTTAATCAAATAACGTTGCCGTTAATGTTCTGAACATACACAAATCCCAATAAGCTGCCAAACAATGTCACAGACCGCTAGGCCGGTCTGCGGATGGGGTAAATCGATCAGCGTCAGAAATCCTCTTACACGGTCATTTGTTCATCACGAAGGGTAACCCGCGTTCGCAATTTGATGAACTGACTCGCGAAGGGAGCGTTCTGATACCAACCGAATCACTCCACACACATACAATTCAAAGATCTGCCACAAAGCGAGTTACACAGCCCGCTACTGTAATTTTACTAGGACTTCGAGAACGCTCTATTAACCCTTAGCAGTATGCAGGAACCTGGGTCAGATCGTTATATCTGGGCCGGGTTCTCGCATACGGGTTATAAATGTATACTTCTATTAAACACAGGGTAGCGAGTTCAGGAGAATAGGTACGATTGTGTATGTTCAGCAACAGGTCATAACCGCTAAACGATTTTTAAACGTTTAATAACACCAATGCATTACATACAGTTATATACACCTATTAACATATAAAACACAGAGCTTAAAAATAAAAGGAATAAAATCAGAAAATTCTTACTTCGTTAGCTGAGCAGTCCATTTGAAAAATGAAGAAAATAGTCCAGTTTAAAGGTAGGCATTCAGGTTAAAGTCTTTGTACACAACATGCGCCCGGTTCTCCTTGAGCACATGTCTAGGCCTTCCTGGTAGATGGGAATTGAAGAACCGGGAGGAGTTCCTTGCAAACGCTTTTTACTGACCAGAGTTTTGGGGCGGTCACTACCTGGAAAGTAGGTGTGTTTGAGGCAGGGTTACCTCCTGGCAGGCAGGTTGCCACCCACAGACTCAGAGCAAGGAATGTACCAATTTATTAATAATTTGTGTGACTCGGCCCAGGAGTGGCGTATCGCAAATCCGAGACTATATTCGTAAACTGCTCGCGACCCTCTATTAAACGAGGTTATGCATGCCTAGTCTGTCGCATTCGCTCTACGCAGGCCGGATAAAGTGGATTCTACATGGATCCCTGATAGCTAGAAAATTATACTTCAGGTGAGTGATAGAACTGATTTCTGGGTATCAGGAAATGTGATTTTGGTCTTGCTGTGCCAAACCTATTTTGAATTATTAATAAAGTAAATGTTCCCATTGTGTGAAGCTATGAGCTTGGAGGGAAATTTGAAGTTCAACCAGTTTGAGCTGGTTTTCCTTTTGGGGAAAGATGAGCTATGTAACCAAATGGCTTCTCGGCAGGGAAGCTAGCCACGTGTGACTTTCTCTCCTGACACAGGATGTGGGGGGAAGGTTACTGTACTCAGTAAGAGAGAGGGAAATTGACATCTATTGTGCATTTACCCAAGACTGACAGGAACTGTGCACGACCATGCGAAAGTCGATGGCGATTTTGCGCACAACTTTCCGTAATATTCGTCACAGCACCCACAGTAACTTAGCACACACTAGACTTTACCACCAACAGCAACTTGACACCCAAAGGATTTTAGCACCAATTAATTATTGCATCCGAGGATCAACAAAAAAAGTCCAAAGCGCTCTGAAACCCCATTGACACCCACCCACCTGTGCAGGATCTGGTCAGCCAAGCAAAGCCATGTAGACATATAAAAAAGGATCCGCAGGACCAAGTGAGATAGGTAGAAGCTGGTATTCTTTTATTAATGGTAACTCCACACAAAAGGACAAGACATCCACAGGATCAGCTAACGCGTGTCGGACTTAGAATCTGCCCTTAGTCATAGTGACTAAGTCACTATGTGACTCAGTGATAGTGACTACCACTATGACTAAAGGTAGATTGTAAGCCTGACACGCGTCAGTTGAGGCTGTGGATGTCTTGTCCTTTTGTGTGGATTTACCAATAAAACAATACCGGCTTTTACCTATCTCACTGTGGCCTGCGGATCCTTTTTGTTGTCTCCTTGAATTATTGCACCCACGGAACTGCTGAACCCTGGTACCTACAAACACTTAGCACCCACTGGATATTTGCACTTTAGCACCCACAGCTACTTGGCATAATTCCATCCTTGACAGGTTTTGTTTAGACAGGAATAGGCTTTAAAGGACATCCGAGGCATCTGTCCTCCTACTTCTAAAAATGACTTTTAAAGTTATCCCACAGTTTTATTTTATATTTCAATCAACTTTTTAAGCTTTTACTGTTTCATGGCCTTTCCTCAATGATACATTAATTGAAGTATGCCAGGGCTAAAATGTTCGAACTATTGACACTTTTTATCTCTTTCCTGCTCTTAGAAGCCATTTACTGCCACAAAAGTGTTTTATGGCTGCAATTTTTTATCAGTGAGGGTTACGCTAGAGTCCGACCCGGTCCCGACCCGGGAACTGCCACTTACATACCTGATTTTTAGCTCTTTCAGGCAGAGAAAGAAAAAAAAGGAACACAGCATAGTTATTTGTGTGCTAGGCACTGTACACACCCATGTCTATCTCATCATGTCACATGTCACCTCGTGAGTCCTTTAAAAACTAAATGATTATTGTAAACACAGACTTTGGTGTTATATGTTTTATGCATGTATTTATTCTTGGGCAGGTGTACTGTATGTCAATTTATCCAGGGCAGCCAGAGTTTATTGGAAAAAAAAGAGAGGGGGAGGGGGGTGCGCCTGCACGCGCGTGTGTGTGTGTGTTTACCGTATAGTATTCCATTTAATTTAGTTAACCAGTAAGTTTGATGCAAATGCTTGCAGAGGTTTTCCGTGCTTCAGAGCATGTATTTAAATAACTATATGTGGAACTGTATCTCCCTCCCCGTATACAGAATTGTGATGAGTAAGTTTGCTCACAGTTTTCACTTTGTTCCAGAATTGCCCATTCTTCACCTCTAACTCATCCCTGTGGAGTGGGCTGCTGGATGTCACTGCAGAACAAGCCAGGATTCTGACTGTATCGATCGCCAAGTGCGGCGTTAACATGACTGATGCCAAAGTCTTGCCCAGGTACGTGAGCTGTGCTTCTGACAAATAGCGGCTGATGGGATGAGCTGATAACAGTTGGTGAAGTGAACCAGTTTCTCTGACCTTATGGGGAGGCAGCAGCAGGTCACAGAAGCTGAGAAAATCAATTCTGAATCCAGCAGAACTTTCTAACAAAGACTTCTCTCTGACTAATAGTATAAGCATCCAGGATACAAAGCTGCCTGACTGTTACATTTCTTACTTATAGGCTTTGAAATATATACATCTAGATATTTGGATGGGCAACACAGGTGAGGGCCAAGGTCATCAGAATTTAAGACACTTTTATTAAATAATTATGCTGTGTAAAATATATGAAACTAGGAAGACAATGGGCTCGATTCACAAAGCGGTACTAACCCAGTTAGAGACTTTAGGCATGATAACCATTTCACCACGCTGGTGAAAAGCCAGTTTAGGTGTGATAAGTTTAGGTGTGATAAGTTTAGGTGTGATAAGTTTAGGCATGCTAAGTTTAGATAAGTGTAGATAGCATGCAAAGTCCCGCACGCATAGCAGCGCCATTAAACTCTATGCGAAGTGCACCAGACTTTGCTAGCGCAAAACTTTTGATCAGCTGTGCACTGCGGTGCTAACGCAGTTGGTGCTTAAACTTATCATGCCTAAACTTATCACCCCTAAACTTATCATGCCTAAACTTATCACACCTAAACTTATCACACCTAAACTTATCATGCCTAAAGTGAGTTTAGGTGTGATAAAGGGCTTTTCACCACGGTGCTAACTGTTAGCACCGCTTTGTGAATCAGGCCCCATGTGTTTTCTCCCCACAAGTAATTTAGAATGGCATATAATAGATTCCTGGCACTAAAGAGGAATGACATAAGCTTAACTGGTGCTGGTGATAGATTTAACATGGCAGGAAAAGGGAGCTGTAACTGACTGCAATTATTATTATTATTTATTAGATTTATATAGCGCCAACATATTACGCAGTGCTGTACAATAAATAAGGTTACAGGCAATGATAACAGGGGTGACAGAACAATACAGGTAATAGACAATAGATACAACAATACAGGTAATAGCAAAAAGATACACAACACAATGCAGACAGTAGTACAATGCCAGATCATAAACTGGAGTGGTAGTGGTAACAAGTTCCAAATTCTGGGTAAAGTGCACACAGTCAAGTATGATGCACAAGGGGAGAGGGCCCTGCCAAAGGCTTACAATCTAGAGGGAGGGGTTGGTGACACAAAAGGAGGGGGTGCAGCAAGAAGCTATTGGCAGAAAGGATTAGGGTAGTGTTGAGTAGGCCTCCTTGAAGAAGTGAGTTTTGAGTGCTTTTTTGAAGGTGTTGAAGGTGGGAGCGAGCCTGATGGGCAGTGGGAGAGAGTTCCACAGGATGGGGGCAGCTCTAGTGAAGTCCTGCAGTCGTGCATGGGAGTGCGAGATGTGTGGGGTGGTTAAGAGGAGGTTGTTGGAGGAGTGAAGTGGGCGGCCAGGTGTATATCTGCTGACCAGGTCAGAGATGCAGCTTGGGCAGGACTTGTGTATGGATTTGTAGGCCAAACATAGGACCTTGAAGCTAATTCTGAAGTGAATTGGAAGCCAATGAAGGGATTTGCATAGGGGAGTCGTGGAGACAGAGCGGTGGGAGGAGTAGATGAGTCTGGCTGCTGCGTTCATGATGGATTGTAGGGGGGCTATGCGGTTTTGAGGGAGGCCTGACAGGAGGGAGTTGCAGTAGTCCAGGCGGGAGATGATGAGGGCATGGACAAGGAGTTTGGCAGTGTCTGGGGTTAGGAAAGGCCGGATCTTGGAGATGTTGCGTAGGTGGAAATAGCAGTCGCTAGCTACGGTTTGCAATGATGTTTTCAAGTTATCATTCCTAAAGGAAACCCGAGGTGAAAATAAACTGATGAGATAAATACTCCTGAAAATTAGTTATTTTTTCTTTTTAGAAGCTAAAAAAGTAGGTTTTATGTTGCATTGTCTCATATGAATGATAGAGTCTTTCACACAGTCTCAGGTCTTGTTCACATTGGGTGCGTTTAGAAATGTATTTCAGTGCATGATAAAAAATGCATGTGTCGATGCGTATTTCAGTATGCTTATTTTAAGCATACCCATGTATTTACATACATGCGCTGAAATGCACTTGAAAGCGTTTTATTCAGCGTGGTCAGCTTATTTGATGTCGCAGTTGTTAAGACTTGTTTTCAGTTTAAAATGTTTTTGTTTTTTTTAAATTAGGGGTAAAAATGCATCTCCGAAGCGCATTGCTATGGGCTTCCATGCACTTAAAAAGCGCATCCATTCACTTGCATTGCTATGCGCTTTACAGCGCAACGCACAGAAATGCATGCAACACTTAGGCCTCGTTCACACTAAGTACATTTTTGTGCGCTTTTCAGCGCGCATTGTGCTGTGCATTCTGCAAGGTATTGATTTTCCAATGTAATGAATGTGCCTGGTTCACATCTAGGCGCTGTGCTGAGCTGCAGTTCAAAAACGTAGTGTTGCATGCACTTGAGTGTGCATTGAGCTGTAAAGCGCACATCACTGCAAGTGAATGGGTGCACCTTTTAAGCGCATTCAATCACATAGAAACACAGGCATTTTTTATGCCTAAATGAAAAAAAAACACATTGTCAGTTGAAAACAAATCTTTATTGACAACTGCTACGATAAGCAAAACATGCATAAAAAAGCGCACTGAAACGCACACAAATGCATGGGTTTTTTATCATGCGCTTTTACACGTTTCTGAACGCACCCAATGTGAATGAGGCCTTCGTTTCTCAAACAGATAGTAACAAAGCTTACAAATGTGAACTTGCTACATTAGAATCAATGGAAAAGCTGTATCTAGCAAAGCGCACAACGCAATGTGCTGTTAAAAGCGTACAACAACATTTCTAGTGTGAACAAGGCCTCAGAGTCCCAGAGCTAAAATATATGAACTATTGACCTTTTTTATCTATCCCAAACACTCAGAAGCTGTTCTCTGCCAGGAAACAGTTCTATGAAGTTCTGTAATTCTTTATCAGTGAGGGTTAGGATCGCAACTGGAAGGAAACTGTCACTTGCTAACCTGAAAGGTTAAGGGCCTGTTTCCACTAAACGCGATTTTTCTGATGCAGATTTTCCCATAGGCATTCATTGGAGTCAGTTTTTCTGCATCCATTCTGCATCCAATCTGCGTGTAGTGGAAACAGGCCCTAACTCTTTGACGCAGAAAAAGAAGAAAAGGAGCACAGCCTAGTTATTTGCATACGTCTCACTGTACAAACACACAAATATCTCATTGTGTCACCTTGGGTACACTTTAAAGTGTATGTAAGTTGTGACAGGGCCTGTCATGACTGGCTTTGTCTTAATGAGGATGGATGAGGGGCGTTGCACAAAACGCCCACAATACGCTTGTGCACTGAATCTCTATGAGAAGGTTCATATCAGCGTGGTTCGTGCGCTGTGTGTTCAGCAAAGTGGTGCCTGTACCATTTTTGGGGCGATTTTGCCTCAATGGAAAGTATAGCAACAGCGCTAAACGCTCACAAAATCACTTTGTGCAGCGATTGCATTCGCGTTTTGAAGAATAAATACATTGTGTTTATTCTTTTCCAGGCAAAAAAGTTCACTTCCTGACTTGCATCAGGGAGTGAATTTAAAAACCTCTCTGGAAAAGTGCTTAGAAAAGCGATTTTACCAAAAAACGCAGCGCGCAGTGGAGTTCCGGGAGGGGGGAAAAAACACCACACAAAATCGCAAAACACTTGCGTTTGCGATTACGATTTTAGATGTGAACAAGGCCATAGTCCCAGGCGCAACATAAGTGTGAAATAGACACCAGCCTAATGAATGTATTGAACAGAGAGCTCCAATCTCATAACTCAGTCAATCCAAGCAGTAAAGGTCCAATGCTACAGTTAGGGATAATGTAATGTGGCCCAAAGTAAATAAATCCAGCGCTGTAAGGATGCATGAAAGGAAATATACCACCGATGTTAGAGAATAGTTCAGTCAGACATACAGTAGATAATGCCCATAGTGCATAAACATCTGCTAGTATATGGTGCACAACTGCCACAACGTTGTAGAACAGGGGTCCCCAAACTTTTTCAGTCTAGGGCCGGGTAAACATACTTCAGACTGCTGCGGGGCTGTAACATACATAAAATGATGTAAAAAAAATTACATTGAATCCCCCAATAATGCCCAGAGGAGAACTTCCAGCAGTAGCCATTCTGAACGTCTTTGTGCACCAGACAGTGAAGCATACCCAGGTGACAACCTGCAGTCCAATTGGACAGCAGTGTCACCTAATGCAGAATTGGATTGGAAGCCAGGGCATGACTGCCCACTGGCTTCTACAGTATGTGGATGGGTGGTGTCACAGGAGCCCTAGTGGCTGACCGCACTTAGCCTTCTAAACGGTGCCAGCGCACAGATCGTGCGAACTCTGGTCGCAGTCAATGCGCAGGAACCGTTAAGAATTAGCCGCAGACAACTCAGAAGGGAGCCTGTGAGACACGGGTAATTACAACGTCACCTACTGGTTCAGAGTAAACTGCCACCACCGCGGTTACCATGGGACCGTGGAGCCCACTAACTGACTGACTAGTCCTGCGAATAAAACGGTTAAACACACGGTATTCTGTCTAGCCAACAACAAACAAACAGTAGCGTATCTTCAGAGACCCGGGATCAGTTCTGTGTGTGTGCTGATAAGCAGGGTAGCGGACAGTGAATGACTTGGAGAAAGTCGTTTATTCACGCAATATAAATAATTAATATATACAGACAATTATTAAAATCACAATTATTAAGACAGTAATAGCCAGTATAAAAAATAAAAGAAGGGAGAAAAATACTTAGTTCCTGGAAAGATGTCCTTTTTGTGGGAAAACAGAGTTCTGGGTTTCAATTTGAGTTCAGAGTTCAGACCAGGTGGATGCCAGCATATCCTCAAGCTGGCATCTGATGAGTTCAAGATGTTTCAGTGTGGAGGACCCTGAGTTTGGCTCCTCTGCCATTCTTATGCCCCTGATTCAGTAGGAGGGAGTGAGGGCGGGCCCACACCCCCCATTAGAACATGAGATGAGTCCTCCCCTTGTCCTGGGGGCCAGAAATCATGCCGTAACCATATATGGGCTCTATCTCACAGAACCGTACAGGTCAGGGCAGATTTATTAATATTTTCAGGTCTGCCTCGATGTACCCAGCAGCCTGATACCAAACATGAGGGGTGAGACCCTTGTGGTATCAGCAGGGCAATTTCAAACTGCCTAACTGGCAGTCCTTACCTCAGAATGTTCTGAAACTTCTTCAGAACCAGCACCGGGGCTCATGCTACACTTCCCCCACGTTTGGCGAAGCTGCCATCTCAGGAACCCCAGAAATATGACAGATCTGGGAAGTTATGGATATGCTATGAGACTCAGGTTATTCCCAGGCAAAGGCTCTTTGAAGTTTGGAGCAGCCAGCGAGGTGTCGCCTCCCCTGCTGGGAATGAGCCAGTGGGTCTGGCTTTTAGCCCAACTAGATTGCTTCTGCCATGGTGCTTGTCACCTTATACCTGATGGGTGGGCCATCAGCACAGCTTGAAGCCAGGGACTCTCTGGGGCAGATTAGGCTCAGGCTCATTAGCATATCAAAAGAGCCATCCAGCCTTTAGGATGGTGCTCTCTCTTTGCTAAGAAAAGGACTTCAGCTGTCCCTACACACTTAACCCAGATTGTACCGATTTGAAGCGCAATCGATGCAGGGAATCGAGTGCGATTGCTTTTTCTTCACGGGCGGTTCCAGGACGCGCCTGCGGCCCCGCAACCGTCCGTGACAGCCCTCCCTGGGGAGAAGGCAGATAGACATTCATCAGCAAGATGTGTGTCGTTGCCGCTAACCTGCGAGATCTGATCTAGTTCCCCGTTGGCGTTCTGGGGTCGGCTGCCCGCTGCGTGTCGGCCAACCTGGCTGACGGGTCTCGGGTTGCCGGTGCGGCGGGAAAACCTATTGGAGCCTGTGGCAGTCGGACGTGGTGTCTGCCGGGACTGCTGACAACGGGCAGTGGGTTGGTTAGGTCAACAGCCAGCCCACGCAGGGTTCCCCTGCTAAGTGGCTGTGGACCTAAGGGAACCCCGCGGGGATCCCTGGACCTTCCCAGCTCCTGACAGACGGCACATGCTCTGCAGTAGTTTGCTACATCCCTGTTCATCCGGGGCCAATAAAACTGTTTCCGAATACCGGCAAGTGTCCTGCGGACCCCTGAGTGCCCTGTCAGAGGATTACCATGTGCGGATTTCAGCACATGTCCCCTGAACGCACTCGGGACCACAAGCCATTTGGTATTCGCGTGGGATCTACCTGTAGGGGGCTGTACAGACTCACTGTACAGTCTCCCACCTTCCCAGTACACCTTGAAAGCGGCCCCGTCTGCGAGGGGCTCAGCGGCTTGCTGCCTGAGCACCTCCAGGCTTGGGTCACGTTGTAGTGCGGCTGAGAATACGGCGCTGTTAGTTTCAGCCAACTGGCTCATGTCACACGAGGCCAGCGGCTGAAAGGTCTCATCCCTGCGGTCAGAGGAGGGGGAGGAGGCCGGAACCCCCTCCACCTGTTCTGAGCTCGGGTTCTGAGCAGTGCAGCTGCGCGGTACTGCTAGCACAGGTACACTGTCAGAATGGCACAGACGGACATTACTCAAATCATCATTGCATGCAGTAATGACATTGACAGGTATAGACATTTTTTCATTACAGACAGGTTGTACAGTAAACTCATGTACAGTTACAGCATCATCACAACAGACAGTCTGTACATCAAACTCAGGTGCCTTTGAAGCAGGCACTATTGAACCTGGTACCCTTGAACTGGGCACATTCAACCCGCCTCCCCCTGGTGCTCCCCCAAGTGTATAAAGTACCTGGTGGTGGGTGGAGAGTCCGTCTCCTTCCGTGAGCGACAAGGCGGTCGTGGCAGGTTCATAGTAGGACACAAGCTTGCCCAAATCAGTCCCCAGCAACACAGGGACTGGGAGATCCTTCATAACCCCAACAACCCTTTCTTGGATTCCTAATCCCCAATCCAGCTTCACTGTCGCGTGGGCTATGTGAAAAAGGGTGCCCTCTACTCCAGTAAGGGCAAGGGATCGGCTGGAGCTGATGCTCTCCTTTGGCACAAGGTGTGAGTGAACTAACGTGATGTCAGCTCCGGTGTCTCGAAATCCGGTGACAACTTTGCCGTTCACTCTAACAAGTTGTTGCTGGTCGGTTCGGTCGCGGATTTCCTTTCCGCGGGCAAACAGGACAAAATCTGATGATCCAGGCTGTGGTTCCCTGGCGGGTTGCCTCTGCTGTGGGTGAGGTGCAGGTGCTGCAGATGATCCAGGTGCTGGTGGTGTCTGTCTCCGCTCCGGGCAGTCGAATTTCATGTGTCCGGGCTGGCGGCAGTAGTGACAGGTGACCTCTCCAGGCGCTGCAGGCCTGGGTGCAGCAGCTGCACTGGGTGGCCTCTGTGGCGGACGGCTCACAGGGGCAGGAGAGTCTGCCAGAGTATTGGGCTGACCTCCTCTCCAGCTGGATGGGACAGTTCTGCGAGTATCAGCCACCCGGGTAGTTGCAAAAGTCTCAGCAAGGTCTGCAGCGACAGTGGCTGAAGCCGGCCTGCGTTCTAAGACAAACTGTCGTACATCAGCAGGGCAAATGTTCAGAAATTGTTCCAGGACTATCAAGTCCTCCAGGACATCATAAGACTCTTTGGTGAGGCCTAGTGTCCACTGGCGGAGTGTGGTGAGCAAGCTGCTGGCCACATCTCGGTACGAATCAGAAGGCTTTTTCTGCCAGGCCCTGAACTTTTTCCGATAGGCTTCTGGCGTCAGCTGGTACTTAGTAATGATAGCGTCTTTTATAGCAGCATAATCATTATCCTTCTCCGCAGGCAATTCTGCGAAGGCATCAAGCGCTTTGTAGCGCAGCAAAGGTGTCAGATGTCTGGCCCACTGGTCTTGGGACAGACGATACTGACGGCATGCTTTTTCAAAAGACCGCAAAAACAAGTCAATGTCTGTGTCTTTTTCAATATTAGCAAATTTAAATTTTGCACTTACGGGTGGTGCAGCTCCTTCAGCAGGGAGGCTGGGCGGTGAACTCCGGCTGGCCTGTTGAACCTTTGCCATGTTGAGCTCATGCTGTCGTCTCTCCCGCGCCTCTGCGGCATCCCTCTCCGCGTGGCGTTCTGCAGCAGCAGCCTTGCGTTCTGCAGATTGGCGTTCCCGCTCCTCGCGGGCTTCCATGTACTGCATGTACTTGTCCAGGTCAGTCTCCATCAGCTTTTGTAATGCCTGCTGCATTACCGGGTCAGCACCCCTGGACAGTCCAGTACTGGCCAGTTCCGGGCGAGTATTTTCAGAAACTTTGGGGTTGGGGTCCACACTGACATTCTCCTGCGTAACTGTTGATGCAGGGCCCTCAGGATGCACAACCTCTGTACGGTCAGGAGTCTCAGTCTCTGGTTCCCCTTGCCTTGAGTCAGATGGGTCAGCGTCTACCTCAGCAGACACATCCAGCTCCTGCAGTTGCTGGGTATCCCATTGAAACAATTCCGTTACCAGGTCCCCTTGTTTCTTGCGGCCGACATCAATGCCTCTCTCTTGGCAAAGATTTTGCAGGTCCGCCAGGCACATTTTCTTGTAGTTCCCGGACATTTCCACGCCAAATAAAATAAAACTTTTGGGGAGGGGTACTGGCTACACAGTCTCTCTGTATATATAAAAAAATATATTGCCTTCCAGCTACACCAACGAATTAGTTCATTTCTTGATAGCGCTAGCGCTATCGTAGATACTTTCAGCACAACACAGGTCCCAACCGCTGCCTAACACTGTCACAGGAGCCCTAGTGGCTGACCGCACTTAGCCTTCTAAACGGTGCCAGCGCACAGATCGTGCGAACTCTGGTCGCAGTCAATGCGCAGGAACCGTTAAGAATTAGCCGCAGACAACTCAGAAGGGAGCCTGTGAGACACGGGTAATTACAACGTCACCTACTGGTTCAGAGTAAACTGCCACCACCGCGGTTACCATGGGACCGTGGAGCCCACTAACTGACTGACTAGTCCTGCGAATAAAACGGTTAAACACACGGTATTCTGTCTAGCCAACAACAAACAAACAGTAGCGTATCTTCAGAGACCCGGGATCAGTTCTGTGTGTGTGCTGATAAGCAGGGTAGCGGACAGTGAATGACTTGGAGAAAGTCGTTTATTCACGCAATATAAATAATTAATATATACAGACAATTATTAAAATCACAATTATTAAGACAGTAATAGCCAGTATAAAAAATAAAAGAAGGGAGAAAAATACTTAGTTCCTGGAAAGATGTCCTTTTTGTGGGAAAACAGAGTTCTGGGTTTCAATTTGAGTTCAGAGTTCAGACCAGGTGGATGCCAGCATATCCTCAAGCTGGCATCTGATGAGTTCAAGATGTTTCAGTGTGGAGGACCCTGAGTTTGGCTCCTCTGCCATTCTTATGCCCCTGATTCAGTAGGAGGGAGTGAGGGCGGGCCCACACCCCCCCTTAGAACATGAGATGAGTCCTCCCCTTGTCCTGGGGACCAGAAATCATGCCGTAACCATATATGGGCTCTATCTCACAGAACCGTACAGGTCAGGGCAGATTTATTAATATTTTCAGGTCTGCCTCGATGTACCCAGCAGCCTGATACCAAACATGAGGGGTGAGACCCTTGTGGTATCAGCAGGGCAATTTCAAACTGCCTAACTGGCAGTCCTTACCTCAGAATGTTCTGAAACTTCCTCAGAACCAGCACCGGGGCTCATGCTACACTTCCCCCACGTTTGGCGAAGCTGCCATCTCAGGAACCCCAGAAATATGACAGATCTGGGAAGTTATGGATATGCTATGAGACTCAGGTTATTCCCAGGCAAAGGCTCTTTGAAGTTTGGAGCAGCCAGCGAGGTGTCGCCTCCCCTGCTGGGAATGAGCCAGTGGGTCTGGCTTTTAGCCCAACTAGATTGCTTCTGCCATGGTGCTTGTCACCTTATACCTGATGGATGGGCCATCAGCACAGCTTGAAGCCAGGGACTCTCTGGGGCAGATTAGGCTCAGGCTCATTAGCATATCAAAAGAGCCATCCAGCCTTTAGGATGGTGCTCTCTCTTTGCTAAGAAAAGGACTTCAGCTGTCCCTACACACTCAACCCAGATTGTACCGATTTGAAGCGCAATCGATGCAGGGAATCGAGTGCGATTGCTTTTTCTTCACGGGCGGTTCCAAGACGCGCCTGCAGCCCCGCAACCGTCCGTGACAGGTGGTCCCAGCACTGTTATTCTATATGCAGGCCCCTGATATTTAAAGGTGCAGTGGACCATATGTATAGGTTATACATTTTGTGTTCAGGGGCCAGTGAAAAAGCCTCGGGGCTGCATTCGACCCGTGGGCCGTAGTTTAAGGACTACTGTTGTAGAACAATCGTTGCCATTAAGTAAGTTCATCAAGGGGCGTGGCAGGGCTTTCAGGTAGATGTCAATCTTTAGTGTTTTTACCAGTGCTGGAACCTGCATTAAAACCATCCGGAAACAGTTCTTGAACCATAGGATGAACTTGGTCGCCCAAAATTCCTAAATAGTCTCGGTTGTTAATTCTTCCATGAAGGAAAATCACTGGCCCGGTGGATTTCCAAGAAATAGCACCCCAGATCATCACAGAACCCCCGCCATGTTTTACAGTTGGGAGAAGGCAGTCTGGATGAAAAGCTTCTTTCGGTTGTCTCCAAACGTACAGTCGGCCGGAGGTCGGAAATAAAGTAAATGATGATTCGTCAGAGAAAATCACATTTTTCCACTGCTCGAGGGACCAATTCTGGTGGTTTCTACACCACTCTAAACGCTTTGAAACATTTGTCTTTGAGAGCAGAGGTTTTCTAATTGCAGTTCTTTCGGGGAATCCGGATTTATGCAGATCCCGACGAACAGTTTTTGTGGAAACTGGGTTCTGTAGGTGAGTCTCTCTCAGACAACTTCGACTTTCGGCCACAACTGTGCTTTGCTGAGAAAGTTTTTCCTTCTCTTTCAAAGGCAGTCATTACTTTTGAGACAGTACCTCTTGAAATGCCAAGCATTCGGGCAGTTTCTGTTACAGTAGCACCTGCCATACGAGCACCAACAATTTGGCCTCTTGGAAAGTCTGAGAGATCTACCATTTTTATAAATTATAACCAACTTTGGTTTAAATATCTGTAAAAAACAATTATTTTAATTAAACATATCAAATAACAAAAATAATAAACAAAAAAAATGTTTACATATGTCAAGTTTTGATTGCTTAAAACATGTTCAAAGATTTTGATGCAAAAATGGTGTTTCCATTATTTTGTTCAACCCCTGTGTATTATTGGGGTTAAATACTTACCTGTACTGGCATCATCCCTCCAGGCAGGTGATTGCTATGCCTCCACCCACCCCCCACCCACTCAGCACAGGTAGAGGTTTCTGAAGAGCTTTGAAAACATGACTGCATTGCCAAGGAGGGGGGCAGAGCTTCACCTGCTGTGACTCAAAGACATCAGGACATGTGAGTATTTAATGCTGTCACCCCCTCCTTCTCCCCTTTGTCATTATTTAAACAAAGCCTGCCAAGACAGGTTTTGTCATGTTCACCTTAGGCACTCTTTAATCAGTATGGCGCCCAGTTTTATCAGAGCCGGATTAAGGCCAACCCCCCTCCCCCCCACACACACACGCCCTTCATTACAGTGCAGAGCAGAGCTGTGTGGGGTGGCTGAGGCATCGGCTCTACTCAGAGTGGGCGTCGGCTCCTCTGATTCACGTCAAAGAATAGGCTCTTAGAGCCGGCTCGTTCGCGTATGACCCATCACTACTGCAGTCAAATCACCTTTCATGCTCTGTCTGTTCCTCCCCCAGCTGCATGTGTCAGGCAACTCGTTTTGCTGTAATATTTAAAACAATGTGGCATTGTATGGGTACCTGGTCCTGCTGGGAATAACTAGAGGAGAGGACAGAGGAACTGTGACCAGCATGGATTCACATGGCACTCACTCCCACAGCTGGTGCTGCTGTTGTACAGGGATGTGTGGGTGGGATCAGTCGCTGCCTCTGCTTTTTCATTGGTGGGAGGGGGTGGTGCTACATCCAAAAGAACTCTGATTGGAGCTGGAGAGCCTGACAGAGGAGGCAGCTTAAAACTTCCCCTGCCTCAGCCGCTCAGGAATACTGTGTATACCGTGGAGAGGCTTTGGGGAGGCTTACAAGATGTTAGCTGGGGCTTGACCCCAGCCAGTAAGCCCCAGTGTAACGCCACCCCCGGCTCAGAGGGGGCCCTTTGGACACCGATGGGGCCCCAATCAGGTGCTTGAAGTGTCAGGTTGATGGTCCGGCCCTGAGTGTCATTGTGTCATGTAAGAACCACATTAACTAAGTCCAGCTGCAGCACGGTGGCATAGTGGTTAGCGCTCTGGGCAGCACAGTGGCGTAGTGATTGCCGCTCTCACCTTGCAGCGGTCCCCAGTTTGAATCTCAGGCAAGTCAACATCTGCAAGGAGTTTGTATGTTTTCCCCGTGTCGGTGTGGGTTTCCCCCGGACACCCCGGTTTCCTCCCACATCCCAAAAACATACAAATAAGTTAATTGGTTTCCCCTAAAAATTGTTCTAGACTATGATATATGCACTACATGATACATATATAGACATATGACTATGGTAGGGACTAGATTGTGAGCCCCTCTGAGGGACAGTCAGTGACAAGACAATATATTCTCTACAGTGCTGCGTAATATGTCGGCGCTATATAAATACTTAAATAAATAAATCTGTTTGTGTGGATTCACCTGGATGCTCTGCTATTTATAAAGGTGGCGAACGGGGCCCATACACTGCTCGATTTCAGCCATCGATCGAACGATCGATTCTATGGAATAAATCGATCAGAAATCAATCCTATCAAATTCCCCATTCGATCGATTTGTGGCCGATTTCGACTGATTTCATCTATCTGACAGGATGGAAGATCTAGGTCGATCTGCTGCTGGCAGCAGATCGATGGCCCATACAGTTGCATTGGATCTAGTGGTCCAATAATGCATTTAGATCGATTTTCAATAGATTTCCAATAGATTTAATTCTGAAATCTATTGGAAATCTGTTCCTAGTGTTTGGCACACATTGCAAAGAGTGAATAGAGATTTTGAGGAGATCTGTGTCTAGTGGACCGGAGTTCTTGCATAGAACAGACTGAAAAGTGTTCATCCCTCACAGAAATGCTGTAGAAATCAGCTGCACTGAGCTGTGTTTGTTTATTTAGCTACAGTTGAGTGTAATCAGGCATGACTCACAGTGCCTAACCTAGATGCTGGCAGGGCTGGCTGTACAGGAAAACACAGGTGCTCTAACCCTTGCTTTGCTCCCTGAAAGTTCATCCAGTACATTTTCAGGGCTTTTTTGGGGGAGGGGGGGGGGGGGATTTCTGTGCATTGTAACAAAGAATTTTTTTACCTGATTTTTTCAAACTGTGCCTTATCTTTTAGAGTAGATAGGAAGTTCTGAGCTCAGATCCCCTTTAATAAGTGAGCATGAAGAATTTGTGTTTGGCGTACCCCTAAACCTTGAAATGTCCTCATAATTGTCTTCTTATCTTGTCTTTTCCATCCAATATTGTGGTACAAAATCCATTCTCCACTCTTGGCTGCCTCTTATCGTAGCAGCTCCAAGACCTCTTCCAATACAAGTGAGTAATCATGAAACAAAATGCAGCGCTCCATGTCACATTGTGGATTTGATAATGACAGTTTTCATTGCCACTATCATCTCATGTCTTCATAATAATTATATGGAGTGTCCCAGATGTATAAATATACATTGTATTTGGCATCTCCAGTCATGCATTATGTCTGTGCTCATTCAGTGAAGAGTTTGCAAGTTCCATTATGGTATGTGAATTGACAGAAGGCTGGAATTATAGATAAAGGGCTCTATTTGTACAACGCCTAATGGAAATAGTCACAAATCATTCATGTTGTGCTGCGTCTGGAGCGAAAGGCATTAATGTGTCTCCCGCAGTCTGGAAGGGCATGCAACTCTGCAGACAATGACAAAGATTGAATTTATGCACAGTGGATGTTGCTCTTGTGTTTGACACACTGCAGAACTGCAATACCCAAAGCACTTATCTTGGCTCAGTTTGGTAATACCAAGACAAGAAGGAGGCTCCGGCTGGAGGTGTTCCATCAATGCAAATGGTCCGATAAGCACTTCATTAAGAGTAAAGGTAGCCAAAAAAGAGGTACTAAGTAGCAGTGGATGTAGTAAGGCCACTACACAGGCTCAATCACCATCGTCATAAAATGGTTAGAGAAAATTTGAATTGAATTATAGCTCCACGATGGTCTGCTGATCATATTGTTTGTTTGAAAACGAGGCAAGGGAAGTGTGAAATTTGCCATATGTTAGTACTTTAAATGGGGGGATCATTTGTCATCATTCGGTATGAACAACTAACACTGATTATCAACTGAACCAATACACCAAGATAGATCGGTCCTTATGGATGACAGTCCCTGTCTTTTACTGTTGTTAAAACACTTTTTTTAAAACAATTCTTTGCCAACCCGTTGTGTCTCATTCATTGGTGGTCGAGTGTGTGTGCAGAGCTTTAGACACATGGATTAATCCCATACAGAAGCTGGAATCCTGGACTCCTGGAATCATTGTTGCAGTTGATGTAGACATGTCTGGAGTCTAGGTGTATCTGGTGAATTTCCCAAATATTTATTTTTCTGAGGCATAACCACAGTATCTGAGTTGTACATCATGAGAGGGTTATGTCCTCCCAGGAGAACCTCTCAGGAAGCCAGGCACAATATCTGTCATAGGCTAGAGCAGTGGTGGCAACTGGCAAACCTTTTCGAGACTGAGTGCCCAAACTTCAACTCAAAAGTCTCTTGTCTCTCGTAAAGTGCCAACACGCCAATTTGAACAAAATTACCCCCCCCCCTTCTTCGAACATAAGTGATGACAAATACCAGGCCCTCAAACCTATAGTGACCAGATTTTTCTGGGTTCAACCTGGGACAGGGTGGGGGGAAGGGGGGTGTTTGTGCTGCACCGAAAAATGGGCGTGGTCATGACATTGTATGGGCGAAGCTAACGTAATGATTTAACAGCGAGGCATAAGAAAGCAGTGTTTCTGCCATGATGTGGTGAAATGAGGATTCGCATCATGGGTGTGCAGAAACTGTGTGATGCTATGTATCAGTATACCCGCCGTAACCCCAAAGCAGCAAATATAGCCAATTATGACCAGTAAATTATAAATGCAGCAACAGTTACACCAGACACCAGAAAATAAAACGCAATGTGGGCAACATTTCACCAGAAAATAAAACGCAATGTGGGCAACATTTCAGCAGAAAATAAACACAATTTGGGCAACATTTCAGCAGAAAACAAATGCAATTTGGGCAACATTTTAGCAGAAAATAAACGCAATTTGGGCAACATTTCAGCAGAAAAGAAACGCAATTTGGGCAACATTTCAGCAGAAAATAAACGCAATTTGGGCAACATTTCAGCAGAAAATAACGCAATGTGGGCAACATTTCAGCAGAAAATAAAACGCAATGTGGGCAACATTTCGGCAGAAAATAAACACAATTTGGGCAACATTTCAGCAGAAAACAAACGCAATTTGGGCAACATTTCAGCAGAAAATAAACACAATTTGGGCAACATTTCAGCAGAAAATAAACGCAATGTGGGCAACATTTCAGCAGAAAATAAACGCAATTTGGGCAACATTTCAGCAGAAAATAAACGCAATTTGGGCAACATTTCAGCAGAAAATAAACGTAATGTGAGCAACATTTCAGCAGAAACTAAACGCAATTTGGGCAACATTTCAGCAGAAAATAAACGCAATTTGGGCAACATTTTAGCAGAAAATAAACGCAATGTGGGCAACATTTCAGCAGAAAATAAACGCAATTTGGGCAACATTTCAGCAGAAAATAACGCAGTGGGCAACATTTCACCAGAAAATAACTCAGTGGGCAACATTTCAGCAGAAAATAATGCAGTGGGCAACATTTCAGCAGAAAATAAACGCAGTGGGCAACATTTCAGCAGTAAATAACGCAGTGGGCAACATTTCAGCAGTAAATAATGCAGTGGGCAACATTTCAGCAGAAAAGAAACACAGTGGGCAACATTTCAGCAGAAAATAACACAGTGGACAACATTTCAGCAGAAAATAAATGCAATTTGGGCAACATTTCACCAGAAAATAACGCAGTGGGCAACATTTCACCAGAAAATAACTCAGTGGGCAACATTTCAGCAGAAAATAATGCAGTGGGCAACATTTCAGCAGAAAATAAACGCAGTGGGCAACATTTCAGCAGTAAATAACGCAGTGGGCAACATTTCAGCAGTAAATAATGCAGTGGGCAACATTTCAGCAGAAAAGAAACACAGTGGGCAACATTTCAGCAGAAAATAACGCAGTGGTCAACATTTCACCAGAAAATAAACGCAGTGGGCAACATTTCAGCAGAAAATAACGCAGTGGGCAACATTTCAGCAGAAAATAATGCAGTGAGCAACATTTCAGCAGAAAATAACGCAATGTGGGCATCATTTCACCTGCAAAAAAGGAATTTACTCACCTGACAGAAGTCTCCTCACCCGGCCGGCCTCTGGCGCACAGCTCCCTGGACCATCTTGCTCCTGCATATCTCCCGCACTGAATGGAATAGCAGAGCTATGGGAAGATGGCGCCCGAAGCCCTGTACTGGAGACACAAATAGTCTCCAGTACAGGGCTTCAGACGCCATCTTTCCGTAGCCCTGCTCTGCCTGCCAGAAGACTATGCAGGTTGGAGCGGGGCTGCGGGCTATAAACTGGCGTGGCGTCTATTAAATGCCGAGGCCAGTTCAATTTCCCGGGACATAGCGCAGCAGCGATGGCCTGCCTGCAGATGAGGCTACGCGTGCCATAGGTTCGCCATCACTGGGCTAGAGAGAACTAGTATGGGCATTCCATGATGAACCAAGTCAAAACATACCTTACCAGGGTAGCAACCTCATTTCTAATTTTTGATGGAAAAAAGGCAAAAAAAAGCAGGGCATCCACAATTTTAGAAGGACAGGGGGCGGAGTCAAAAGCACACTTTTAAGTAGAGTTGTGAGTGGCGCTAAGGAGCTCCCAATCTAATCTTACTGTAGTCATAGTGTAATGTCCTACCATATTATTATGTATTTATATAGCACTGGCATCTTCTGCAGCACTTTACAGAGTACATAGTCATGTCACTGACTGTCTTCAGAGGAGCTCACAATCAATCCCTGCCACAGTCATAGTCTAATGTCCTACCATATTATTATTATTATGTATTTGTATAGCAGGATATATTTTGCTCAGAGAATCGCACAGTTAAGCCAGTGTGCAGAGGGGGGTAGTTTTTGGTATAGTTAAAGTGTACCAGAGACGGCTGTAAGTAAAGATTTTATACTCACCCTGGACTTCCTCCAGCCCCATAAGCAGGTGTGCGTCCCTTGTCATCCTCCCACAGTCTGCTGTTCAGCCACAATCAGTTGAGTAACTGCTTCAGTTGCATCAGTCTGGGTCTTCTGTGCCTTTTCCAACTCAGCTGCTTGGGCGAGTTGACGGGTTTTGCCGAAAAGTGCACATGACATGAGGATAGCAGCTACAATTGCACTGATGGACAGATGCCTGCACAGAAAGGACGGACAATACGGACAGTTAATTTTTTAGTGTCATTTTGAACGAACTTTCCATCCAAATACGAACGCTTGGCAACCCTGGTGAGTGGCCAGTCGGTGGCAACTGCACCTGCACGGCCCTGGCCGCACGCGTCCTCGATCACGCTTCTTTCGCGTCCTGTGCATGAGCAGTATGAGAAAATCTAATACTGCGCATGGGCAAGACGCTCCAGGCAATGGGAGTGTGATTGAGGACGTGCATGGCCAGGGCCACGCAGGCCCAGTCAGTGGCCACCGACTGGCCAGTCACCAGAAACGATACTAGCTCGCTGTGGGGGACCAGAGGATTGGTGTAATGCTGGGGGGCAGGGCTGGAGCTACCATAGGAAAAAATCGGCAATTGCCCCAGGGCCTCAGAGCCTGTAGGGGCCCCCAAGGTGTCCCTCCAACATCTTAACTTTTGCTCCCCAGGGACTCTGTTAAGCTGGGAGGTGATTAGGGGAGGGTCAGCAGCCTGCTCAGGGGCCCAGGAGGGAAATTTGGCTGCAACAAAGGGCCTCTAATGATGCTTTTTGGTCAGGGGGTGTCTGTTGGGGGGCCCCAGGATAATTTTGCCCTAGGGCCCAATTGTTACTTGAACCGGCCCTGCTGGGGGGTCATACTTTCTGACCACCCAGCGCAATAAGGCTAAGAGCTGGATAATGGAAGAGGTTACACAGGCTTCCCAGAGCAACTGCAGCTCTGGGCTTCCGATATCGCTACAAATAAAACACAATGGCAGTGCAGTGCGATGTTGCGCTGCCTTAGTTCACACTACGCTGCCTTAGCGATAGCAAGCATTCAGATAGGTACAAGACATGACTACAGATTGGAACGTAACCAGTAGCAACCGCAGCTCAAAGTCACATCCACAGACGCAGAGCAAGCAGGCTAACAACAGTCACCAGCAAGCATCCACCCAGGCAAGACTACAGGATAGAACGTAACTAATAGCAACTGCAGCCTATAGTTACGTTCCCAGAAACTAGAGTAGCAGGAATACTACAGTTACCAATGTGGTGATGGCAGAATCCAAGCTATCTGGATAATGGATGCAGCGAACGTCCATCAAGCATGGAACTAAGCAATACACAATAATAAGAAAAATAACAAACGGCTCAACTAACGGATAAATATATATTAGCAAGTCTGCATATATATTTATCAAGAACTAGCTAAAGCACAAGTAATAAGGTCACATAGAACTACAATAACAGAACTATACAGAGTAACAAGGTGCCCACTATGACGGGCAGGGTATGAAATGGGAGGCAGACTTTTATGCTGGCGTCAGCCAATGGATGCAGGTTTGCAAATCTCCACACAGCTGAATGGTAATCACTCAATTCTGAGATGACTTGATTACCATTTACTATCTGGCTGTGAATGCAAAGGACCCCCATAAGAAATACATGCAATATTATGTAACAACATGCATGCAGGAAATCCAGGGCTATCTGGCCGCAGCTCAGCTGCAACAAGCAATTGGTGGAATGATGACAGCATCCTGAGCTGCCCAGAACTGCAGAGCGATTGCAAATGACAATGAGACCCATTGCAAATGCACAACCGAATGCAAGCAGATAAGCAAGAACTGTCAGTTTGCAGCTCCACTGCAACGAACAGAATACGCTACAGGAGGGATCCTTACAATTGGTTTGCCTCGGCGCGGGCACATGAAGTCTGCAGAGGTGCTGGTGGATAGAGTTGGGCTGAACCTCCGATTTTAGGTTCGCGAACCGGGTTCGCGAACTTCCGCGGAAGGTTCGGTTCGCGTTAAAGTTCGCGAACCGCAATAGACTTCAATGGGGATGCGAACTTTGAAAAAAAAAAAATTATGCTGGCCACAAAAGTGATGGAAAAGATGTTTCAAGGGGGTCTAACACCTGGAGGGGGGCATGGCGGAGTGGGATACACGCCAAAAGTCCCCGGGAAAAATCTGGATTTGACGCAAAGCAGCGTTTTAAGGGCAGAAATCATATTGAATGCTAAATGACAGGCCTAAAGTGCTTTAAAACATCTTGCATGTGTGTACATCAATCAGGTAGTGTAATTAAGGTACTGCTTCACACTGACACACCAAACTGTTCACTGAACAGAACAGGTATGCAGTGGCGGGTTCACTGAACAGAACAGGTATACAGTGGCGGGTTCACTGAACAGAACAGGTATGCAGTGGCGGGTTCACTGAACAGAACAGGTATGCAGTGGCGGGTTCACTGAACAGAACAGGTATACAGTGGCGGGTTCACTGAACAGAACAGGTATACAGTGGCGGGTTCACTGAACAGAACAGGTATGCAGTGGCGGGTTCACTGAACAGAACAGGTATGCAGTGGCGGGTTCACTGAACAGAACAGGTATACAGTGGCGGGTTCACTGAACAGAACAGGTATGCAGTGGCGGGTTCACTGAACAGAACAGGTATACAGTGGCGGGTTCACTGAACAGTACAGGTATGCAGTGGCAGGTTCACTGAACAGGTATGCAGTGGTGGGTTCACAGTACAGGTATGCAGTGGTGGGTTCACAGAACAGGTATGCAGTGGTGGGTTCACAGAACAGGTATGCAGTGGTGGGTTCACAGAACAGGTATGCAGTGGCGGGTTCACTGAACAGGTATGCAGTGGTGGGTTCACAGAACAGGTATGCAGTGGTGGGTTCACAGAACAGGTATGCAGTGGTGGGTTCACTGAACAGGTATGCAGTGGTGGGTTCACAGTACAGGTATGCAGTGGTGGGTTCACAGAACAGGTATGCAGTGGTGGGTTCACAGAACGGGTATGCAGTGGTGGGTTCACAGAACAGGTATGCAGCCAGGGACAAGCTAAGCCTAACTAATCTTTCCCTATGAGAGAGAGTGTGCAGCAGCTCGCCCTACTCTCACTAATGCAGGCACACGAGTGACCGTAATGGTCGCCGCTGCCTGCCTTTTAGTAGGGGGGGAGTGGCTCCAGGGGCTAGTGTAGCCTAATTGGCTACACTGGGCCTGCTGACTGTGATGTAGAGGGTCAAAGTTGACCCTCCATGGTGCATTATGGGGCGAACCGAACTTCCGCAAAGGTTCGCCTGCGGGACGCGAACGCGAACCACGGAAGTTCGCATGGAACCGTTCGCAGGCGAACCGTTCGACCCAACTCTACCGGTGGAAGCCCCAGGGAAGTTAAATTATTATTTTTTTTAATCATCAGTTAAGGTTTCCTTTAATGAGTGTGGAGATAATCTCCACTTGTGACAAACGCACACATGTACACATGTACAGTCATATACTGGTGAAACAGTACTTGTGGTTCCATCACGTTCATCGCTCGTCCAATGTCTGACCGATACATGCGACCAATTTCAGCCCAAAATTGGTTGCATTGTCAATCGGGCATGCACTTAGCGGCAACGATTTCCATCCGATTCAATTATAATAATCAAATCGGATGGATTGGTACCAAGTCATTTTTAAGAGAGGCTTCATGATTGGCTCAAGTGTGAGCAGAAAGTTTTGCAGGGCACGTGCTGCAAGTCCCACCTGCAGAGGTATCGGAGCCACTCACAGGAAATCAGTGGTTGCTTCTATTCAATGACAGCTGCAAATTTTAAGGAGCCCTGGATACTGTACCAGCAATTTGTCCAGCCTGGCTATGCAGCCCTAAGGTATACTTAACCACTTAGGTCTATCTGGACGGTATATCGGTCCAGATAGCCTGCCCTGCTGCAGCTGAGCCGAGCGCGCTCCCGCCGCCTTCCGCTGCCCCGGAGATCAATGAATGGGAACACAGCCGCGATTTTTCTAAGTTTCACGCCATCCCTTCAGTTCCTGTAAGCGAGAGCTCTCACTTACAGGATGAAAAAAACAAAAATGACTTTGGCCATCTTGTGTTCAAATAGTAAAACTACATCTACATACATTTTATTTTTTACATATACACAATCAACTACATTTAAAATTACCTGTTTACCTCCCCACTCCAAAAAAACCCAAATATTTTTTTTTATTAAAAATAAAAAAAATTACAATAAAAAACCCCACATAAATAGTTAAATAGATTGTGAGCTCCTACAAGGGACAGTTAGTGACAAGACTATATATATACTGTACAGCACTGTGGAAGCTGTCGACGCTATATAAATACTAAATAATAAAACCTAAAAGTCAGAACTTTTTTTAATATGCATGTCAAGAGAGTATATTACTATTTATTATAAGCTTGCAAATAGTAATGGACACAAATTGAAAAAAAATGCACCTTTATTTCCAAATAAAATATTGACACCATACATTGTTATAAGGACATAATTTAAATGATGTAACAACCAGGACCAATGGACAAATAAAATACTTGGGTTTTAATTATGGTAGCATGTATTATGTTAAAGCTACAATGGCTGAAAACTGAGAAATAATGATGTAAGGGACTTACCTCCGGGATCCAGCGACGCGGCTGTCTCTACCGAGAGCGGGTCGCGTCCTGGCACTTCTGAATCTGCGCGCACAGCCCCTAGCAAACGTCCGTCCTATTCATTAAGAAAAAGGAAGACTTCGTGTCAGCTGACAGTTTAGTCAGCTGACACATAGGTAGGCTTGTATGTGGTGTCAGCTGATATGTTAGTCAGCTGACACTCAGGCAGAACTGCTGTGATTGGTGCGGAGTGTGAGTGGCTGGCCACTGATTGGATGCTGTCAGTATTTAAACCTTGCTGTGACAGATGCATGTTGCCCGAGATAGCTCTAGCTTGCTGGTTGCTGGGTCCTCTGTTTACCTGCTCTTATTATATTGGATTATCTGGACATTGACCTCTGCTCATTTACTGGACCTCCCTTGTCTGCTGCCTGAAGTGACCTATTGCCCGGATTATGACTGTTTGCTGCCTGGTTTGATCTCGGATCCGTTCTTGACTTCCTTCTGCCTAGCCCTCCTGTACAGTGATATCTCTGTTTACCCGTGTATGACCCTGGACTGTTGCTGGACTTTGCTACTTTGTATCCTTGTTTAGACCTGGAAGTTTATTTACTTACCCTGCATTCAGCTCCAATACCTTGCACACTAAAGGCCTGGGTGTAACCGAAGTCGGGTAGATGTTGTCTTCTCACCTCTCGTTCAATCAGGTAGATTGGGGTATTGGAGCTGATTCATGAGTAGATATTCCTACAGGCCTGACATTATCACGGGCCATACCAAAACCCATTATGGATGAACTACGTCATCAAGTACAACTCTTGACTCCAGCTGTTAACCAGTTAACTCAGCTGGTCACTTCTCAACACCCTCCTGCCTCTGCTGATGCTGCTGATGTCTCCAGTGCTGCACAAGTTCATCCTCTGCCTCCTGGTGTATTTGTGGAACCCAAGCTACCCTTGCCCTAACAGTTTCCTGGGTCCAGAAGTAACTTGACAACTTCAAGAATAATTGCCTTATGTACCTCCGAGTTCACCCTTTAGCCTCTGGTTCTGAGTCTCAGAGAGTGTCTCTTGTTATCTTGCTGCTTCAGGGAGACCCTCAGTCCTGGGCCTTTGGTCTCCCTCAAGATCATCCTGCTCTCTCTTCTGTTGAAGAATGGTTTAAAGCTATGGCTGTGCTTTATTCTGATCCTGATATCACGTCCACTGCAGTACAAAAATGATGTGAGCTCCGACAAGGTCGTTGAACAGCAGAGGAATATGCTTTTGTCTTTCGTAGATGGGCTGTAAGCACCAAATGGAATGATTCAGCGCTTCTTGACCAGTTCCTCTATGGTGTCTCAGACGTTATTAAGGACATTTTGCTTAGTCAACCAGTTCCTACAACATTAGAGGAGGCCATTACCTTGGTCATTCGCATCGACAGGAGAGTTCGCCAAAGACGCCAACAGAGACATATGCCAGTGGCTTCTTCGCCAGTCAGCACTCCCTCTTCCACTACTAGTACAGAAGAACCAATGCAGATTGATTCTTCAAGACTTTCCTCTACTGAAAAAGCAAGGAGTCGTGCTAAGGGGCTTTGTCTCTATTGTGAAAATCCTGGTCACTACGCTCAGTCCTGTTCCGCCAAAAAGAAGCCGGAAAACTCCAGTGCTTAGGTGAGGCCGAGGAAACTCACCTAAGCGAGCAGGTATTTTGTCTAAAAAATGAACGTCTCTTACTACCCATTACAATTAATTGTGATAAGAGAAGTCATAATTGTTTGGCTTTTGTTGATTCTGGGGCTACTGTGAACATTTTAGATATTTCTTTAGGTCAGCAATTGGGAGTTCCTTCTTATAAGTTATCTGAGCATATTTGTATTACAGCCATTAATGATACACCATTACAAGATTGTCTCCCTATTACTGAGACCCCAGAACTCAAAATTAATGTAGGTGTATTGCATTCTGAGTCATTGAAGTTCTTTTGTCTGAAAATACCCTCATGTCCAGTGGTGCTAGGTATGCCTTGGTTGGTTAAGCATAACCCTTTGCTTGATTGGCAGTCCAAACAATTGATCAAATGGTCCTCCTATTGTTCGGAAAATTGTCTGAAGAAACTTCATTTAAATGTGGTTGATCTTGATCTAAGTAAAATTCCTGCTGAGTATCAAGAATTTTCTGATGTCTTCTCTCCACAGGCTGCCGATAAGCTTCTCCCACATAGGCCATATGACTGTGCAATTGATCTGTTACCTGGTACTATGCCACCCCGTGGCCGATTATATAATCTTTCTGCTTCTGAAGACAAGGCCATGAAAGATTATATCAAGGAAAATTTTGAAAAGGGCTTTATTAGACCACCATCCTGTCCAGCAAGGGCAGGCTTCTTCTTTGTTGAAAAGAAAGACGGTGGTCTTAGACCTTGTATTGATTATAGGGTCTTAACAAAATTACAGTGAAAAATAGATACCCCCTGCCTTTAATTGATGACTTGTTTTCACAGGTGGCAGGTGCCAAAGTCTTAACCAAGCTTGACCTCAGGGTGGCGTACAACCTAATCAGGATTAGACAGGGAGATGAATGGAAGACAGCTTTTAACACTAAGGATGGGCATTATGAATACCTGGTCTTTTGGGTTGTGTAATGCCCCAGCTATCTTCCAGGATTTTTTTAATGATGTGTTCCGTGACTTTCTGGGTAAATTTGTGGTTATTTATCTGGATGACATTTTGATTTTCTCTCCTTCTCTGTCTCAACATCAGGTGCATGTCAAACAAGTTCTGCAGAGATTGAGAGAAAATTTTATGCTAAACTAGAAAAATGCATTTTTGAAGTGCAAGAAGTCTCATTTGTGGGTTATGTAATTTCTGTCTCAGGTTTGGCTATGGATGCTAACAAACTAATTGCAGTCCTTAAAGAGACTCTGAAGCGACTTTAAAAACCGCTTTTTACCTTATATTCTACATGGGCATGTTTGTCCCTGCTAAAACGCCGCCATCCCGCGGCAGAATGAGGGGTCTTTACCCCCCAAATCCCCCCCTGCAAAATCCATGACTTGGTCGTAGATTTTGCTGCTCATGGAGGCAGAGCTTTCGGCTGTAGCCCTGCCTCGATGCGCGTCTATCAGCGGCGGATGTCCTCCTCTCCCCCGCCCCTCTCAGTGAAGGAAGACTGAGAGGGGCGGGCGGAGGCGGAGATACGTGCTGACAGACTTGCATGGATGCAGGGCTACAGCCATTAGCTCTGCCTCAACAGGAAGCGCTCCCCGGGCACCACGGATGGGATTTGGGGGGTAAAGACCCCTCATTATGCTGCGGGATAGCAGCGTTTTAGCAGGGGCAACCATGCCCCTGTTGAATATAAGGTAAAAAGCTGTTTTTAATCTCGCTTCAGATTCTCTTTAATCGGTCCCAGCCCTCCGATCTAAAATCATTACAACGATTTTTGGGATTTGCCAACTTCTATAGGAAATTAATTAAGAATTTTTCGTCTATTGTAGCACCACTCACAGATCTTACCAAGAAGGGAGCAGATCCTTCTGTTTGAAACAGTAAGGCTGTCCAGGTATTTCATTCCCTTAAACAAGCCTTCTGTTCTGCTCCCATCTTGGTACATCCTGAAAGAAAGCCTTTATTGTTAAAGTTGATGCTTCTGAGTCAGGGGTGGGGGCAGTCCTGTCACAGTATGCTGTGTTACCTAAACGTCTTGATCCCTGTGCCAACTTCTCCAGGAAGTTTTCCTCAACCGAAAAAAATTATTACATTGGCAATAGGAAACTTTTAGCAGTTAAACTGGCTTTTGAAGAGTGGAGGCACTGGTTGGAAGGAGAACTCATCCTGTGACTGTTTACACTGACCACAAGAACCTAGAGTACATTGAAAATGCCAAATGATTAAGTTCACATCAGGTGAGGTGGGCATTGTTTTTTTCTCGTTTCAATTTCATCATAACGTATAAACCAGGTTCTAAAAATGTTAAAGCTGACGCTTTGTCGCGGTCCTTTGAGAAACAACTTCCTGATCCTGAAGGTCCAGGGTTTATTTTGCCCAAGAAATACATTTCTGCAGCCATTGTAACTTGTGATCTGTCACCTGATTTGTCTGGTCAGTTATCTAAAGCACAGGATGAGGCCCCTCCAGCCAAATGTAACATCCGCAGAAATGGCGGCTGCGGGCACGCGGGGTGTCTCCGCAGTCGCCTTGCCTTCCTGCTCAGGGACTTCGCCCGTGCCTCTGGCGTCTTGTACGGGTTTGTCTATTGCACATAGGGTTGCCGTATCGCGCGGGCACGCACGGAGACAGGACCTTTATGCGGGAAGGAGGCGCGTCAGCTGACCGGCCGGTCGGCTGACGTCAGAGGAGACTCACAGCGCTCCGGATTGGCTGATTATTGTGGGCGCGGCCGTGGGGTCTCCTCTGCTTCAAAAGCCTTCACTGTTCACTCGCAACTTGTCTGCTGTTGCGAATACTCACGTGTTAGCGCTCAGACCTTAGAGAGTATCCGGTGTGCTTTGATCTGGGAGGAAACCATGGATTTCACACAAGACTAGGATTATTGTATTACTGTATATTGATATTCTGTGTATGACTCTGGCTACCCTCTGACTCTGCTCTTGCTTATCGTTCCTGTACTTCTGCCCATCTGACTCCGTTGTTGAACCCTGCCTGATATCTTACTACTCTCTTGCCTGCCGATTCTGTACTGTACCTGCCCGCCTGTTACTGATCCTAGCCTGTCTGACCTTTCTACTCACCAGTGAGCCCTTGCCACTGGTGAGGTGCTCTTTTAATAGTACCCACCAGCTCCTCTGGTGAGGTCTTGTCAAACTAATCAGTTACTGTGTTCTAATAGTACCCACCAGCTCCTCTGGTGAGGTCTAGCTAAACTATTCTGTTACTATTGCACCAAGCACTACATACCTTCTATTCTGCCAGCTATACTTGTATTATTGGTGATACTGCAGATCATCACATAATCAGGTATAGCGTCTGTATTATTGGTGATTCTGCAGATCACACATAATCAGACGTCTGTGTTGCTACACCAATCGTTAAACCAAACCCGCAGATCGGTTATTTGTGCCTTTACACCTCAGATTACAGGTCTTGAAGCAATTCCACGAAAGCAAATCGGTTGGTCATCCCAGGGAGAAAAAGACCTTAGAGCTGCTCAAGTGGGTGGTTTGGTGGCCTTCATTAAACAATGATGCCATTGCCTTTATCAAATCATGTCCTGTTTGTCCCCGTAGCAAGTCACCACAAAGTTACCTCAGGATCTCCTCCAACCTTTGCCTATTCCTGAGAAACATGGACTCATATTGCCATGGATTTTGTAGTATAATCTACTGGTTTCTCAAGGTTCCACTATGATCTTTGTGGTTATTGATAGATTCAGTGAGATGACCCATTTTGTTCCATTAAATAAGCTACCCTCTGCCAAGGAACTGGCTCAAATATTTATTGATAATATTGTCAGGTTGCATGGCATTCCAAAAAATGTGGTATCTGATCGTGGTGTACAATTTGTTTACCAATTTTGGCGTGCATTCTTTTCTCGTCTTGGAATCTCTCAATTGTGAGGAATTCTCTTCAGCTTCTCATTATTTGGAAAGGGTACAGTCCAGAAGAGAGATCTTGGGTTCCAGCCAGACATGTACATGCCAGTTGTCTCATTAAAGGGTTTTATTCTAAATTTCCTGATAAACCAAGATTAGAGTGTTCGGAGACCACTCCTCAGGAGGGGGGTTACTGTAAGGGACTTACCTCTGGGATCCAGCGACGCGGCTGTCTCCACCGAGAGCGGGTCGCGTCCTGGCACTTCCGCATCTGCACGTACAGCCCCTAGCAACGCTAGCGTCCCTCCCAACGGGGCTGCGCACGCCACTCCTCACGCTGTGTGTTCCAGGGCTGGTGCAGGACGGACGTTTTGGAGCAAACGTCCGTCCTATTCATTAAGAAAAAGGAAGACTTAGTGTCAGCTGACACATAGGTAGGCTTGTATGTGGTGTCAGCTGATCTGTTAGTCAGCTGACACTCAGGCAGGACTGCTGTGATTGGTGCGGAGTGTGAGTGGCTGGCCACTGATTGGATGCTGTCAGTATTTAAACCTTGTTGTGACAGATGCATGTTGCCCGAGATAGCTCTAGCTTGCTGGGTGCTCTGTTTACCTGCTGTTATTATATTGGATTATCTGGATTTTGACCTTTGCTCATTTACTGGACCTCCCTTGTCTGCTGCCTGAACCAACCTATTACCTGGATTATTGTTACGACTGTTTGCTGACTGGTTTGACCTCGGTTCTGTTCTTGACCTCTCTTCTGCCTAGCCCTCCTGTACTGTGATATCCCTTATTACTTGTGTATGACCCTGGACTGTTGCTGGACTTTGCTACTTTGTATCCTTGTTTAGGCCTGGAAGTTTATTTGCTTACCCTGCATTCAGCTCCAATACCTTGCACACTAAAGGCCTGGGTGTAACCGAATTCGGGTAGGTGTTGTCTTTTCACCTCTCGTTCAAGTGGGGACGCGCCACATAGGGTGAAGCGTGTGGAGGTAGATTGGGGCATTGGAGCTGATTTGTGACCGTGAGTGGATATTCCTACAGGCCTGACAATTTGACAAATTAACTTTTTCAATTTTTTCTTAATATTCCCGTTAAAATGCATTTAGAAAAAATAATTCTTAAGCCTAATTGGTGGCGGAAAAAACAAGATATAGATCAATTAATTGTGATAAGTAGTGATAAAGTTATTGGCGAATTAATAAGTGGTGAAAGTTGCTCGGATGCATAAGATGAAACGACACTGAAGGCTGAAGTGGTGAACTTTGTAGTCCATCAAATGTGCAAGTGTTTGTACTGTACCTCCAATGGGAGGACAGATTTGCTTCTTTGCAGCAGAGAATGTACCAGGGAATGCTGGGCTATTTCTGGGACAATTTCTGATATAGTAAACATCTGATATAGTACTCCACTTTTCCCGGTGCCTAACACTAAATTAAGGGATGGAGGAGAGGTCACTCCTCCATCCCTTAATTTTCCAAGCTGAAATACTAGGGATGCTTACCTACGAGGACAGATAGTATCAGAAATGTGTTTGGTGCCCCTATTTCCATGTGCAGCAGGCTGCATCATCTAGGTGAAGCCCATCATTCAGCAAGGCTACGATCAGAGTGCTGACATCTCTCTCACACAGTGGCTGTTGTCATCTTTATCATGATTATTACCCATACAGTGCCCTCGGGTGCACTGCTTATAATGTAATTCCTGCCTTGTATCACTAATGCCAGGAGTTTATAGCCTAATTCCTTCCTCCTATGACTGATCTCAGGAAATTGCACCCTAATCCGTGTCTGATGTCACTTAGGGTCCTTTTCTACAGGCAGCTGATCTGTGCACTCAGCGAGCAGTTACCAGGCAGCGGCAAGCAGTTGCCAAGCAACAGCAAGCAATTGTGAGAGATCGATAGTCTTTTCACTGCCTATCAACTGCTTGTGGAATAGGGCCTGTAGGATGACATAAGACTAGTGATTAGAGTGTAATGCTACATACACACTTGAGATAAAAGTCTTTGGAAAAGGCAAGATCACAGACCAATTGTACAACCTTCCATGTAGTATGAGAGCCATACTCTACACCAGGGGTGCCCACACTTTTTTGGCTCGTGAGCTACTTTAGAAACCGTCGAGTCCATGATATCTACCACCCGTTCTCCCCCGCACAGTGTAACAAACACCCCACCACCACCACACAATCCAGAATTCTTCTCCCCCCTCAAAGCCTAGGAAATAGCTGCAGAACCTCTCTCTAGCATACAGTGTCATGGATCCCCATGAACAAGCACTGGCCCATCACTAGTGACAAGTGCACAGCAATATGGCCAAATAGCTTCAGAAGGATTCTGAGGCTATTTGCTATGTTTGAAGGGACTATGTGACTCAGTGACTGTCTGTGCTGGGATAGGGAGGGTGGCTCCCTATCCCAGCACAAACAGTTACATAGTCCTTTCAAACATAGCAAATAGCCTCAGAATCCTTCAGAAGCTATTTGTGCTTGTCAGCGAGAGCAGAGCGGATGCATGTCAGTGTGGCATCCCCCTGTGGCAACAGACACTTCCCCCGGCTGGCTGCACACCTGCACGCAGTAAATAATCTATTACTGTATCTACTGCAGTAATAATCTATTGCAGTAGTAATCTATATATCTGACCTTGCCTGTGGTCTTCCCCATCAGCCTGAGCAGCCTCCACACGCTTCCTGCTCCCGTCCCCAGTTTTCACAGCCTTGGGGGAGGAGACACTGTCTCCTAATTTGCTGCTCTCCCCTTCAGCCGTGCCTCCCCTTCAGCCACGCCTCTCCCTTTCCTCCCTGATGCTAGCAGCTAGTAGCAGCACAATCTGACAGCTGTGGCTATGCAGCCACGGCTGCGGGGCAGCAAAATTTGACAAGATGCGGCAAAGTGGCTGCGATCTACTAAGCAGGCGGTCGCGATCTACCGGTAGATCGCGATCGACCTATTGGGCAGCCCTGCTCTACACAGTCTAATCTATTGAGCTGAACTCCTCATCATATAAAAATCTTTGCAAAATCATGTACACAAAGATGCTGTACACATGCAACAGATCAATATCTGCAAAAGATCATTTCCTGCAAAAGATCCGTTCCTGCAAAATGCATTTATAGTCTATGATATCTGCAGATCTCATACACACCTTGTTTAACGGACAATAACTGCACATCAGACAATCACCTGCAGATTTGAAGAATTATCCTGGTGGATTTGATCTGCAGATGAATGTCCGTTAAACAAGGTGTGTATGAGATGTGCAGATGTCACATATGAATGCATTTTGCAGGAACGGATCTTTTGCAGAAACTGAGCTTTTGCAGATACTGATCTGTAGCATGTGTACAGCATCTTTGTGTACAGCATCTTGTAAAGATTGTTATCTGATGGGGAGTTCAGCTCAATAGAATAGATTGTGTAGAGTATGCTCTCATACTACATGGAAGGGGGTAAATTGGTCTGTGATCTAGCCTTTTCTAAAGACTTTTATCTTAACCTCCTTGCCGGTTATCCCGAGCTCAGCTCGGGGTAACCTGCGTAGGAGGATTTCTCAGGCCCCGCTGGGCCGATTTTCAATTTTTTTACCCTACACGCAGCTAGCACTTTGCTAGCTGCGTGTGGTACGCGATCGCCGCCGCTACCCGCCGATTCGCCGCTACCCGCCGATTCGCCGCTACCCACCGCACCGAGCCGTTCCCCCCCCGACCCCTGTGCAGCCTGGCCAATAAGTGCCAGGCAGCGCTGAGGGGTGGATCGGGATTCCCTCTGACGTCCCGACGTCCATGACGTCGGTGACGTCATCCTGCCCCAACGCCATGGCGACTGGGGAAGCCCACAAGGAAATCCCATTCTGAACGGGATTTCCTGCTTACTCTGATCGCCGGAGGTGATCGGAGAGGGTGGGGGAATGCCGCTGCTTAGCGACTATCATGTATCATGCCCTGGGCTTGCTACATGATTTAAAAAAAAAAATTAAAGTGCTGCGCTGCCCCCTTGCCGCGGGAATTGGACCGGCAAGGGGGTTAAAGGGACTCAGAGGAGTGCCCGAATTTAAAAGAATACACTTACCTGGGGCTTCTTCCAGCTCATAGTAGGCAGCGAGGTCCAGTGGCATCCTCCTGGCTCCTCTCCTGCAGCCTCCGCCAGCCCCCGTTACCGGCATCACCCGGCAACACCCGGGCCGGGTGTCGAGCCAGCTCTTCCTGGTTAATGACGCAATGCGTCATCACGCCGGCCGCCTCGCGTCATCATGGCGGCCGACGTGGCAGGTCTGCGCATGCACAGGAAGAAGCTCCAGGTAAGTGTATTCTTTTAAATTCAGCCACTCCTCGGAGTCCCTTTAAAGAAAATCTGAACTGAAAATTAAAAGTCAAAATAAACATACACGGGTCATACTTACCTGCCGTGTAGTCTACTCCTCAATCTCCTTCTCCTCTCCTGTGTCCTGTTTGTCCACTGTGATCAAGGGAATTCTCCGTCCTCCATTTTGAAAATGGCCATTACCCCATAACAGCTTTCTGGTCAGCACACTGTTAAACTGTAACATCACCCACTAGAGCCATAGGGATACATGGCACATCAGTTGTCCTCTCAGCTATAACTGACAGCAACTGATATATAACTGACAGCAACTGATATACAGGATCTTCTCAAAAAATTAGCATATTGTGATAAAGTTCATTATTTTCTGTAATGTACTGATAAACATAAGACTTTCATATATTTTAGATTCAAATACACACAACTGAAGTAGTTCAAGCCTTTTATTGTTTTATTTATTGATGATTTTGGCATACAGCTCATGAAAACCCAAATTTCCTATCTCAAAAAATTAGCATATTTCATCCGTCTGATAAAAGAAAAGTGTTTTTAAAACAAAAAAAAAGTCAACCTTCAAATAATTATGTTCAGTTATGCACTCAATACTTGGTCGGGAATCCTTTTGCAGAAATGACTACTTCAATGTGGCGTGGCATGGAGGCAATCAGCCTGTGTCACTGCTTAGGTGTTATGGAGGCCCAGGATGCTTCAATAGTGGCCTTAAGCTCATCCAGAGTGTTGCGTTTTGCGTCTCTCAACTTTCTCTTCACAATATCCCACAGATTCTTTATGGGGTTCAGGTCAGGAGAGTTGGCAGGCCAATTGAGCACAGTAATACCATGGTCAGTAAACCATTTACCAGTGGTTTTGGCACTGCGATCAGGTGCCAGGTCGTGCTGAAAAATGAAATCTTCATCTCCATAAAGCTTTTCAGCAGATGGAAGCATGTACCCACTTTTGAACCAGAAACAGCGGCAGAAGCGCCTGACCTGGGCTACAGAGAAGCAGCACTGGACTGTTGCTCAGTGGTCCAAAGTACTTTTTTCGGATGAAAGCAACTTTTACATGTCATTCGGAAATCAAGGTGCCAGAGTCTGGAGGAAGACTGGGGAGAGGGAAATGCCAAAATGCCTGAAGTCCAGTGTCAAGTACCCACAGTCAGTGATGGTCTGGGGTGTCATGTCAGCTGCTGGTGTTGGTCCACTGTGTTTTATCAAGGGCAGGGTCAATGCAGCTAGCTATCAGGAGATGTTGGAGCACTGCAGGCTTCCATCTGCTGAAGAGCTTTATGGAGATGAAGATTTCATTTTTCAGCATGACCTGGCACCTCCTCACAGTGCCAAAACCACTGGTAAATGGTTTACTGACCATGGTATTACTGTGCTCAATTGGCCTGCCAACTCTCCTGGCCTGAACCCCATAGAGAACCTGTGGGATATTGTGAAGAGAAAGTTGAGAGACGCAAGACCCAACACTCTGGATGAGCTTAAGGCCGCTATCGAAGCATCCTGGGCCTCCATATCACTTGAGCAGTGCCACAGGCTGATTGCCTCCATGCCACGCCGCATTGAAGCAGTTATTTCTGCAAAATGATTCCCGACCAAGTATTGAGTGCATAACTGAACATAATTATTTGAAGGTTGGCTTTTTTTTGTTTAAAAAACAGTTTTCTTTTATTGGTCGGATGAAATATGCTAATTTTTTGAGATAGGAAATTTGGGTTTTCATGAGCTGTATGCCAAAATCATCAATATTAAAATAATAAAAGGCTTGAACTACTTCAGTTGTGTGTATTTGAATCTAAAATATATAAAAGTCTAATGTTTTCAGTACATTACAGAAAATAATGAACTTTATCACAATATGCTAATTTTTTGAGAAGATCCTGTATTTCAGTTCTGACCAAATATTGTCAGAACTGGAAGGGATCATTTATTGTCAAAAGAAAAAGAAAATGGTGAGCTTCTGAGAGGAACTGATGGCAAGGTAACTATGTAATGTTCATTTGAAGTTACCTCATGTGTTTATTTTAAATATTTTTTCTCAGTTCAGGTTCCCTTTAAGTGTGTATGTAGCATAAGATTCTAGGACAGTTAGTGACATGAGGCAGAAATTAGAGTTCAGAATATTTTTTCTTGGGTGTGTGGCCTGTGTTGAGAGGCAGAGTTTAGGCCTGCGCCTACAGACTCCTGAGTTGTAAATCTGGCCCTGCTTACAGTGATTTACATTGGGAATAAATGATTGACATCACTGCCTTTCCAAATAAGTTAATGCTGTAATGTTCACACCCCATTACTTAGCACTTACAGGACACTTTAACACAGCTAGCCACAAACAAACAAAAAATTAGTATTTTTCTTAATTTACAAATTACCAATATGTTCTACAGTGCTAATTCCCATGCAGGTACAGCCCCGCCCACTGTGAATGGCCAGGACACCAGCACCGTAACCAGCAAACCACTGTGCTTTTTGTTCTGCCGACCCACTGTAGATATTTATCTTCCATTTCTACAGATACATTTTTCTCTGTGTCTGTCATCTGCAAAATTGATGGAGTCGAGTAGTGGAATTATTCCATAGGTCTCCCATACGTCTTCCCCAGCTGTCATCCATCATCCTCACCTGTCTGGCTGCAGACAGCAGTGTGATCCATAACACACTTGTATCATGCAAATCAGGACTAGTTATCACAGTCGCCACTCAGTACATGAGATAAGGTTTGTCTTGTGGCGACAATCTCCTCTTCTCTGCTGCAACATAAGACATATAAAAAGCAGGGAGGAGATGCGTCACCCACAACCTGAAGCCTTCTCAGAGGGGTGAGCACTCTGCTCAATCTGCTGTGGGAAAATGGGCATTAGGTTGCATTAGACGTGGGAATGCTTGTGCAAATTAATTTAGTACTTTGGCTGTAATGCATTATGTTTTAACACAGCAAAAGCAAATGACAAGCCTATTTATAACTAGCATACCCTAGTCCTGCACATCCCTTTCCTGTTACTAGGGCAGAGGACATATAATGGGAACATTCTTGAAATGATGATTAGTTTGATTTGAGCTTCATTGTTTATTACATTTCTTCAGATATTCTGCTGCCCTCGTCTCCTCTTTCCAGTCTTTGTGTTTAGAAAGATTTTACAAGGAATGTTGGTCTTAATATAGATGCTACAGTAACAGCACACAATGGGGAGCCATTCTAAAGGTTGTATGAAGCCAGGTGTATTTTCTGGTATTTATAAAAAGACACGTGGATACCCACACCTGGCTATACTGTGTGCACCCATACCTAGCTATACTGTGGGCACCCATACCTAGCTATACTGTGGGCACCCATACCTAGCTATACTGAGAGCACCCATGCCATCCAAATGTTTGCAGGGGGGCCCAGTGATTTCTAGTTACGTACCTGCCAGTACACTATCCAGCCATTCCTATTTACCTATTTATTAACCCTGGAGACAATGCTGCCCAGGCTAGATTAGCATCATCACTGGCCACATTGCCTTTTACAATGTATAATCTTGGGGTCTCAGGGTACAGTTCTAAGGTTCAAGTTCCCACATGTGAGACACCCTCCCCTCTAGACTGATAGAAAGTTAATTCTGACTCTTTATGAGTAGCGCAAAACTTTGAAGATAAAATACACAAGACAGTTTCTGCACAGTTACATCTGAGAGGAGATTGATGGCGGGATAACGGTTTTTGACAGCCATATTTTCCGGGCGGCAGATGAGACGACAGGAACACATTACACAGCTCTTGATGGAGGGGGGAGAGAGTGATTAAAGCAGCGGATTCTGCCGAAGACTGAAGTGCGGCCTGGACTCTCACATACTGGATGGATAAGATGTATTGAATTTTAATACACTTGTCTTTTGCTTTACCCCTATTTTACATGGTACATGGTAGAAAGCAGCTATCAGGGATTAACAAGGGAAGATGTGTTATGAGGTAGCTGGGCATATTTCCAGGGACAAGGAACACTCTGCTGTTCTATTTTGACCCATCTGCTCCTCTTTTATCAACAATTGTCCTTTTTTTCCACACAGCTACAAATCAGTGCCTTGTTTACCTATCAGAAAGTATTTCTGTCATCTAATTTTATATTTCTGCAAAAGGTGCTCATTTATCCAGGTCATGGTACATCCAAAGACAAATTATTGTAGCTTCAAATGGACATATTTTTGTGTTCTAGAAACTACCTTATTTTCTTCATCGGACTCTAATGTTTCTGTATTATGTACCAAAGTCTATTTTGGGTATACCAATTTATGAAGTATTTTGTACCCCATGCTTGTCTTTTACCCTGTACAGCGCCACGGAATATGTTGACGATTTATAAATCAATAATAATAATATTAGCCACATTGAAATGTATTTAAAGTAAACATGAGATTAATCAAAAGGAAAAAAATATATATACCTGGGGCCTCCTCCAGCCCCCTTCAGGCTAATCAATCCTTCGCCGTCCTCCTACGTTGCCTAGTTCCTCCGGTAGATGTCTCGTTCTCTCGGCCAGTTAGGGCGTACTGTGCATGCATGGCCTGCTCCCGGCCACAGAAGCGCACGTTGGCCGACTATACCTGTGCCGACTGGCCATGACTGGCGAGATAACAGGGCCTACTAGAGGTACTAGGTGGCAGAGGAGGGCGGCAGCAAGGGACCTCCTTTGCCAGGATTAGCCTGAATGGGGCTGGGGGAAGCCCGAAGCATGAATATTTTTTTTCCTGTTGATTGATCTCAGGTACACTTTGGGCAATAGAGTTATAAGTAAACTAGGTCCTTGACAGAAACACACCATAGAAGTGCTTCTGCCGCTCCTAATGTTTAGTTCCCATCTTGGAAATTATTGTACTGCTTCTTGTCAAACGCTAAAAATAAGTAGTCGGAGAGTTGGTGCTTCCATTAGGTAAACTGGGAAATTGCCCAGGGCCCTGAGCTTTCTAAGAGACCCTATGTTATTGAATGACTGTGTGAGATCGCTGCAACTTTAGGGTCAGCAGAGTACTAAGTTATAAGGCTACAATGCTAATTTTTGCCTAGGACCCAGTTTTACCTAGAACCGTCCATGGATGCAGCAGTATAATGCATCACAGAAGCTGCTAAATTTTGTATTTCCATTGTTTATTAGGCTGTCTGTGAAAATACAGTTGTGAATAAGACTTTGTGTGTACAAAGGGTTTATAGAAATATGTGCAAGTTTAGTCAGATGCAGTATGTTCATTCATGCACAGATTCTTTACCTTTTTTTCCAAGGTGCTGGTATGGAACAGGGGATACCCCAGTAGAGGTAGCAGATGTGTCCACAGTATTAAGGTAGCGATACATCTAGTGATGATGGGCCGATTTGACCAAGAGACAAATCTCTCTCTAATTGAATCTGATTAGTGAGGTATCTGTCAGCTGCCCATACACCGCAAGCTGATTCCCGATCAATTTAATGCTGAAATTGATTGAAAATTGGCCTTGTAAGGCCACATCTGCTGCCTCGCCAGCCCACGCTGTCCCCCTAATGTGCAATGTGCCTCACTTCCCCCCCGTGCAATTTACATTACCTGGCCATGTGCACCACTAGTCCACTGCTGGCTCTGTCCTTCGTTCATACACGTGCCACATGTGGTTGCCGGTATAAACATGGGCGCATGTGTCATTTCACACATGCACTCATGTTACTCTGGCAATCATGTGGGGCGCTTGTATGGACCAAGGACTGTGAGCTAGCGGCGGACATGGACAGTTAATGTATAGTGCACTTGGCAGGGGGGGCATATTGCACATTGCGGGGACAGCATTGGGGGTTTTGTCCTGTTCATCGATCGTCCCGATATCGCCCCCCGCGCACCTGATCGAGCAAGTTTAACCTATATCCTGTAGCACGTCCGACCGATTAATGCGACCACACAAAGTCGGACATGTACTTAGCTGCATTGTTTTTCATCCAATTAAATGATAATAATTGAATCAGACCACCAAGTCACCTGGTGTATGGCCAACTTTAGTAGCCCCCCACCCACCCAGTAAAGGAGGAAGATGTGCCGAGTCAGTTGCAGAGCATAATGGAGAGGATCTCTCTTCATCGCATGATGGAATTTGCTTTCTACAGCAAACAAGAAATGTTATTGCTTTTGAAAATAGGTCCTGCGCTTTGAGGTTTTGCTAGGCATCCATGAGTTGTTATAAATTATTATTTTCCCTTATTAATCAATTATTAATAAAGCATATTGTACATGGGATACCTCAGACTTTAAGATAATACAACAATTGAAACAAGAGCCTATGGATTTTGGTGACCATTTGAGATAGACACATTTTGGCGATGTCACATACGCAGAAATAGCAGGATGCAGAGATGTTCTTTGTCCTTAAAATATCTTTGTGCAGTGGCGTAGCTAAGAAGCTGTGGGCCCCAGTGTAAGTTTTGCATTGGAGCCCCCCAAGCATGCTATACATAACAACTGATACGGCGCACCAGAATTAATCAAGGACAGCCACAGTGTGAAAGGTGCAAGAAGGGGATGGGAAGCAGTGAGTTAATGATCACTACTATTTAAAGCAGCTATAGAAGTGATTATTACCAGCACAAGACCAATAAAGAGCTAATATTGTGGTTGAGAGTGGGCCCCATGGAGCCTCTCTAGCCCAAGGCCTGATGGGGTCGCTACCTCTGCACCCCCTATTGCTACACCACTGTCTTTGTCTGAGAAGTCACTGACTGAAGTGGCAGTAACACTAAACCTTTGCCACTTTACTAATGGAAACATTCCTGGATGGGAGCTAGAGAAGAGCAATGTGTGGCCTGCCAGATTCCCCGTCTCCGTATCAGTCCCTGTGCCCCAATTTCCTCTGCGGTCTTCACTTTGTGTGATGCATTCCCAGTCAGCCGAGGGATGACCAAGTACGTCGTCCCAGCACCTGGTTACACCCAGGCCTTGGTATGTGCAAGGTATAAAGACTGATATAATGGGGGCAACGATACCTGCAGAACCCACAAGGAAGATGTCAGGGAGCAGGCGTGAGAGTGGTCGGGTATAAGCAAATGGTCAGTCCAGACTGCAATCCTCAGAATAGTCAGACACAGGAAAAAGGTCAAACCAGGCATCAAAAAAAGCAATGTCAAAATTCAGGCAAGGGATCAGTCCAGGAAGCAATCAGAGAATAGTCAGAATACAAAGCAAAGTCGGTTTCCAAAAGATCAATCACAGTAATCACACCCAGCAACTAGCAGCAGCTAACGCTATAACGGGCAACTGGCAATAGACAGAGTGCACACTTATACTCACGTGCACCAATCAGGACCCTCCACACAACCACATCCCATCAATCCACCTTAACACTTCCTGTTATCACAGCGTCTAAGAACGTACTGCGGGCACGCGGCCGCATGTACCCAACTAGCGCAACCCCTAGTGAGCACGCGCACTGCAGCAGGGACAGTGTCACCAGCCAGGCTGACAATCGGAGGATCGGACTGCTCCATCTGCGACTTTGAACTGACAGGGACGTCGCAGGCATGCGGAGCAGGTAGTATCTTACTGAGTGATTTTGATGCAGGTCTAGAATTAGAAATTCCAACTGAACTACCAGTGCAGCCAGGAAATAGCACTGCTTCTTTACTTTTCTGTACGATGGCGGTTTCCGTACAGTTTACACATAATGGCCCTCAGCATATGACAAAGTAAATATGGGATTACAGGGAATAGAGTCAGAATTAAACAGTCTCCCTCTGTGACTGCTACAAGCGTGTCATGTATTGGTAGCTTTGCTTCTGAATGAATTCTGTGCGCTTGGCATGTTTCTCTGAGATTACTGGCCATATGAAATATCCATATGGAGCCAGGAGAGGAGTTCAGTAGGTTGTGATGATTCAGTGACAGTTTATAGCTTTCACAAAAAGAGACCGGTTGGCGGTTGCTCAGAATGCTGGCCAGTTATTGCTTCAAACTCTTTTTTTTTGTTCAGATACAATGTCAAAGCCTAAGAACAATGAGAATTAGGGAAGCCGTGGTTACTGGTATGTGTTGTCTTGTCAGCTGCCATTGAATTTATCTCTGGAGTCTAAAATAAATATATAGGCTCTTTTACACTATTCAACTAAAATATTGATATCAGAAAAATGTAGTTATGTTATTTGAATCTTGTCAAAATCATTGAATATCTGTGAAATAGATCGGTGGCGTAACGCTCTCGCCTTGCAGTGCTGGGTCCCCGGTTTCAAACCCAGTCAGGTCAACATCTGCAAGGAGTTTATATGTTCTCCCAGTGGCTTCTTTCTTACTAAGAAGTTGCGTTAGATGCTACGTTAAGGTCGCATAACGTGCATAGTGGGGTAGTAGCTGGACGTCAGATTGAGCCGCGTTAAGCGGCTCTTCACGTGTCCTGTGATGCCGTGATGCGTACTCTTGGACGCATGCGGCATCGGCTGGTCCTGCCAGCCAATCGCCGCATAGAGCGGCGCTCCAGGAAGTAAACACTGCACGTCACACCGTGCAGTGAATATTAATTAGCCATGTGCCTGGCCGCGGAGGAGGAGGGGAGACATCCTCCTCAAACACTACTGAGCATGTGCAAACAGTCTAACGTGGCTTAGCCGCTTATAACGCACAGCACGCAGCACTTTGTTTTTGCCTGCTGCGTTACAGTGTGAACAGCCCATTGATTTTTCATTGCTGTGCAGTGGGCTGCGTTACAGGCTGCACTAACGTGCGCCTGTAACGTCTCACTGTGAAAGCAGCCTGTGTCTGTGTGGGTTTCCTCTGGGCTCTATGGTTTTCTCCCACATCCCAAAAACATACAGATAAGTTAATTGGCTTCCCCCTAAATTGGCTCTAGACTATGATACATGCACTACACGATACATACATAGACATATGACTATGGTAGGGATTAGATTGTGAGCTCCTCCGAGGGACAGTTAATGATAAGACAATATACTCTGTACAGCGCTGCGTAATATGTCGGCGCTATATAAATACTAAAATAAATAAATAAAGGTGCCTATACATTACTCCATTTGCAGTATTGATGAGATTCGCTTACTGGATGAAGGGACCCCCGGTTGGTCTCCCCCATGTGAAATGTGTACTCCCTGTCTGTGCAGAGCTTTGGAGCGGAGCTCACACTCACCTGGTACAATTACAAGTAAAGGTGGCCAGGCCACACATGATACAATAAAATGATTTGATTTTATGGCAATTCAATAAAAACGATCAATCGGATTTCCCTTAACTACTTTAAGACCGCTCCACGCCTACGGGCGTGGCTGCGGCGGCAGCCCCAGGACCGCCCAACGCCAAATGGCGTCAAGTCCTGGGGCTGCACTTTGCAGAAGATCGCGCACAGGATGCACGCGCATCTCCTGCTCGGGGGCGGAGCTCCGCCCCCTCTTCGGTCGCCGCTCGGAAGACTGTTATGTACAGCGCTGCAATCGGCAGCAGCGCTGTACTGGGGACAGCCGTGTGACACGGCTGTCCCCTCCATAGGCTGGACAGTGATCGGCTGTCATAGGCTGAAGCCTATGACAGCTGATCACCCTGATCGGCTGGCGGTGGGAGAGAGGGAGGGAGCAGGGGAGCTAAAATAAAAAAAGTGCAATTTTTATTCAAAAACAAAGGAAATAAATATTTATATATAAAAAAATAAACAAATGTGGAGCGATCAGACCCCACCAACAGAGAGCTCCGTTGGTGGGGGGAAAAGGGGGTGGAATCACTCGTGTGCTGTGTTGTGTGGTCCTGCAGCTTGGCCTTAAAGCTGCAGTGGCCAAAGGAAAAAACAGGCTGGTCTTTAGGGGGGTTTAACACTGCGGTCCTCAAGTGATTAAAATCAAAAGCTTTTTTTTTTTTTTTATTCGAGCACTAAATGCGATCGGATTTCCCATTTTTTTTCCACCGATATAAGTCAATTGGGAGTGGTGGATCTTTCCTGATCAGGTTTCGGCGCGCGGCTCTGAGAGCTGAGCCCGAAACTGGGCGCCGTCATATAGTATCAATGTTATGATGCACGCTCTGCGTAGTGGTAATTCGGGGCTCTGGCGGCTGTCAGACCACAAATTACATCTCCCTCCGAGTTGCGACAACTCAGAGGGGGAATAGTATTTAATGCCATCTCTGAGGTTAGCGGCAGTGGGAAAAGCCGTAATTCGCTCTCCCCGGGCCGAACTGAGCGGCGCCGAAATAATATGTACCCGATTTTTCAAATGGATCCGTTTTTGTAAACAATTTTTTTCTTCACCGCTTTTTAAAAAAATAGACCTTTTTGCAGCCTACATTTCCAGTCTTTGGAAACGTATTCCCAGCCCTGGCAGTGAGGGGGGGCGCCATGCTCATGGGAGTCCCCCCTTCCCTCCTGCCCCTCCAGCTAGTTTCTGTTTAAAGTCATTTAAAAATCAATGTATAAAGCAAGCGGGGTACTTTCTTCCTTGCATTCCACCGCTCGCCGTCACTTCCTGCAATGCCACCCTCTGTACTTCATTGGGCGGCATTGCAGGAAGTGACGCGGCAAGCAGTGGAATGCAAGGAATTAAGTTTCCCGCTCGCCGCTTGCTTTAACACATTGATTTTTAAATGATTTTAAACAGAAACTAGCTGGAGGGGGAGCAGGGAAGGGGGGACCCAGGTGAGGGAGGGGGAAGGCGACCCCCCTCCCCGCCGCCTGCTGCAACCCCCCGTCCTGGCTGCTACCCCCTCCAGCATGGCGTCTCCCCCCCTACCCACAGGCAGGGCTGGGACACAGAAAACGGATCCGTGTCTGTGTGAAAAGCTGTCTGTATAGAGGGGGATCCGTTTTGCCATTGCTTGTTTACCCCTCCGTGTATCCGGGGTTGGTGAAAATGTTGCAAATCCGGACCTTTCGTTCAAGTTTTTAAAACGGATCCGGATGAACGCAGACGGATCCGTTTTTTTTTTTTTAAGTGAAGACGGCTGCTATTTTAACATTAGTATCCGTGGCTCCGGTTTTGAACCGGGCTGAAAACCGGAGCCACAGATACGTTTTTAGAACAACCGTGAACCTACTCTAACAGGACATTCTTTTGTAGGTGTCTGATCGCTCCTGCGATCCTTTGGGGTTTTTTTTTACAAGCTTACAGTGACTGATTTTCACTCCCTCCCCCCTGCCCCGTCCTGAATTGACTTGGACAGCGATCCGTCCTCTTCTCAGCCTCTCATAGGCATCAGCCTATGAGAGGGCTTCCATCCGCTGCCACTCTGAGGGTAAGTCGAGTGTCCCTTGTACAGCTCTGCACTAGATAGCAGCACTGTATGGATGTAAACAAAGGGGATTTATTTCCCCTTTCGTTTACTTAATGACCTGCTAGCCGCAATTGCATCTAGCAAGCTGATCACGGAGCGGATAATGATCGTGCATGCGCCCACGCGTGTTCCCTGCTAAACTGCAGCTCCAGGACTTGACGCCAATCGGCCTGCCACCACGTTCCAGCCCATTAGTGTTACACGGTCATTAGGTAGTTAAAGGGAACCTAAACCGAATGTAAAAAAAAGAGTTTAACTTACCTGGGGCTTCTACCAACCCCCTGCAGACACCCTGTGCCCAGAACGATCCTCCTGTCCCCAGCAATGGCTGAGTTTCGTTTCTGATGACTCAGCCAGTCGATGACCACTTTTAAACAATACTAGTTTCCTGGCTGTCCTGCTGATCTTCTGCCTCTAATACTTTTAGCCATAGACACTGAGCAAGCATGCATCAGGTCTTGATAAGATTGACAAGATTGGCTGCATGCATGTTTTTGGTGTAATTGAGACACTACTGTAGCCATAGATCAGCAGGGCTGCCAGGAAACTGGTATTGTTTAAAAGGAAATAAATATGGCAGCCTCAATATTCTTCTCACTTCAGTTGTGCTTTAATATACAGTACAGACCAAAAGTTTGGACACACCTTCTCAAAGAGTTTTCTTTATTTTCATGACTATGAACATTGTAGATTCACACTCTAGCCATCCAAACTATGAATTAACACATGTGGAAGTATAGTACATAACCAAAAAGTGTGAAACAACTGAAAATAGGAATTATTCTAGGTTCTTCAAAGTAGCCACCTTTTGCTTTGATTACTGCTTTGCACACTCTTGGCATTCTCTTGATGAGCTTCAAGAGGTAGTCACCTGAAATGGTCTTCCAACAGTCTTGAAGGAGTTCCCAGAGATGCTTAGCACTTGTTGTCCCTTTTGCCTTCACACTGCGGTCCAGCTCACCCCAAACCATCTCGATTGGGTTCTGGAGGCCAGTTCATCTGGGCAGCACCCCATCACTCTCCTGCCTGGTCAAATAGCCCTTACACAGCCTGGAGGTGTGTTTGGGGTCATTGTCCTGTTGAAAAATAAATGGTGGTTCAACTAAACGCAAACCGTATGGAATAGCATGCAGCTGCAAGATGCTGTGGTAGCCATGCTGGTTCAATATGCCTTGAATTTTGAATAAATACCCAACAGTGTCACCAGCAAAGCACCCCCACACCATCACACCTCCTCCTCCATGCTTCACGGTGGGAACCAGGCATGTAGAGACCATCCGTTCACCTTTTCTGTCTCACAAAGACACGGTGGTTGGAACCAAAATTCTCAAATTTGGACTCATCAGACCAAAGCACAGATTTCCACTGGTCTAATGTCCATTCCTTGTGTTCTTTAGCCCAAACAAGTCTCTTCTGCTTGTTGCCTGACCTTAGCAGTGGTTTCCAGCAGATATTCTACCTTGAAGGCCTGATTCACACAGTCTCCTCTTAACAGTTGTTCTAGAGATTTGTCTGCTGCTAGAACTCTGTGTGGCATTGACCTGGTATCTAATCTGAGATGCTGTTAACCTGCAATTTCTGAGGCTGGTGACTCGGATGAACTTATCCTCCACAGCAGTGGTGACTCTTGGCCTTCCTTTCCTGGGGTGGTCCGCATGTGAGCCAGTTTCTTTGTAGCGTTTGATGGTTTTTGAGACTGCACTTGGGGACACTTTCCAAGTTTTCCCAATTTTTCGGACTGACTGACCTTCATCTTTTAAAGTAATGATGGCCACTCGTTTTTCTTTACTTAGCTGCTTTTTTCTTCCCATAATACAAATTCTAACAGTGTATTCAGTAGGACTTCTCCACAACGCAACTGATGGTCCCAACCCCATTTACAAGGCAAGAAATACAAGTTATTAAACCTGACAGGGCACACCTGTGAAGTGAAAATCATTTCAGGTGACTACCTCTTGAAGCTCATCAAGAGAATGCCAAGAGTGTGCAAAGCAGGAATCAAAGTGTGTAATCAATATGTGTTAATTCATAGTTTGGATGCCTTCAGTGTGAATCTACAATGTTCATAGTCATTAAAATAAAGAAAACTCTTTGAATGACAAGGTGTGTCCAAACTTTTGGTCTGTACTGTATACCCAAGCAATTTTCTCAGTGTTCAATTTTTTTTCATGACTGGAGAAAAATTGAGTACATGTGTGGTACATTGGTCCGATTTTTCAAATGTTACAATCTATCAGAAAAATGTATTGTAATCCTTGAATTGAAAAGGAGTTTTAAATATTATGGTGTAAGGCCATCTTAAAAGGGGGTAGGACACAATTTAAATAACCATTATTTGATTGGGTGTTGAGACTCTCTGTCCTGATATTCAAGTATCACTTATTTTTCAGGCTAGTATAGTCTAGGGGGTTAGGGAGATTACTTTTATGGCAATTTCACAGTAAAATTTGCTATTATTATACTAAATTGTAATACAAAATTTCAAACTATCACAATATTAATTTTGAACCTTATCGTAATTTCATAAAAATATAATATATAGGTAGAAAAAAAACAAAGTTTTGTAAAAATAATGCCTTTAAATGGCTAACTAATAGAGTTAAATGATGCAAGCTTTATGGGATCTAGTCCCCTTCTTCAGGCATATTTCCAGATGTAAGCTGAAGTAAAACACTGATGCAGATAAATGGTAAACACGAAGATGACAGTTGTGCTGGTTACTGTTTATCCGTTAGGTGTCAGGTGATCAGCAGGCTGGAGCCAGTGAGTTAGTGCAACCATACATGAAATAAAAATATAATGGATTTTTACAAGATACACATTTTCACATAAGTGAGAACTTTCTTAAAAATGTGTTTTCTCATCCCTATTGACTCCTAGGGAGTCACTCAGCAGACACATGGGACACATACCGCTAAGGATATTTTCGTGTTCGTGAATTCCATGAATGTAGCAGTACAGTGGGATGCGAAAGTTTGGGCAACCTTGTTAATTGTCATGAGTTTCCTGTGTAAATCGTTGGTTGTTGTGATAAAAAATGTCAGTTAAATATATCATATAGGAGACACACACAGTGATGTTTGAGAAGTGAAATTAAGTTTATTGCATTTACAGAAAGTGCACATTAATTGTTTAAATAAAATTAGGCAGGTGCATACATTAGGGCATTGTTGTTATTTTATTCAATCCAAATCCTTTAGAACTAATTATTGGAACTCAAATTGGCTTGGTAAGCTCAGTGACCCCTGACCTACATACACAGGTGAATCCAATTATGAGAAAGAGTATTTAAGGGGGTCAATTGTAAGTTTCCCTCCTCTTTTAATTTTCTTTGAAGAGTAGCAACATGGGGGTCTCAAAACAATCACAATTAGGAACATATTGAGGAAATGGAACACCACAGGCTCAGTTCAAGTTAAGGCTTGAAGTGGCAGACCAAGAAAAATCTTGGATAGACAGAAGCGACGAATGGTGAGAACAGTCAGAGTCAACCCACAGACCAGCACCAAAGACCTACAACATCATCTTGCTGCAGATGGATTCACTGTGCATGGTCCTTTTCTCTGCCCACAGCATAAACAGAGCCGCTTGAGGTATGTTAAAGCACATTTGGACAAGCCAGCTTCATTTTGGAATAAGGTGCTGTGGACTGATGAAACTCTAATTGAGTTATTTGGGAATAACAATGGGTGTTATGCATGGAGGGAAAAGAACACACCATTCCAAGAAAAACACCTGCTACCAACAGTAAAATATGGTGGTGGTTCCATCATGCTGTGGGGCTGTGTGGCCAGTGCAGGGACTGGGATTCTAGTCAAAGTTGAGGGACACATGGATTCCACTCAGTATCAGCAGATTCTGGAGACCAATGTCCAGGAATCAGTGACAAAGCTGAAGCTGTGCCAGGGCTGGATCTTTCAACAAGACAACGACCCTAAACACTGCTCAAAATCCACTAAGGCATTCATGCAGAGGAACAAGTACAACGTTCTGGAATGGCCATCTCAGTCCCCAGACCTGAATATAATTGAAAATCTGTGTGTAAGGCTTGACAGGTTATGTCCCTAGTCAGTCTCTATGCCACAATAACGTGCAAAGCATACAGACTGAAGTAGAGGGGAATAACTTGTTAGAGCCTTAATGAGGCTAGTGACACAGTTCAAAAGTTCAGCAGTATCACACAGGGTATTACCTTGATTCAGAAGGATAAGGCTATCAGTGTCGTGTGTCAGTAGTAGCAGAGATTATTATTATTATTATTTATTGTATTTATAAAGCGCCAACACATTACGCAGCGCTGCACAATAGATAAATGGGTTAACATACAGGTAGAACATACGGAAACTCACAACAAAACAAGATCATGCAAATGATTTGATAACAATACAGTGTCATAGGTCAAAATAGACTGTTCGAGTCTACAAGAGGGGTGGTTGTGAGTAAGATTGCATAATCAAGCTGGATACATTAGGGAGGAGGGCCCTGCCAGAGGCTTACAATCTAAAGGGTGGGGTGGAGTCAATAGGTGCGTTTTTTGAGAGGGGGTCTAACAGAACATGTTATGGTGCTGGTGTAGGGGGTATGCGAGCGTGAAGAGGTGAGTCTTGAGAGCTTGTTTGAAGGTATTAAAGGTGGGGGCGAGTCTGACGGCTGGTGGGAGAGAGTTCCAGAGAGTAGGGGCAGCCCTGGTGAAGTCCTGCAACCGTGCGTGTGACTGAGTTATGCGTGGTGCGACTAGGCGCAGGTCATTGGAGGATCGGAGGGGGCGGGCTGGTATGTGCCTGTGGACCAGATCAGAGATGTATATCGGGCAGGTCTTGCACACTGATTTGTAGGCCAAGCACAGGATTTTGAAATTGATCCTAAAGCTGATGGGGAGCCAGTGTAGTGCTTTACAGAGCGAAGTTGTAGAGGCGCTGCGGTGAGAAGAATGTATGATGACAAGCAAGTCCTCAGATAATGGGTAATCCAGATATGAGACAGTTCAAGCAAGACTCGATGCAAGGTTATTCCACAGATAATAGATGATTCAAGTTACAAGGCAAGCTTATTCAATAAGCAACTGATGCTCTAGGCGGTATGTCACATAGTTCATCTAAGACAGCATGCAAAGTTGTTCAGTACTGACAGGGATAATATGAGTACACTTATCGTCCAGTCCCGATAGCATACAAGAGGTATCCAGTAACAAGTAATGGTCAATCCAGGCAGCAGACAAGAGTATCCAGTAAACAAGCAGTGGTCGGTTCAGGCAGCAGACAAGAGTAAGTAAACAGGTAGTGGTCAGATCAGGCAGCAAACAAGAGTATCCAATAATCCTCAAACAAGTCAGAGCACACCCAGCATCTAGCCAAAGCTATGCTTATCTCGGGCCCTGACTGGGAGCACTCTGCTGGTTTAGATACAATACATCATCCAATCAGTGGCCGACCACACTCACACATCCAATCACACAGCAAGGCCCTGCCTAGGTGTCGTCTGTAAAGTCAGCTGACACCGATCTGTCAGCTGACCGGAGTCAGCTGACTATTGTTTACCTTTGCCGAGGACGTACTATGAACGTGCCCTCTGCCTATCAGAATGTGCAGCCTATGAGCCACCATCAGAGTCATCAGCGCGGAACGAGCGCCGAGAACCAGAAGCGGCGGATTCCAATTGGGTCTCGGCGGAATCAACATTAACCACAGGTATATTCCTTATACTGTGGAGTGAGTTAAAGAGAGCTGTCCATGCTCAGAAGCCATCAAACCTGAATGAACTACAGATGTTTTGTAAAGAGGAATGGTCCAAAATACCTTCAACCAGAATCCAGACTCACATTGGAACCTACAGGAAGAGTTTAGAGGCTGTAATTTCTGTAAAAGGTGGATCTACTAAATATTAATTTTATTTCTTTTTTGTGGTGCACAAATTTATGCACCTGCCGCATTTTGTTTAAACAATTATTGCACACTTTCTGTAAATCCAATAAACTTCATTTCACTTCTCAAATATCACTGTGTGTGTCTCCTATCCTATATGATTCTTTCGCATCCCACTGTATATAACTTGTGAGACCTATACAAAAATTATGCAAAATCAAGATTACCCATGAAATTGCAATTACAATAAGAATTGTAATTCTGAAAATTACCTATTACCATGATCACTATTAGGTTTTAGTACGGTATAAGGTTAGATTAGGGTTAGGCTAGAGTTATTGGTTAAGTGAAGTTATCAGGTTAGATTAGGATTAGCAATGAGTTGATTACAGGACATCCAAGGTAAAAAGAAAAATGATGAGATAAACAATTATATATATCCTCCATCTCCTAAATATGACTTTTTTTTAGTTATCCCACAGCTTTATTTTATATTTAAATCTAATTTTTAAGTTTTTACTGTTTCCTGGTCTCTTTCCAATAACACATTCATTGAAGTGCTAGTGCTAAAATCCATGAACTATTTCCCCTTTTTATCTCTTTCCTGCTCTCATAAGCCATTTTCTGCCAGGAACACGTTTATGGCTATAATTCCTTATCAGTGAGGGTTATGCTTTAGTCCGACCCAGACAGAAACTGTCACTTGCATACCTGATTTTTAACTCTTTTACACAGAGAAAGTAAAAGGAACATAGCCTAGTTATTTGTGTGCTTGGCACTGTACATACACATGTCTATCTCATCATGTCACATGTCACCTTGAGTGTCCTTTAAAGAGAGACTGAAGCGAGAATAAATCTCGCTTCAGACCTCAGAGTTAGCAGGGGCATGTGTGCCCCTGCTAAAACGCCGCTATAGCGCGACTTAACGGGGGTCCCTTCACCCCCAAATCCCCCTCCGTAAAGCGGGGGAGCGCTTCCTGGTTGGGGCAGGGCTAACCGCCGCAGCCCTGCCCAACGCGCGTCTGTCAGCGCGTATCTCCGCCTCTCCCCCGCCCCTTTCAGTCTTCCTTCACTGAGAGGGGCGGGGGAGAGGCGGCAATGCGCGGCTGATAGACGCGACTGGAGGCAGGGCTGCAGCCGTTAGCCCTGCCTCCAGGAGCAACCAAGCCTGCGACCAAGTGTCGCAGTGGCGAGTTTGGGGGTCAAGGGACCCCCGTTTAGCGGCGCTATTGCGTGCCCCTGCTAACTATGAGCTCTGAAGCGAGATTTATTCTCGCTTCAGAGTCTCTTTAAGGTTCAGAAGTGTTTCATGTAGAAATAAACTGTGGAATTCTGGACTGAATTCAAAAGAGGAGAATCTGATTTTATGGCAAAAACTGGTAATTTATTCTAGTATGATTGGCAGATTGCACTGGGTCATTTACCCTTAGTTTCTATCCCCTGTAAGTAAGGCTGGTTTTAGTAACAATGGGGCCTCAGGGCAAAATTAACTCTGCCCCCCAATCCCCCCCCCCTTCCTAATTACCTCCCAACTGTGCTCCCTGGGGTCCCAGCAGAGTCATTGGCATTGTAGTGCCTCACCTGTCTGCCAACACAAGCGAGATGCTACTCTGTCAAAGACTCTGCAGAGGCCTGGGGAGCAACAGTTAAGATTGGGTGGAGACACCTTGGGGGCACCTAGGGCGATTGCCCCCTCTGCCTCTATGGTAGTGCCGGCCTTGCCTGTAAGCTGATGCCCACCCGGCAGGAACCTGCATGAACAAAGTAAGTGTGCAGGAGAGTGAGTTTGTTGCAATCAGGCCTGTAGTTCAATTGTAAGTATGCCCAAAACAATAAACAACCACAAAATAAACATCAGCCATCTGGCTCTGTCCTCTCTGCCTTACTTAGCAAACGGTCTAACTAACAAACCACAAAAGCAATTTCAGTCACTTGTGAGGAAAAACAGGGCAACTTACAAAAGATGATTCTTTTCCATGCTCTTTCCTCTCAGCCTTCAGACACAGATTGAACACACAGAGTTCCCGGTGTCTGGCCTGCTGGCCTAATTAACTCACCTGTGTGTTCAGCACACAGGCAGAGAAAACCTGGTCAGGTAACCCACCCTCAGGGTTGCTCAGCAGGACCCCGAATGCGAAGTTTCCCCAAAAATTCGGGTGTTTTTTGGGTTTGCCGCATGCGAACCCGAAACCAAATGCTGCAATCCAAGCCGAACCCGAATACGAAGCCTGCCGAATGTGCGCACACGAATTCGGCCGGATGGAGCTGTGGGTTCGGTTTCGGCTTCGGGGATGACGTGATTGGGCCAATCAGAAGTCCTCCTGCCGAGGACCTGGCAACCCTAGCAACCAATCAGAGGAGGGGAGCCTGGCCCTCCCCTCCTCTATATAAGGCGGCGGCCATGTTGCGGAGCCACGCACTTGTGTGACTGCTGCTGGTACTGAGAGATTCTCCAGTGCTGTGCTGTGCATGAGCAAGTGCTTTTTACTGCTAAACCTAGCGTTTTGCTTCCTAAACACCTCCTAAACACATTTATTGTTGTCTTATATAGTTAGCTAGTATTTTGATTGATTTTAGGCAGCTAGTGTATAGTGTATAGTGTGCTAGGCTAGTGTTAGTCTGTGTGCAGGCTAGGCATGCTAGCCTAGGTAGCCTTAGCCTACTACTAGCTTAGATAAGTTAGGGATTCGAGTTAGTTGTGTACTTAGTAGTACTAGTTTAGTTAATTATTACTGCTGTAGTCTGTTACTTTATTAGTTTCAGTACTGTGTTAGTTAGTTACTGACTGTGACAGGCCACCACCAGCATCTGTTGTGAGTGACCTGACCTGTGACCGTCTGTCACGTGCCTGAGCCTATTGATTGATTGCGTCTGACCGTGTGTGACCGATTGTTGTAATTATCACCGACTGTCTGCCGCACGACTTACTTGTAGCGTAGTACGCTAGGTGTTTCTTAGTTACCTGCGTGCGTGCTACTACTAGTGTCTACTACTAGTCTACTAGTGCCCGTTCACTTATTTTTTTTTCACTTTTACTGTGTGATTTTAATATCATCTGTAGTGTGTGTAGTAAATAAGAGTTACAACACATACATCAGCATCCGAGCCTATTGATTGATTGTGTCTGACCATGTGTGACCGTTTGTAATTGTCACCGTCTGTCTGCCGCACGACTTACTTGTAGCGTAGTACGCTAGGTGTACTACTACTGCCTACTACTACTACTAGTCACCACCAAGTCACCACCAACACAGACTTTATTAAAGTTTACACCCTTTCCCGCCCTCTTCTACTTATTTTTTTTTTACTGTATTTGTATAGTGCACAAAGACTGGCAGAGGTAGAGGGCAAGGCACCACCAGGAGAGGCAGCGCCATTGCAGGAGCCACTGCCAGCAGCAGCAGGTCTGGGACTGGTCTGCCGCCAGCCACTGACCACAGGGAGGAGGGAGCAGAGGCGCAACAGCAGTGTGTTGCACCCATCTTTGAGATGGGTTGTCACCCACGGCCCATTGGGGAGAGTCAGGTGCAGGCTGTGGTGGAAATGATGGCGGGGCAGGAAGCCACCTTTTCCAGCCAGGCCTCCAGCACCAGCGAGACCAGTGCCACCAGCACCAGCACTCCTGTCCGCAGCAGGCCTCCACCAGCGCTTGAGGCCATGGTCACGGTGACCCAATCGACCAGCCTGCCCTCAATGAGCACGCTCTTCTCCCCTGAGACTGTGACCATGTACAGGGATGTTTTTGAGAAGTATGAGTTGGAGATGATGGGGCCATCCAAGGAGGAGGAGGAGGAGGAGGAGTTTGAGGTGCAGAAATTTGTTGTTGGCGCTGAGGAGGAGGGGCGTGATGCAGGGGATGTTGGGGTAGAGCAGTTGGTTGAGTCGGGCTCACAGGATTTGTTTGGGGTTGATGATGATGACTTGATAGATCCTCCCTATGTGCCACCAGTACCACCAGCACAGTTGGTTGAAGGCAGCTCGTCATCGGAGGAGGAGGCGTCTCTGGCGCAGAGGCGCGGCAGCAGCAAGGCGGCCAGCACAGGGCGTGGAAGGCAGGAGCCACAGCCTGCTGCTTCAGTCGCTACCACTACCCGCAGCAAACCTCTAACTACAACCAAAAAGGCACAATCCTCCAAGGGCACCCAAAAACCCCAGCCCTCAAGCTCAAAGAGCAGGTTGAAGTCCCCAGTCTGGTGGTACTTCACCAAGTGCCCAGTGGACCCGACTCGTGCAATTTGCAACAGTTGCAATCTCAGTCTCAGCAGAGGTCGCGATATCCACAAATTGAGTACCTCGTGCCTGCAGACCCACTTACAGAGCAGACATTTTGAGGACTTTAATGAGTTGGAGAAGCTTATGCAAAGTGGTGCAGGCAGTGGTCAGAGCCAGACAGATTTAAGCAGCAGCAGCCGACCCTCCTGCCCATCCAGCAGCAGCCCCTCCTGCCCATCCAGCAGCAGCAGCAGCAGCAGGAGCTCAGCAGCAACTCACTCCCCCCCCCCCCCCCCCCCGGGCAGCCAGTCCTCAGTGGCCTTATCAGCTCCCTCCACAGTGGCCTCCTCATCCTCCTGTGCAGGCAAACGCCGCCGGACCCTGCTCAGTGAAGCATTCCGAGCCCAGTGTGACCAGGGTGCTGCCTCCCGCCCACAGGCGCATCCGGTTGCTGAATGGGTTGCTTGCCCGGGCCATGTGTTCCCAGCTCCTGCCATATTCCGTTGTGCAGGAGGGGAGTGACATCAGAGCGCTGCTGCAGGTTGGGATCCCGGAGTGGCAAGTCCCCAGCCGCCACTATTTCTCCCGCAGGGCGATCCCAGCACTGCACCGCTCTGCATTGGGGAATATGGGCGGCGTGCTGGATCACGCTGTCAGTGCGCGGATACACATAACCATGGATTCCTGGAGCAGCCGGTTTGGGACAGAGCGCTATCTGTCCTTAACGGCCCACTGGGTCAGTCTGGTGGAAAGCCTGAGCGAGGAAGCTGCAGGTCCATCCTCGGGCGCAGCAGCACCAGTCGCCCACTACGTGGTGCCACCGCGTGGGGTCAGGGGAGAAGCAGCAGCTCCCACCGCCAAGCGATCCCGTCTCTCCAGCAGCGTGAAGGCCCGCCACTGCCAAGCGCTTCTGAAGATGAAAAGCCTGGGGAAAAACTCCTTGACGGCATCCAACGTGCTCTGGTACCTCAGGGAGCAGGAGAGGACGTGGCTGACCCCCAAAGGCCTCACTGTGGGATTGGTGGTGTCCGACAATGCCGCCAACCTGCTGTCTGCCATCAGCAGTGGAGACTTGCTCCACGTCCCTTGCTTGGCCCACGTCCTCACCCTGGTGGTGCAAAAGTTCATGCGCACCTACCTGGGGATGGAGGAGCTGATAGAAGCGGAGTGAAAAATTGTGCGCACTTTCCGCCGCTCAGCAGCTGCTGCAGCAAAACTGGCAGACATCCAGCAGCAGGAGGGCCTGCCACGACACCGCCTCATCATAGATGTGCCAACTCGCTGGAACTCCACCCTGGCGATGTTGGAGCGGCTGGTTGAGCAGAGGAGGGCTGTCAACCGGTACATCTATGATGCCACTGTTGCTGGCACTGGCAGCAGAAGCAGCACCACACTCCAGCTCCTCACCAACGCGCAAAGGGGGCAGATGCAGCAGGTCTGCTTGGTGTTGGCTCCCTTCCTGCAGGGAACCAACCTGGTGAGTGAACAACGGGCATCCCTCTGCCAGTGGGTGCCCTTTGTTTGTCTGCTGGACAGGGCACTTAGCGATTTGGTGGATTTGGGAGAGGAGGCCCTGAAGCAGCAGCCGCCTGCGCAGTCCACTGCTCCGCAGGTATTTGAGTCCCCGGAGGAGGAGTTGGAGGTGCTGGACGTTGCTGCTGGGGGGGAACATCGGAGCGCAGCAGCAGTGGTGCAAGGGTGGAGAGAGGAGGAAGAGTCTCAGGGGCAAGAGGAGGAGGAGGAGGAGGACGCTGACCCTGATGTCTCTGTTAGACGGTCCACCCTGTTCCCCATAGCAGCGCACATGCTGCGCTGCCTGCGCACAGACCCCAGGGTCAAGCGGATGCAAGCGAGGGAGGATGCCTGCATCAGCATGATCCTGGACCCACGGGTGAGGGGGAGATGGGATCAGTTTCTGCCTGCCAGAGACCGTGAGCAGTGAGCAAGGGAGTTGCAGGAGATCCTTGTTCGGCGACTGGAGGAAGCCTTCCCCCCACCTTCCACTCCCTCTGTCCCTGTCCAGCAGCCAGCAGCACAGCAGCAGGTGCCTGCGGCCAGCAGCAGCGTCAGGCGCACAGGAGACCTGCTGTCATTGACGCAGGTGTTCTACATGAAGGTACAGCAGCCGAGAGAGGAGGTGTGGGCAGCAGCCACCTTCGGTGAGAGTCACAGCCAGCGCATGATCCGGATGGTGGCCGACTACATGGGGTCCTTCAGTGGGCTTGACACCGGCAGCGAGGAGCCTGTGGACCCCATGGAGTACTGGGTGGAGTGCTTGCACATCTGGAGGGAGCTTGCGCAGTACGCCCTGGAGGTATTGTCTTGCCCCCCTTCCAGCGTGCTGTCTGAGAGGTGCTTCAGTGCGGCCGGTGGCGTGGTCACCGAGAAGCGCTCTCGTCTGTCCACAGAGGGCGTGGACAGACTGACATTTTTGAAGATTAACCAGGCCTGGATAGAAAGCACGTTCCTGGCACCTGTTGTCGGCGAAAGGAGGACATGAGGTGCCTGCCTGGGAATTACAATACATTGCCTGCTGCCTGCCATACGTGAGGACTCCTCCTCCTCCTGCTGGCCTGCTGCATTGATTTACCTATGAATTTATTTATGTATTTATTGTATTTCTTCCTGACTCCTCCATCCTGCTGCTGGCCTGCTGCATTGATTTACCTATGAATTTATTTATGTATTTATTGTATTACTACCTGACTCCTGCTGCTGCTGGCCTGCTGCATTGATTTACCTATGAATTTATTTATGTATTTATTGTATTTCTACCTGACTCCTCCTGCTGCTGCTGGCCTGCTGCATTGATTTACCTATGAATTTATTTATGTATTTATTGTATTTCTACCTGACTCCTCCTGCTGCTGCTGGCCTGCTGCATTGATTTACCTATGAATTTATTTATGTATTTATTGTATTTCTACCTGACTCCTCCTGCTGCTGCTGGCCTGCTGCATTGATTTACCAATGAATTTATGTATTTATTGTATTTATAAAGCGGCAACATATTACATTGCGCTCATTTTCATCCTGCTGCTGTCAGTGGTCCCACCGCCAGGGTCCACACTATGCATTGTCTGCTGTCAGTGCCACACGTCACTCCACCTCCTCCTCCTGCTGCTGTTGTATTTATCCTGCTGCTGTCAGTGGTCCCACCGCCAGGGTCCACACTATGCATTGCCTGCTGTCAGTGCCACACGTCACTCCTCCTCCTGCTGCTGCTGTTGTATTTATCCTGCTGCTGTCAGTGGTCCCACCGCCAGGGTCCACACTATGCATTGCCTGCTGCCAGTGCTACACGTCACTCCTCCTCCTACTGCTGCTGCTGTTGTATTTATCCTGCTGCTGTCATTGGCCCCACCGCCAGGGTCCACACTATGCATTGCCTGCTGCCAGTGCCACACACACACGTCACTCCTCCTCCTCCTCCTGCTGCTGCTGCTGCTGTTGTATTAATCCTCCTGCTGTCAGTGGTCCCACCACCAGGGTCAACACAATACATTGCCTGCTGCCAGTGCCACACGTCACTCCTCCTCCTGCTGCTGCTGTATTTATCCTCCTGCTGCTGTATTTATCCTCCTGCTGTCAGTGGTCCCACCGCCAGGGTCCACACAATGCATTGCCTTCTGCCAGTGCCACACGTCACATTTTTAGTTTTGTTTTTTAAGTACACCTATTTCAATGTGAATTCCCTTTAAAAAACACACAAAAAAACCCCGAATTCGCGAACACTAATTTTTACTGATTTTTGAGGCGTAACCCCGAACCGAATATGAATTCGAACCGAATTTCGTGGTCGAAGGCGAATTCGAATGTCATGCGGACCCGAATTCGAATGTACCCGAACCGAATTTTGGTACATCTGAGCATGCCTGCCCACCCTGCTCTTCCCTCTCCATCTCCAGTACCCTAAACAGGCTTTCCTTTCCCTGGAAACTTCAGGAAAGAAGCAAAGCTGAATATTCCTGGAGCCTTTTCAACACATGAAGTGGCGGAATCTCGGTGCAATATACACTCCATTCAGCGCTTTATCTGTCAAACACTTAATTTCAGACACTTAGGCCCGGTTAACATTAACATTTTTGTGCGGATCGGAACCGGACCGTATACTGTACAAATGGAACAGACGCGAACGAATCCAGAGTAAATCTATGGAACCGTACACATCCGTCCGTCCGTACAGATACGTCAACTACGTTCTGGTCCCCAGAACGAAAAAATGCTGCAGGCCTTAATTTTCCGGACCGTTGCTCCCTGCAGACCTGAAACAGAAGGTTTTGCAGGGCAATAAGAAAAAATAGAAAATGGAATTTAACAACACACTGGCTATAAAAATTTACCTTTCTAGCCGCTTCCTGTGTACTCTCTATGGTACAGTGGCCATCTTGGCTTGTTTGTTTGGCACATGGGCCTAGAAGTGCTGCAGGAGTGGGATCCATCCCAGTTTGTGGATTTCTGGAAAGAGATGGAAGACATCAGGCCATACAGCATCGAGGACCTGTTTGTCCAAGTGCAGGGGCAACCTGCCCTTTGAGACGAGGGACACCCAGACCGCGAACAGCTGGCTTCCATCCCACATAGTAGTAGGAGAAAATTAAAAACGAGGCTATTCCAAGCCAGAAGCAGTAGAAATACACTGGCTCCATTGTCCAAAACGCAAGCTCTCTCCTCAACAATGTATTTATGGGTCTATTTGAAAAGGACTCCTGTAAAAAAGGGCTCCTGGTGTAGCCCATATATACCAAATTCGGCTACAAAAAGGGCACCTGGTGTAGCCCATATGCCAACTTCGGCTACAAAGGGCACCTGATGTAGCCCATATATGTCTAATTCGGCTACAAAGGGCACCTGGTGTAGCCGAAAAAGCTAGTTTTAGTTTATTAGGCAAAATTTGTTGGGTTATAAAAGGGCTCTAGATATAGCTAAGAAAAGTGATTATTATGACCCAACTGCTCCCTACTTTCACACAGAACCCTCCCCCGATGGTGCCTAACCCTAATCCCCTAGGAGGTGCCTAACCCTAAGACCCCCCCTCCCCGCCCATTTGTGATGCCTAATCCAAAAATCTCGGCTATAAAAGGGTGCCCTTTTGTAGCAGAATCAAAAACCTTGTAGCCTAAAACCTTGTAGCTGAATAAAAAATATGGGCTACAAAGGGGTGCCCTACTGTAGCAAAAAACCTTGTAGCCTTAAAAAAAATGGGCTACAAAAGAGCGCCCGCTTGTAGCCTATATCAAAACTCCGGAGCCCTTTCACCACCTTGTAGCCCATATTTGCAGAAATAACATTGATGTCTATGGAGGAGCCCTTTTCATACAGGCAGCTCAGGAGCCCTTTTCAACGGATCCCTACTGACTGCATTACCCCCAGGCAGCAAACAAAAGCCTCAGTCTTCCCACACCTCCTCCCTCCCTCCCTCCCTCCTGCTGGAGCAGTAAAGTCACAAAAACTCACCCAAAACACTATGTTGATCCACACAAGAAATACTTGACATGGCAGTTGCTTGAAATGCTGGTGTTTGCCAGACATGGCTTGGATCCACAGACCAGTGGGGGTGCAGCAATCCAATCACACACAGATAACTGGCCGTTCACTGCCGGAAATCAGGAGAAGGGGCACCTGCCACGAGTCTGATGATAACGCTGTCATCGGGGAGCTCAGCCAGCCTATTGTTATAGCGCTTCCAATCCTGGGATCCCGAGCATGAAATGGCAGTTTCTACCGGCAACAGCCTTATCCAGCTGACGGCCGCGGCTTGAGCAGCATGTAGTCCTGTGCACGCCATGGCTCAGCCTCCACACAGAGTGGTCAATCAGGCGAGGTGCTGCAGCTATGGCCCCGCCAATCACCGCCTGTCAATAACGGCGCTATGGTTACGCCTCCGAAGCCATCTGGTCCTGTTAACAAGCAGAGCAGCAGTGATTGGCGGGGCCATAGCTGCAACACCTCGCCTGATTGGCCCCTCTGTGTAGAGGCTGAGCCGCGGCGTGCACAGGACTACACGCTGCTCAAGCTGCGGCCATCTGCTGGATAAGGCTGTTGCTAGTAGAAACGGCCATCTCATGCTCGGGATCCCAGGATTGGAAGCGCTATAACAGTAGGCTGGCTGAGCTCCCCAATGACAGCGTTCTCATCAGACTCACGGTGGATGCCGCTTCTCCTGATTTCCGGCAGCGAGCCCATGATCTGTGTGTGAAACCGCTGCCACCACACATGAATTGATGATTTAGGACACCAGAAAGGTAGAAGATATGGGGACAGCCTCAGTGGGAATGGTGGGGTTTAGCACTTGTGGGGGACACATTTGCGCTGGGCTGAATTGTAGCATTCGGAACATAAGACGCACTGACTTTTTCTCCCCACTTTTGAGGGAGAAAAAGTGTGTCTTATGGCCTCAATTCACTAAGATCATGCTGGAGATAAGGCAAGAGAAAACTTGCCACCACACAGTGAGAGAGTTATCTTATCTCTTCATTCCTTAAGTTACCTCCTCTGTAGTTAACTTACCTCCTCTGTAGTTATTTTCACATGCAGTTAATTAACAGCCTGTCTTTAACTTTAGAATTATTTTAAGGATTGAATAGTTAACTTAAAGGGAAGGTTCACACAGTTAAAAAAATCCAAATCTACTTACCTGGGGCTTCCTCCAGTCCGTAGCAGACAGGACGTGCCATCAGCGCCGCTCCGCAGGCTCCCGGTGGCCGACTCGACCTGGCCAGGCCGGCTGCCAGGTCGGGCTCTTCTGCGCTCCAAGATGCGCCTCACGGGGGCGCGCTGACATCATCGGACATCTTCCGGGCTGTACTGCGCAGGCGCAGAATTACTGCGCCTGCGCAGTACAGCCCGGAGGACGTCTGATTACGTCAGCACGCCCTCTTGAGGCGCACGTTGGAGCGCAGAAGAGCCCGGCCTGGCCAGGTCGGGAGCGCCACCGGAGACCACCGGGAGCCTGCGGAGTGGCGCCGAGGGCACGTCCTGCCTGCTACGGGCTGGAGGAAGCCCCAGGTAAGTGGATTTGGATTTTTATTTTTTTTTATTTTACCGCGAATCTTCCCTTTAAAGAGTTAACTTTAGGTTTGCCTGAGGTAAAATGTTTCCTGAATACTATATGCCTTATCACCATAGTGATAACTCTAGAAAGGTTATTAAGGAGATAAGCTTAGTGAAGTGAGGCCATTGTCATCAAACCAGCGGATAAAGGAGGTGCCATAGCTATCATGAACATTAGTGACTACATCCAGAAGGCACAAAGACAGTTGTCCAACACCATGCACTGTGCCAAATTACAGGGAGACCCCACAATAAGCTACACAATGGCACTCAATAAGATAGTAAAGAAATGACCTGCAAACACCAGACGACATGTAAAGACCCTTATCCCTGGAGAGCTTAGAACAAGCTGCTTTTACATGCTCTCTAAAGCAGAGTGGAACTCTCACAGACAACATCTCAGGGTGGTTTGAGAACATTTTGAAACATCCGGTCTGTAAATGACCTAACTACATACAGGATATCAATCACCTCTTAAACCATCTGGCGGCTATCGGCCCATTCTTGCGACAATGGACTCTTTACATCGACATCCCCCCATGATGATGTTATTTTGGCCTGCTGTACATACTGTATCGTCAAGGTTTGGACATACCTATAGAGCCAATTACTGGACTGATGAGATACAGTCTCACCCATAATTATTTACTTTTGGAGAAGACCTCTATTTACAGCAGATGAGAGTGGCAATGGGTTTCCAATTTGCACCGCAGTATGCCTATCTCTTCATGACAAAGCTTGAAGAGGATTACCTTGATACTTGTCATAAAAAACCCTTGCCCTATTTTTGTTTTATAGATGATATTTTGATCATCTGGTCTGCAAGTGAGGCAGATTTTATCCAATTCTACAGGAACTTAAATGCCTTTCATCCCACAATCAAACTGAAACAAAGCTACTCTCACATGGATATTACCTCTCTAGACACCACCATACACATCAGGGGGGACAACCTACAAATGTCTATGTACCACAGACTGACAGATCACCTCGCATACCTCACCCCAAGCATATAAAGAATTCCATAATTTACAGTCAGCAATAAAGGAAGCCATACACTGGTCGATTGCCACCAGATCAACCAGCAGATAGATCCCTCTGTGATCGAATCTGATCAAAGAGGGATCTATTGGCTGCCTACACTGCAAACAGATTTTGATTGAATTTCAGTATGACATCGATTCACAATCTGTGGAGCTGCCGCCGCCCCCAGCATTCATTACCTGATCCGGCCGGCGCGAGTCCCCCGGTCTCCGCTGTCTCTTCTCTGCTCTGGGCTTCAGCTTCACTTTACTTCCTGTCGGGGGAAGTTTAAACAGTAGAGGGCGCTATACTGTTTAAACTTCACCGACAGGAAGTGAGTAAAGCTAGCCGGAGCCCAGCGCGGAGAAGGGACCGCGGGGACAGCTGGCAGAACAGGTAATGTATTGACACTAGCGTCGGTCGTCAGACATTCGAACGTAGCTATCGACACACTCCCAAGCTGCCGGCGCTCGAGTGCACCTTAAGATGCAATTGGATCTGTTCTGATAGGGGTGACAGAGATAAACACCTGGGTTACCTGAAGAATAATTTTATTAAACAGGGATACAATACCTTTATGACTGAGACCCAAATCAAGAAAGTTACAATCATCCCTAGGACTCAACTCCTGAAGTACAAGCAAAACCAGGAAGAGAGCCATGTCCCACTGGTGGTCACCTAAAACCCACAGATCCTTTCAAATGTACAAGGAAAGTGCTCTTGCTGTAAAAAAAAGATCCCAACTACAGTGGGATGCGAAAGTTTGGGCAACCTTGTTAATTGTCATGATTTTCGTGCATAAATCGTTGGTTGTTACGATAAAAGATTTAGAGAAAATTCAAAGAGGAGAGAAACGTACATTTGACCCCCTTAAATACTCTTTCTCATAATTGGATACACCTGTGTATGTAGGTCAGGGGTCATTGAGCTTACCAAGTCAATTTGAGTTCCAATAATTAGTTCTAAAGGTTTTGGAATCAATAAAATGACAACAGTGCCCACATTTATGCACCTGCCTAATTTTGTTTAAACAATTATTGCACACTTTCTGTAAATCCAATAAACTTCATTTCACTTCTCAAATATCACTGTGTGTGTCTCCTATATGATATATTTAACTGACATTTTTCATGGTAACAACGAACGATTTATACAGGAAAATCATGACGATTAACACGGTTGCCGAAACTTTCGTATCCCACTGTATATAACAACCTCCTGTGAATTACTGACATGCTGTACTGCTACAAAGCATCGGAGTGTTGGCCACCACCTCATCCTTAGAAGTGGATACTCAGCCTTTAATAATGACCTTCAGCTAGAAGGGTCTTAGGTCTTGTTCAAATTATAAATTGCCAGCGCTATCGCAAGCACTGAGAGATTTTCAAGCGTTTTGCAATTTCCCTATCCTTTCTATTGAATCGCAAATGCTCAGAAAATGGTGAAGGAGCCGCATTTGGGTTTGGATAGAAAGCTCATCGCTCAGGTGAGAACACTCACATAGAGCAACATTGCAGAAGAGCTTTTACGGCAATTTTAAAAATTGCCAGAGCTTAAAAAAAAACGAGATCACTCTAAGTGTGAACAAGCCCTAAATATACAGTGCTTAACCAATTCCCACCTATCAACTTATCAAAATTGGCCCCCCTCCCCCACGGCACACGTGCATGCGTTTCCTGGAGATGTTGCGAGCATGTACGGCTGGTCTCCCTGCACGCAGTGCTGATAACAGTCCTTCGATAAGCGCTCTACACTTCATTCACTTTCTCTGCAACTGTTTCTTTTATTGCAGCCTAATAATTCTTTATTGATTGCACTTTACAGTGTTATTCCAAAATGGATAACATTTTCTCAGAATTCTATGCACAACACCCCATAATGACAACGCGGATAATGTTTACTTGAGGTTTTGGCAAATGTATTAAAAAATAAAAAAAAAACCTGAGAAATAACATGTACATAAGTTTTCACAGACTTTGCTCAATACATTGTAGATGCACTTATGTTTTGGCAGCAATTACAGCTTCAAGTCTTTTTGAATGTGATGCCACAAGCTTGGCACACAGTTTTCAAGTCCAGATGGCCCAAACCAGTCCACTTTCTGGCCAACCACCAAGCCAGCAATTCACAGTATAGTTTGGCTTTCACACTTTTTGCACAAGGTTCATCTCCTTCACACGGACTCACTGGGAGGCCAGCAGCTCATCTGCTGCATACACAAGTCATCCTATCATACTGCACCTGTGTCTCCTCTTTATGCAGATTCAGGGCTTGATTCACAAAGCCGTGCAAACTGTTTAGCACGGGTGTGCTAAACAGTTAGCACGTGAAGTGCCGTTCGCTGACTTTTGCGCGTGCAAAACATTTTGCACGGCTTTGTGAATCAAGCCCAAAGAGTTCCACTCTACTGCAGTAAAAGCTAGGTATGTACCTAGGTGGAATGGAAAGGTCCACCCTGTTCCTTACCTTCCATTTCAGACTTCCAGACTACAGGCTTTGAAAAATCTAAGAAAAACAGTAACTACGAATTGCTGCTAAATTAGTCATGGACTCCCTCCCTGATACACACGCACGCATGCGCACACACACACACACACACACACACACACACACACACACACACACACCACACACACACACACACACACACACACACACACACACACACACACACACACACACACACACACACACACACACACACACACACACACACACACACACACACTCTCTCTCACTCACTCACTCACACATATATATTCACACATGTATGCATTTATTTATTCTATTTATTCCAGTAATCATGCATTTATTTGATTACACCTCCTCCCCCACAGGTCGTAAGAGAAAAACAGGGACATATTGCTTACCATATTTTGATTCCTAAAAATAACGTCTGAACTACAGTATACTACTAAAGCTTTCTGATATAATTAACAAGATGTACTTTTATTTTCTTGGGCTTTACATACTAAATTTGACTATTTTGCGGGGAGGAAAGGGGTAAGTTTGTGGGTGGAGTGTAGTTTGGAAAATGTTCTAGTATGGGAGGAATGCTAAAAAGTGAAAAGAGCTAAGGGATGGCTATAGGGTAAAATAAGTTAATTAATTCAGAAGGCATGGTGAAAAAATATTTTTCACAATCAACCAAGAAAAAATCAATACATATTTTTTTTAAGTAAGACTAAGCAGGAATTTAGGTGGGATACATTTATTTATTTATGATGATATGGAAGGAGAAACTATATTTTTGTTTTCCATATTAACCAGTGTGTATTGTACTTATTTGCACTTACCAATTATATACTTTTTACATTTTACATACATTTCTACCTTAAAAAATGAATAGCAACTTCCCCCATAACTTCACTGCATTTTGCCCAGAAAACCCAAAAGCTGAAGTTTAAGTTTGGTCTGGAAAGCCAAAATGGAACCCAAAACAAGATTTCAGCAATTTAATTTATACCTAGTTTCATGGGTATAGATTAGGAATAGGCTTAGGTAGAAAGTTAGATTGTTTAGTTAAAACGAGGTATAACAGGTGGTGGTTGTGTGGGGTAAAAGCCATATTCACTCCCAGTCAGATAGTGTGGTTGGCTGTGGCTTTTGACTTTTTTTTTTTGAAGCTGGATCTTGCTTTTCTGGGAGCAGATGGTCTATGGAGCAGATAACCATCCACACGCATGGAGGGCGAGGACAAAGCTGTGTACAGGAGGTGGGGGAGGGAATAGCACATGACTTCCTAGTCACCTTGTGCCCACTTCAAAAGTGCTGAGGTAGTTATCACCCAAAGTGGATGGTCAGAGAAGACTGGGATAAAATCAGAGGTAAAAGCAGGGACGTAGCAATAGGGGTTGCAGAGGTAGTCACCGCATCAGGGCTCTGAAGGGCCCTCCCTCAACTACAGTATTAGCTCTCTATTAGTCCTGTACTCATAATAATCACTTCTATAGATACTTCGAATAGTGGTAATTATTAACAAACTGTTGCCCATCCCCTTCTTGCACCTCAGACACTGTAGTTGCCATTAGCAGGTTTTTGTGCGCTGTATCAATTGCTATGTATAGGGGGGCCCCATTGTAAAACTTGCATCAGGGCCCACAACTACTTAGCTACGCCACTGGGTAAAAGAATATTGAGGTGAAATAATAGTGCAACGAAGAAGGGGCTACCATAAGATTGATTTGACTAGAATATAGGGACAGAGGGGATTAGGGTGCAAAAGAGGAATTAGGGAGGAGTACAATAACAAAGAAACAGAGGAAATTGGGGTATAGTACAGTAACAGAGGAAGCTGGGTAACTGTTCAAATACAGAGGGGCTCCAAAACAGCAAAAATACATTTAGGGTCTGCCAGTTAGTCTGTTGCCTGCACAGTCAAATAGTGACCTCTGGCTGGTGAAAACAGTAATGCAGGTGTTACATATTTGCATGAACTCCCATTACTCTGTCCTGAGAGAAACGTCAATTTACATCTCAGAGAGACTTGAGTCTGTTCATCACAACTATATTCCATTTTCATGCTGAAATTTCTGCTGTCTTTCCAAGCATCAAAGCCTCAGAACAATTGCTGTTAAAATGAATTGGTGATGCCGGCACAGTACATTCCTCTATCGTACATGCGGAAAGTGACTCGCCGCTAATTTATTCACTTGGTGTTTCACAACCCCTCCCCAGACTGCTGACACAGGCGAAGCAGGCGCTTAGCACATGTCAAAACTTCACAATATTTGTGTTGAGGTGGATTTTCTGCTGTTCTGACATCTCCATTTACTGGAGTGAAACATTGCTTCTATAATGAACTTATCGCTTGTGTGCAAAATTCTATCTGGCTGCAGCAGAATTAAAAAAAAAAAGTAGTGCTTCATTTCATCGCGGAAAAATCCAGCTGGAAGCAGACTGACTGACAGCTGCCACTTTTTGTTGCTCAGCATGAAAGTAGTATCATAACGTGTTGAAGTAGAACAGCTTTTGTTTGCTAGTTTTATATTTAAATGCACAGGTTTACAGATGCTACAATGTTTTATATGCTTCAAGCAAGTCTGAAGGAGAGTTTAAAAAATTAAAAACAACACAGATACTCACCTAAGAAGAGGGAAGGCTCTGGGTCCAATAAAGGGGTGCAGTTAAGGTTTTGCTAATTACAACAGAGAGAAAATGTGTGCATCAACCAAGTGAACCTGACAAATCTGGCTTTGCAAATTTGGCCAATTGGCTATTCACGAGACATGGCTCATGCAAATACGCATTTGCTTTCGCATGCCTAAATATGCAAGGTCAAAAACCAAAAACCGCAAAACAATCGCCCTGCGGTAATTAGTTCATGCTACATAGCACTATCCAGGGGCGCCACGAGGAGGCTTCCCATTGCCCCTATACAACCAGGGGGCCGCGGGGGTCCCAGGCTCTCTCACCGCCTGGAACCCACACAGCGGCACCCCGGAGGTGGAGGCTGGGGGGTGCAGACGATCTCCCCAGCGTGGCCAGCGCCGGGAAGAGCCACCCGCACACACCTCCCAAGATTAAAAACAGGCACTTACCTCAACGTCCACTGTGCCCCGCTATATGCGCATGACCTGGGCGCGACACATAAGGGGAGGACAGGCGCAAATAGCCTGCTCCAGGGCTCTCACCTCCTAAAACAAGCCATTCACCACTTTAATTTTTGGGAGGTGGGTGCGGATGGCCCCCCCCGGCGCTGGCCACGCTTGGGGGGGCCGTCCGCGCCATTAAGCCTCCCCCTCCGGGGTAACACTGTGGTCCCTAGGCAGTGAGAGAGCCTGGGGCCCCGCATTGGGAAGCCTCCCCGTGGCGCTCCTGGATAGTGCTATGTAGCATGAACTAATTCCCGCAGGGCAACCGCTTCGCGGTATTAGTTTTTGACCCTGCAAAGTTTGGCATGCGAAAGCAAATGCATTTTTGCATGAGCAATGCCTCATGACAAGCTAATTTAGCCAGATTTGCACAACCAGACTTGTAAGAGTTAGGGCTCGTTTCCACTGTAGCGGTGCGGAATCGCCTGGATTCCACCGCTGAAGAAATCGCATGCGGCTGCGTTTCTGCATGCGGATTTACCCGCGATTTCGCATGCGATTTCGCTTGGCAAGGAGCCAGGCGAATTTAACCATGTCACTGCCTGTGTAAAGTTCCATTGCCTTTCATGCGAAATCGCATGCGAAATTGCGGGAAAATCCGCATGACAAAGCCGCATGCGATTTCCCTATTGAATGCATTAGCGGCGATTCGCCCGCATTCCTGCCGCACGCGAAATCTGACGACCCTGTCGTGCAGATTTTTCCCGCACCGAAAAACGCCGCCGCCGCCGCACACGTGGAAACAGCCCCATCCACTAACATTGAGTATGCGAATCCGCATGCAGTGCCCGCATGCGGATTCGCTATAGTGGAAACGAGCCCTTAAGGTTGGTGTTGAGCACGCATAAATCTTCTTGTAGTAAGCATTTTGCAGTTAAGGTTTTGGTGGCCCTAAGCAGTCCATAACTTGAGGCCCCCATCCACAAAAGAAGCTGCTAAAAAATGGATAGCCACTCCCCAAAACAAAGGCGAAAAATGGGCATGAACAAATCGTGATGTGGGTGGAGCCAAATACTAGCAGTTTCTAGGCTAAATTGCACCCAGGGCGAGGGCGTAAAATGCACCCCCAATGTGGAGACCGGTATAGGTGCCCGCAGTATAGGTAGCCAGCTATAGGTCCCCCTCAGTATAGGTAGCCCATATAGTTGCCCCCACCTTAGATAGGTAGGTGCCCCCATATAGGTTACATAGGTTGGTGCCCCCGTATAGGTTAGATAGGTAGGTGCCTCCAATATAGGTAGCCAGTATATTTCCCCCAGTATAGGTTAGATAGGTATATGCCCCCAGTATAGATTAGATTGGTATATGCCCCCCAGTATAGGTTAGAAAGGTATATGTCCCACAGTGTAAGTTAGATAGGTATATGCCCCCAGTATAGGTTAGATAGGTATATGTCCCCCAGTATAGGTTAGATAGGTATATGTCCCCCATTATAAGTTAGATACAGTAGGTATATGTCCCCCAATATAGGTTAGATAGGTATATGTCCCGCAGTATAGGTTAGAAAGGTATATGTCCCCCAGTATAAGTTAGATAGGTATATGTCCCCCAGTATAAGTTAGATAGGTATATGTCCCCCAGTATAGATTAGATAGGTATATGCCCCCCAGTATAGGTTAGTTAGGTATATGCCCCCAGTATAAGTTAGATAGGTATATGTCCCCCAGTATAGGTTAGATAGGTATATGTCCCCCAGTATAGGTTAGATAGGTATATGCCCCCCAGTATAGATTAGATAGGTATATGCCCCCCAGTATAGGTTAGTTAGGTATATGCCCCCAGTATAAGTTAGATAGGTATATGTCCCCCAGTATAGGTTAGATAGGTATATGTCCCCCAGTATAGGTTAGATAGGTATATGCCCTCAGTATAGGTTAGATAGGTAGATTCCCCCCCTATAGCAAGGAGTGTGTGCGCAGCGGTGGGGAGAGAGAAGTTTCCACTTACCTGCCTTCATCCTGCACGCAGCTTCTATCTTCAGCCTCTCCAGGTACGCATCACATCGGTAAGAGCTACCCCTGTGATGACATGCGGTACGTCATCACAGGGGGCGCTGTTACCATAGCGGCAGATGCCGGGACAGGAAGTAGATAGAAGCTGTCAGGATCGGGGAAGGTAAGTTGAAACTTCTCTCTTCCCGCCGCTCCGCCTGGTGCCCGCACGCCCGGCCGCCGCCAACAGCAGAGCGAGGCCCCCCGCAGTGTGAGGGGGCTTGGCTTGCTAGTATGCTGGTGGCTCCCATGGTCCTATAGAGCATTCCCGATCTCCTCACAGTCCCCTCGTTCCCCTGCAGACTTCACTGTTCAAATCACCTGCTGCGGGAGACTTCGGAAGTCGGAAGCACTTGGGTTCTCAAAGATGGGCAACTCTATACTGTGCACACGCCAGCTCATTCGTGCGCAGTAGGGAGCGGCCCATCTTCGGAAGGCCAAGTGCTTCCGAAGACTCCTGAAGCCCACCCAATGTGGAAGAGAGCAGTCTCTGACCGTTCGGTCGGTGACTGCTAACGGGGAGCCTGTGGAGAAAGTAGGGACCGTGAGGACACCGGGAAGGCTCCATAGGACCCAGAGCCTTCCCTCTACTTAGGTGAGTATTTGTGTTTTATTTTTATCTTCACTTTAGACTCCATTTCATGTACACGTGGGAAGTAAAGCCTATGTGTGATGTTTTGCCATGATTTTTGGTAAACTACCCACTACACACAATGCAATGTCCACCAATATTAAACTTTTATAATCAGCAACCGGATCAGTCAAAACCAGCCTTATCAGTCTGACGACAGCTTGTACTCTGGACACAATAAAATTATGTAAATCTGTTCCACCCCACAATATTGCAATATATACTATCCACCACATAAACCAAAACACGGGGTGTTTTATGAACAGTTCCTTAGTTATGAATTCTTCAATCAAATAAGTATCTTCAAAATTGCGGACAAGATGTATGGGTATACTTGCAGAGTTCAAAATCACATAAAAGACTGCCTGAAACGTGTTTCGCGGCCAGAAGCCGCTTCCTCAGAGGCACACTGTATACAAACATCAGACGTGGACCAAGGGGAAATATAACCGCAATCTGTATTCTATAGTAAGGAAGTATTCAACGACGATTCCATGTGCAGGACGCGACGATGGACTATCAGGAAGCCTGTTAATCCTTCGTTGCGTCCCACACATGGAATCGTCGTTGAACACTTCCTTACTATAGAATACAGATTGCTGCTATATTTCCCCTTGGTCCACGTCTGATGTTTGTATACAGTGTGCCTCTGAGGAAGCGGCTTTTGGCCGTGAAACACGTGTCAGGTAGTTATGGCCCGAACCTCCAATTTTAGGTTTGTGAACCTCCGCAAACGTTCGCAAACTTGCGAACTTTTGCGAACCGCAATAGACTTCAATGGGGAGGCGAACTTTGAAAACTAGAAAAATTTATGCTGGCCACAAAAGTGATGGAAAAGATGTTTCAAGGGGTCTAACATCTGAGTTTTACACATGCCCCTTTTCCGCGGCAAGGTAATGATCACGAAGGGGAATTGACACATGTACATGTCTTTTGTTTTGTTGTTGCAGCTGCAGTGCAGCCAGAAAAATTAGGCAGGCGTGTACACGCTCCAGAACAAATTAGCTAGCAGCGGCCTTAAAAATTCAGGAATCCGCCTGGAGTCTTGGACCTTGTTGGTGGTGGGCGGTGGCGGAGAAGGCAGTCAAGCGGCCTGCAGGCAGAGATGCTGTGTGGGGAGCGACTTAGTCATGGGGCAGGCTGTCACACGGCGTGCAGGCAGAGATGCTGTGTGCGAGGACTGACTTAGTCTTCGGGTGGGCAGTAGCCCTCTGGGATCCATGCCTCTTTCATTTTGATAAAGGTGAGGTAATGAACACTTTTTTGACTTAGGCGACTTCTCTTCTCAGTGACAATGCCTCCAGCTGCTCTCAAGGTCCTTTCTGACAGGACGCTTGAGGCAGGGCTAGACAGAAGTTGGATGGCAAATTGGGACAGCTCTGGCCACAGGTCAAGCCTGCACACCCAGTAGTCCAAGGGTTCATCGTTGCTCACAGTGTCCACATCCACACTTAAGGCCAGGTAGTCGGCTACCTGCCAGTTGAGACGTTGGTGGAGGGTGGATCCGGAAGCGATAAGGCGAGGCGTTGGACTAAAGAATGTCTGCATGTCTAACATCACCATGAGATCGCTGGAGCGTCCTGTCCTTGCCTGCGTGGACATGGGAGAAGGATTACTGGCAGTGGTACCTTTATTGCGTTGTGCTGTGACATCACCCTTAAATGCATTGTAAAGCATAAAAACAAGGAACACCAAGAGCCCCAATAGTGTAATATGTACTGGTAAATGGTTACTAGATAGAGTAAATATTAATACTCACAAACCAGGGTTACCATTAGGCAACCACTGTAAAGGCAGGTGGGGAGATTTTCCTGACCCCACTCAGGAATAAGAAGTCGCTCTCTGTAGATGAGAAAAAGGGGGTTCAACCCTCTACCCAATATATATTTTGCAGGTTTGATCCCGCTTCATCTGGCAACAACAACAGAGCAATAGCATATGCGGTTAGTAGAAGAGCCAGGCACCTCTTGTTATTGCCTGATGAAGCGGGATCAAACCTGCGAAACGAGTTGCATATTTGGAGTTCATAAAATATATTGACTGTTTTTACTACAGTTGTTGGGGGTCTACTTGGAGGAGGTAAGTCCACCACTACCTCCTCTATTTACCAAGAATTTGGTTTTTATGCTCATCTAGCTTCCTTTTATCCTTTTGGTGCCTCAGTTCTCCTGCATAGCATTGTAAAGCGTAGTTGCCAGCTTGTTCTGCAAGTGCTGCATCCTTTCTGCCTTCTGGTGATTTGGAAACATCTCTGCCACTTTGTGCCTATACCGAGGGTCTAGTAGCGTGGCCACCCAGTACAGCTCATTCCCCTTGAGTTTTTTTATACGGCGGTCCCTCAACAGGCTGGACAGCATGAAAGATGCCATCTGCACAAAGTTGGATGCAGACGTACTATCCATCTCCTCTTGCTCTTCCTCAGTGATGTCAGCTAAGTTCTCCTCCTCCCCCCAGCCACGAACAATACCACGGGAAAGTTGAGCAGCACAAGCCCCCTGCGACACCTGCTGCGGTTGATCTTCCGCCTCATCCTCCTCCTCCAAAACACCTTCCTCGTCATCTGACTCCTCTTCCCCAAACGACTCATCCTCCTCCTCCCCCTTTGTGCTGCCACAGGTGTTGAGGAATCATCTGCTTCTGCTGAGAATTGATCCCACAACTCTTCCTCCAGTTCCTGTTCACACTCCTCCACAGCTTGATCCACCACTCTACGCACGGCACGCTCCAGGGAGAAGGCATATGGGATCAAGTCGCTGATGGCGCCTTCACTGCGACTAACCAGGTTTGTCACCTCCTCAAACAGCTGAATGAGCCTGCAGGCATTTCGCATCAGTGTCGAGTACTTTGGCCAGAACATCCCCATCTCCCCAGACTGTGTCCTTTGACTGTAGTTGTAGAGATACTGTTTGACCGCTTTCTCCTGTTGTAGCAGGTGGTCGAACATCAGGAGGGTCGAATTCCAGCAAGTCGGGCTATCGCAAATCAAGCGTCTCACGGGCAAATTGTTTCTCCGCTGAATATCGTCAAAGCGTGCCATGGCCCTGTAAGACCGCCTGAAATTTCCACACACCTTCCTGGACTGCTTAGGACGCCCTGTAAGCCTGGGTACTTAGACACAAATCTCTGAATTACGAGATTGAGCACATGTGCCATGCAGAGTACATGTGTCAACTTTCCCAAATTCAAAGTTGAAATGAGATTGCTGTGGTTGTCACACACCACGTTGCCGATCTCCAGTTGGTGCGGTGTCAGCCACTGCTCCACTTGTTTGTTCAGAGCAGCCAGGAGAGCTGCTCCAGTGTGACTCTCCGCTTTGAGGCAAGACATGTCTAAGATGGCCTGACACCGTCATACCTGGCATGCAGCATAGGCCCTCTGGAGCTAGGGCTGTGTAGCTGGAGAGGAGATCTCAGCACCAGTAGAGTTGAACTGCCACTCAGCCAAGGAGGAGGAGGAGGAGGACAGCGAAGATGATGTAGCAGGAGGAGTAGGAGGAGAAGGAGAGGAGGTGGCAGCAGGCCTGCCTGCAAGCCATAGAGGTGTCACTAGGTCCGCTGCACAGCCACGTACTCCCTGCTTGCCAGCGGTCACCAGGTTGACCCAATTGGCTGTGCTTGGCTGACCAGGCATCCGTGGTCAGATGGACCCTTTAACCAATGCTGTGTGCCAGAGATGACACCACTTGCCTCTCAACTTCATGGTACAGTTTGGGTATCGCTTTTTTGGAGAAATAATTGCGGCCTGGTATCTTCCACTGCGGTGTCTCAATGGCCACAAATTTTCGGAAGGCCTCAGAGTCTACCAGCTGGTATGGTAACAGCTGGCGAGCTAACAGTTCCGCCAAGCCAGCTGTCAGACGCCGGGCAAGGGGGTGACTAGCAGACATTGGCTTCTTCCCCTCAAATATTGCCCTTACGGACACCTGGCTGCTGCTGTGGATGGAGGAGCAGGAACCGCTCAAGGTGAGAGGTGGAGTGGAGGAGGTTGGCTGTGATTGTGAAGGTGCAAGGGAGAAAGCGGCTGAAGAACATGATGCACTTGAAGGAGGAAGAGGAGAAGGACAGTGGCTTTGCTTTTGTGTGCTGCTTTTGCTCAGGTGTTCTTCCCATTGCAGTTTGTGTCTTTTCAGCATGTGCCTTCGTAAGGCAGTTGTCCTTATGTTGGTGTTGGCCTTTCCACAGCTCAATTTTTGGTGGCAGATAGTACAGATGGCATTGCTCTGATCTTTGGCATAGACACTAAAAAATTTCCACCCTGGGGTGTGGGCACTATGGTGGCGTCAGCAGCTGACGTTGAAGGGCATGTTGGCTGGCTGTCCATAGGTGGTGATACATGGCGCCAGACACTGCCACCAGCTGTTTCTGATGACGAGCTCCCCCTGCTTCTTTCAGCAACTCGTCTCCTCCTACTCCTCTCTGACTCCCCCTCTGAACTGTCTCTTAGGATCCCACGTGGCATCCATGGCAGTATCATCATCATAATCATCCTCCAAAGCTTCGCTTATATCAGATACCTCCAAAACTGCACCAACAGCAGGTACTTCATCATCCTCCTCCTCCCACCTTACGTCCATAGTGTCGCCTAACTCAGACATATGAGGTGGTGCACCGTGCATAGTGCCTTCATCTTGTTATAACAATAATGGCTGTGAATCAGTGTTTTCCCCACCAAATAACTCCTGCGAAGTGTCAAATGTAGCGGATGTGGTACTTGGAGTAGCGTTGGTGGCTGCGGAAGATGAGGTGTTCTGTGTTAAATAGTCAACCACGTCCTGACAATCTTGGGAGTTGATGGGATGTGCCTTCTTCTGAGCACTGTACTTTGGGCCAGGGCAGCACGAAATCACGTCAGCACGACCTCGAACACACCTGCCGGATGGCCTGCCTCTGGGTCTCCCCTACCTCTACCTGTATTGTCCATATCGGGGGGGGGGGGGGGGGTGAAGTGAAAGGTATGCACTGACTTGACTAATACAATGTGCAGTTACACAGATGCAGTGAAAGGTATGCAGTGACTGGTATTACAATACAATGTGCAGCTATCACACAGGTGCAGTTAACAGGTATGCATGGACTGGTATACTAAACAGCGTGCGGTCACACAGGTGCAGTGAACAGGTATGCAGGGATTGGTATTACAAATGTGCAGCTGTCACACACAGGTACCGTGAACAGGTGCAATGACTGGTGGTATATTACACTGCTTCGCTCACGTAGGTAGGTAGGTAAGTGCACTGAACAGTGAACAGGTGCAGTGATTGGAATTACAAATGTGCAGCTGCCTGTATATTTACACTGCTTGCGCTCATGTAGGTAGGTAGGTAGGTAGGTGCACTTAACAGTGAACAGGTGCAGTGATTGTATTATTGTATTATTACTGAACAGAGGCACCAAAAGGATAAAAACAGTATTTAAAATAGCTTAGTGGACTTACCTCCTTCAAGCAGACACAAAAAGCTGTGTAATTCAATAAAGGTATATTTATTGGTACACTCCAGGGGTTTATCACAACGCGTTTCACAGGTCTAAACCCGCTTCATCAGGCAGTAAGGGTAGGAGTACACAACAGCAGTATGTCAGAGTCACACCTGGCGCCTTTGTGGTGCAGTGATTGGAATTACAAATGTGCAACTGCCTGTCACACATACAGGCAGGTACCCTGAACAGGTGCAATGACTGGAGGTATTAACAATGCGTGCGCTCACGTAGGTATGGTAGGTATAGGTAAGTAGGTGCACTGAACAGTGAACAGGTGCAGTGATTGGGATAACAAATGTGCAGCTGCCTGTCACACACACAGGTAGTCACTGAATGTGCTGGGCCTGGCAGTGGCACAGTAGGAATTAAGGTGCCAAAGGCCAGCTGCGACTGACTGACAGGGCTGTATATAATGCAAGTGGGCCACACACACAAAAAATTGATCACAAGAACAACATTAGCTCTCAAAAGAGCTGTTGAGGGGTGCTTTTTTAGCAATAAGAATCGGCAAGGAGCAAGCTAACAAGTAGTGATGGGCGAACAGTGTTCGCCACTGTTCGCGTTCGCCCGGATTTTGGCCTGTTCGGGTTCGGTTCGGCACCCCCCGAACACCTCATGGTGTTCGGGAGGGTGTTCGGGCACGCTGCCCGAACCCGAAAGGCCTTCTTTGTTCGGCCGAACACAGCCGTGTCCGGCCGAACATAGCCCCCTATAGGGTCCCAGCATAAAGGGAGACCATGCCCCGAGCGCGGGAGGGGGGGTCAGAAATGCCCCCCACCCCTCCCCGCTAAGCTCTCCCTTCTGCCGGTACCCTATAATTAAATTTAAGTGCCCAAAAGTACCTGAGGAGGAGGAGGAGGGCAGGAAGAGGGAAGCCGGAGTTCTTGGGCGCTAGTACCATCTGGTACTTCCGCCCTCTCTTGACGCACTTCCTGTTTACATTTGAAGTCGCGTCAAGAGTGCGCAGAAGTACCGCGATGACGCGTACGAGCGTACGTGTCATCATGTAGATGACGCGTACCCTCGTTCGCGTCATCGCGGTACTTCTGCGCCCTCTTGACGCGACTTCAAATGTAAACAGGAAGTGCGTCAAGAGAGGGCGGAAGTACCAGATGGTACTAGCACCCAAGAACTCCGGCTTCCCTCTTCCTGCCCTCCTCCTCCGCAGGTACATTTGGGCACTTAAATTTAATTATAGCGTGCCGGCAGAAGGGAGAGCTTAGCGGGGAGGGGTGGGGGGCATTTTGACCCCCCCCCCCCCGCACTCGGGGCATGCTCTCCTTTTATGCTGGGACCCTATAGGGGCCCCAAAGGGACATGTTTGGGTTGGGTTCGGGGTTCGGCTCGAACATGCCGAACATCAGGGGCATGTTCGGCCGAACCACACCGAACCCGAACATCCAGATGTTCGCCCAACACTACTAACAAGCCTACAAGAGCCTAACTAAGCTTTCCCTAAAGCTCTCTCTGCAGCAGCTCTCCCTTCTCTAATTACTGCATGCACACGAGTGAGTCCAATGCCTGACGCTGCCTGCCTTTTATAAGGGGGGGGCTCCAGGAGGGAGTGTAGCCCGATTGGCTACAATGGGCCTGCTGACTGTGATGTAGAGGGTCAAAGTTGACCCTAATGATGCACTATCGGGGAGAATAGAATTGAAACTTCCACAAAAGTTTGTGGTTCTCCGCGATGACGAACCACGGAAGTTCGCCTGCGAACAGTTCAGGCCATCTCTAGTGTCAGGCAGTCTTTTATGTGATTTGGAACTCTGCAAGTGTACCCATACATCTTGTCCGCAATTTTGAAGATACTTATTTGATTGAAGAATAAATAACTAAGGAACTGTTCATAAAACACCCCGTGTTTTGGTTTATGTGGTGGATAGTATAGACAGCTTGTACTCACTTGCAACTGTCATCAGAACGACCACCCCACGGGCGAGTCTAACGACCCGGCGTGTGTACGCGGCTTTACACACACTTGATTAAAGGTAGCTGATAACAACCTCCTCAACCTGTAATCAGGTGTGTGTACAGAGGCGCCCGATCCCCAACCCACAAACGCTCAGCTCACCTTCGACCTCTGGGTGACACCATGCACGTGCTGCTCCGCCCTCCCCCCTTCAACGCATAGCAATGCAGCGAGTCGTCAACTACACAGCTGAGTTGTTTTTGTGCAGCCCCCTTCCCAGCGATGTTGCCCATGGGGATCGGGTCACTCACTGATGGCGACACCCATCGAAGGTATGTACGCAACTTTAGTTAGCTGAATTTTAACCATCATTGTGATGGCACTGTTGTGTTTCATTAATATAATAATAAACAAGAACTTCACACATACATGCTGTGCATTGCGCTGCTGATCCCATTCATTAACAGTGAATAGGATCAGCGATGCGGTTTGCCAGAAATGCGTGCAGCATGAGATAGCGCATTGCACTACTGCGCAGCATGCATAGTGTGAATGTCAGAAGTACTCTCTATACACTTCTGATGTCCTTGCTGATCGCATACCATACACGCTGCCGAAATGCCCACAGCAGCGCGTATAGTGTGAACGAGCCTGTAGGCTCTCTCATTATTGATTATTCTAAAATGTCCCTCTTTGTTACCAAGGGCCTTATCCTCTTTTTATTCTCATTTGACCCTATATTAGATTTGATGCACATATTTGCACAAAAATGTATTTCTCTACTAAAAAAGCATTTATTTTATGCTAAAGTTAAATGCTATTATAAAGTATCAGGGTAAAGAGGTAACCGTGATATGAAAAATAAACACTTGCTTAAAGGTTTTTCCCCTCTTCCCCATCCTGAGCATCAAGAAAGCAAACTGTACCAAAAAGTAGGTGTGGCCATGATGAGTTTTTGAAGCTTTACATCCGTAAGTTGTACAATGTGTTACCCCAGCAGGCAAGCCAGTGCCAGGAATGGAACTAACATACAACAATGGAGAGTCCACGGGCATTAGACCGTATCCAATATATCACGGGGAGTCACAGATTAAGGTAGGAGGTCCATCAAGCCTCCGATGCAATAAAGTCCATATACATACAATCCAATCTGGACTCAACCTTTCTGGACCAATTTTCTACTTTTTATTTGCATTTCAACAGCGGTTATACAACAACAAGAAAGCACAATGTTTCGGGCTATCTGCCCTTTCTCAATTGCTCGCTAGTCTGAACACCAAGGCATACTTATATAGATAATGCAATGTAAACAAACCCACACATACTAGTTGGGGGGTGGGCACAATCTTCTTACAACATATTAATCCTAGCTGTACTAAGGACAAGCTAACATAATCATAAGAAGCACTTCAAACTTTAATCTTTGTTAAGGCCGTTGGGGGAAAGCGTACCCAACCTGTCCACCCCCCATGCTTCGCATCTAAGCAAGGCATTTTGAAATTCTCTACCTTAATGGTGCTGGACCAACTCCAGTATCTGTCACCGTAATTGGCTCACAGAGTGACCACTCTATGAAATGCCTTGCTAGGGGATATTCCATCTTTTTGCCATCTTTCTCCTCTCTCTTTTTCAAGGAATCGGGATTGCGTATATTGCTTTTGTGTTCATTGAGCCTGTTTTTAATGTCCCTTGAGGTCTGGCCCAAGTAGGACAGACCACAAGGGCACCTGATCAAATAAACGATTCCCTTAGAATCACATGTCGCAAAACCTCTTATTGATATCAGTCTCACCAATCTTGAGCTCTGTACATTGGGCCCTTTTATGATCCCATTGCAATGCTGGCAACTCAAACAAGGAAAGGTCCCCTTCCTCGGAGTGCCCAAAAATGTTTGGCGAGGGGAGCGGGCTTAGATTTCCCAATGTCCGCTCTAACTAAATAATCCTTAATGGACTTACCCGTACGATATACAAATCTTGGTGGTGCAAAGCAGATCTGGGCAAGCTGAGGATCCGCCTCCACCAATGGCCAAAACGGCAAAACAGTGTCCCATAATATCGTGGACTCTCTGCAAAAAGTGGTAATAAAATTCACATTGGTGTCACTTTCATCCCCATGTACACCATAAGTTCTTAGTACCTCTCTGTCCATTTCCCCAACCTCCACTGCTAGTTCCTCACACCTCCTCTGACTATATCCTCGCTTAATAAAATCTGGAGTGAGGAGTTCCACCTGCTTCCAATAAAGCGTGTTGTTAGATGTAATACGTCTCAAATGAATAGACTGACTCTTGGGCAGCCTATTAATAAGCTGTTTCGGATGGCAACTGTTTGCTAATAAGAAACCATTTTTTGGTATCTTTACAATACAAATCAGTTTTGAACCCGTCACTTTTAATCCAGATCTTGACGTCGAGAAAATGTAAAATTTCTGGGCTGTATTCCATCTTAAATTTTAACGTCGGATGTTTCATATTAAGTTCTTCAAAAAACAGGCGCAACTCCTCCTCAAACCCTGTCCATCCAAAGAACAGATCGCAAGTTGAAAATTGGTCAAGGAATGGAACTGGGCACACGCCCTCATTCTTCAACGTATTTTTATTTTTAACCCTTTGTCTACGCAGGCAAGGTAAAGTGATCGTTTTTAATAAGAAATGAATAGACCAGCACACTCACCCCCTAAATCAGCCACTTTAAAAATGTTTATAAAAAAACAATGGAAATACCCCGGGGCTGTCCAGCTGATCCTCTACCTCTTATACAATACAAAGAACTTTACTAATGCTATAAATCAATTGGGTTGATATCAGTAAAGGGGCAAGTACAATGCCTGCTGGTTTCACCTTTCTGGTCACCTAATCTGAATGGATATTTCAACTTTGCATGCATGAGCTTTAGAAAAAATAATTTCTAGACATTGTCCTGCACGGTGACTGCCCATTCAGGCAGCTGGTTGCTCAAGCTGCATAATACCTGGCGAGGAATAGTGAAAAGTGCACTCTAATGCACTATTCACTATTTATTTTAGTAAAAATCATAGCTCCTGCTGTGCTGAGAGTCCTGTGGTCTGTGGTTCTTGGCACACCTTCAACACATCCCGTTAGGCAGGATGCAGTAGCATCCCACATGGAGTAAGGCCTAGTGCACACCAGAGCGGTTTGGCTGCGTTTTGCGATCCGCTTGCGGCTGAGGATACGGTTGGGTAATGTATTTCAATGGGCTGGTGCACACCAGAGCGGGAGGCGTTTTGCAGAAACGCATACTCCCGGGCTGCTGCAGATTTTGGATTGCGGAGGCGTTTCTGCCTCAATGTTAAGTATAGGAAAAACGCAAACCGCTCTGAAAAACGGCACTTCAGAGCGGTTTGCCAGGCGGTTTTTATTACAGTAGCTGTTCAGTAACAGCTTTACTGTAACAATACATGAAATCTACTACACCAAAAGCGCTTCACAAAACAGCAAAATGCTAGCTGAAACGCTACAGAAAAATAAGAAAAAGCATTTCAAAATCTGCTAGCATTTTGCGGATCTGCTAGCGGTTTTTGGAGTGCACCAGGCCTTAGTGGTGTCTTTAAGATGGAGGAACTAAGCTTGAAGGATCACTGCATGACTGGCCCAGGGTATTATCTGCACAGAGTTTGTACCGTATGTCCTCCCTGTGTCTGTGTAGGTTTCCTCCGTGCACTCCGGTTTGCTCCTACATCCCAAAAACATACAGATAAAGTCATTAGCTTCCCCCTAAAATGACTTTAGACTTTGATGGACAGGACTATGGTAGGGATTAGATTGTGTGCTCCTCTGAGGGACAGCTAGTGACATGAATATATGCACTCTGTAAAGCATTGACGATGACACTATATAAATACTTAATAATAGTTATCTTCCTATCTAGTTTCTCCTTTTGTAGTTTGTAATAAGGTATTCATGCTTCTCTGTGGTTTAAATGCCCTACTAAACATTGCTTTAGCACAAAAACACTGCCTTTTCTTTGGAAACTAATAGCCACTATTTTGACCGCTTAATTGGCTTTTGCATGCATGTTCCCAAATCTTTGGGTAATTTTAAACTTAGGTTAGGGTGGGGACCTGAAGCCTGCACGTGTCACAGCTAACTTGCTTTGCAACGTGTGGAACTGATGTCTCTTCTAAAAAAAAGTGAAAGGCGAGGTCCCCTTTAATAAGTTGTAGTAGTGAGTTGCATTCGTTTTCAGCACCTGTTTCAGCTGTAATGAGCACATTTGTACCTTTAAGAAAAATTGAGCTGAACTTTGTAGTTCCTGGTGAAGACGTGCATTTGAAAGCGCTGCAATGCACGCCGGGGTGGTAGATGTTGTCTATAGATGTGAGTACAGAGATGCTGCCTCCTTTAGGTAAGTAATAATGATCACCCCAGCTCCCAACTACCCAACGGCTTGGCCTATTATGAACCTCTCTTAAGGGGAGGTTCAATTTGTATATTTTCATTTTTTGCTGCATAATAATGGGCACCTGAAGTGCGAGGAATATGGAGGCTTTCATATTTATTTCCTATTAAACAATGCAAATTGCCTGGCTTTCCTGCTGATACTCTTCCTGAAAAGGCTGGGATCAGTGGCACAGGGCACGCCGTTGTAGCTGTCGCAATAGCGACCAGGCCCATGCACTTGAGGGGGCCCTTGCATGCCCCAGGACAGTTCACTCCTGACCTCCCTGCATGTCACACTAATCACGGGGCCTGACTGTGTTCAATGCATCATGCCACCTGCTACTCTACAGCACCCCACTCCTCCGCCACTATCTCTACCCATCACCTTTTGCCTACTGCTACTTGTTCACTGCTTTAACTACTGCCCATCCATCACCTGTTACTAATTGCCCCGCACTAGTGATGCCCCACTACCTGTTGCTACTGAAGAAGATGGGCAGGGACCTAGTAGCAGGAGTCACAGTTGCAGCAAGGCCAGTGTTCATAGAAGAGACTATACAGAGTTGGGAAATGCAGAGAGCAGTGCAGTATACTAGAGAGTTGATTCACCTCTTCGGTCGGTGCATTCCTCTTGCCAGTATGTCCCATTTTCATGGGTCCCCATCATAGCTATGTCTCTGCTCCTGTGACTGCGATCGAATGGGAACATTTGACAAAGTCCACTCTTACAGCATAATATTGTGGTGTGTATACAGTACATGGGTGGTAAGCTGCTTGGTCAGCAAAAAGATTGCTTACTACCTCAAAAGAAATTTACTGTGGTGGCGTGATAGATTTTCAACCTCACTCCACTTGATCTCGATAGGATTTCAGCAGCAAATCTAATCAAGAATTGACTGAACTGCTGCATTGCTAATGCGATACCATTGATGTTATACAAAGCTTTGCGGCCATCGATACCACGCTGCTGCTCACTCAATAAAAAACTCCCAGCATGCACAGTCATGCTTTTCTGTTGACAATCCATCCAAAATTCTTTGTAACTTGGTCAATTGGGTGAACATTAATATTATTATTATTTTATTGTGTTGTATTTGCCATTAAATGCAGGGTTTAAACGACTTGCAAATAATGACATTTTGTTTTTAGACAAGACAAGACATTTATATTGCGTTTTTCTACTGCGAACCCAACTTGACAGTGCAGCAGCCACTAGGGTGCGCTCTATAGGCAGTAGTAGTGTAAGGGAGTCTTCCCATGGTCTCCTACTGATTAGGTGCTGGGTTACTGAACAGGAAGAGACAAGATTCGAACCCTGGTCTCCTGTGTCAGAGGCAGAGTTCTTAACCAGTACACAGCATTCTGACTTTTTGGGATAGGTTTTGTAAAAATACATGGATTTTAGCTTTTTTTTGAGTGACCACACTTATATACCACATTATAAATGGCACTCCAAGTCCAACGCTGATTGGTATAGGCACTTTTTTTATTGAAATGAGGAAGTGAGATCTACCCAAGAAATGCATCATTGCTACCTTGTTCAATAAACCTTGCAAACCATATATAGATATAGATATATATGGATAGACATCCTGATATGTATGGATGTCTTCTTTGAGGTAAGCTATCACTTACCTTTTTTTCAAACTGAGAATGCAGATGTGAGGTAGAACACCATATGAGGTTCCCAGGTGCTGAACCAACAATGTATATGAGAGCAAATCCATGGTTTCCACACACACTGTTTCAACAAATAAGTGTCAATTTTTGATACATAATCAGGTATCATCCGATCACCAACGATTGTTTCAGGGCCATGGAGGACTGGGTCCCCATTGTCAAGGACCCACAGTAGCCCCAAAACATGCTTGTTGAAACAGTGTGCGGATCCCATGGATTTCTTCTTTTTAAACTGCTCTTAAACGAACAGTATCAAGAAAAATTGTAAAATTTTGAATACATGTAAACACATACAAATAAGAAGTATGTTTCTTCCAGAGTAAAATGAGATATAAAATACTTTTTTCCTATGTAACTGTCACTTACAGTAGTTAGCTGAAATCTGACAGGACAGGTTTTGACTCGATTATCTCTTCACGGGGGATTCTTAGTATTTCATTAATTTTTCACAAAACCACTCCCTAGAAAGGATCTATCCAAAGATACCAGCAGACTACCATACCTGTGTGCACATTATTATGGCAGTTTGACTGAGCAATTGCCATTCACTAAGTGCTTTTGAAAATAAAGAAAACCCTTAAGGCTCATACACACATCAGACCATAGTCTTTGGAAAATGAAAGATCACAGACCAATCTTACCACCCTTCATGTAGTATGAGAGCCATACTCTACACAGTCTTTTCTATGGAGCTGAACTCCACATCAGAAAAAAATCTTTGCAAGATGCTGCACACACAGATGCTGTACAGACACAAAAGATCAGTATCTGCAAAAGATCTGTTCCTGTCAAATATCCGTTCCTGCAAATTGCAATGATAGTCTATGAGATCTGCAGATCATCATACACACATGATTTAACTGACATTCATCTGCAGATCAAGCAATCATCCGCAGATCTGAAAATCCATCCAGGTGGATCTGATCTGCAGATGAATGTCAGTTAAATCATGTGTGTATGATGATCTGCAGATCTCATAGACTATCATTGCAATTTGCAGGAATGGATTCTTGGCAGGAACAGATCTTTTGCAGATACTGATCTTTTGTGTCTGTACAGCATCTGTGTGTGCAGCATCTTGCAAAGATTTTTTTTCTGGTGGGGAGTTCAGCTCCATAGAATAGACTGTGTAGGCGTGGCTCTCATACTACATGAAGGGTGGTAAGATTGGTCTGTGATCTTTCATTTTCAAAAGACTATGGTCTGATGTGTGTATGTGGCCTTAGACTCCCCCATGAGGAGGTGGGCTAGTTGAAATCTTGTCAGTTCTGTCATATTTTTACTACTTACTGCAAGCAACAGCAGCATAGAAGAAAAGTAATTTATGGCACATTTTACAAAGGGAAAAATTCACTTTTTATTTGTGTTTTTATGAATTTTGGTTTTCCTATTTTTCGTGATAGTGGTCCTTTAAATATTTTACCACACCCCAGGTGCCTCTAGATTCCCATTATACACCATGTCATAAATGGGCAGGTCTGAATTAGGTAAAAAGATATTTTACTCCTATAGTGCCTTACACAAAATATTTAAGTGCTCATCTTGATTTAGTGAAGGGCCCGAGCACGCACATAGTACTGGAGTGTGTCAGGAACTGACTTTCCCATTCAAACGGGCATATAGAAATGAGATCCGACTGTATGTGGCAATTTATTTGCCTCCTAGCATGTCTTCCACTTTCTCATGTAGCTGGAGCTTCTAAAAGAAATGTGATCAGGAAACACTCCTAGCGACGCCTCGTTTGTCTTCTGTGAGCAGACTGTACACCGGAGAGGAATAATGGCGTTTTTATCACTTCACGTTTTGTATGCGGAGATTTCCTTCTTTCTGTAAAAAACTGCGGAAAGCGTTCATTACACTATTTCCCTCTAGGAATAAAAACACAACAGAATAATACCTGTCATTATTTAAGCGCTATTCTTTGGCTCTCGCTGCAATTCTCAGCTCTGGGATCCTTTCAGAGGCTGAAAATGTCTTTTACAAAACGTGCTGGAATTTACATCTGCATTTTATAAGCCAGGAATTATCTGTCAGGCTGCACAGAAAATGACTTTGTATGGGAGGAAGACTTCATAAAGTTCTCTCTAGATATAGCAGCTCTTCACTCTTTATGTTGCACAATATATAATGTTAAACCCCCAGCAATCCAGGCTCAGGATTATGCACCATACATACGTTTATGTTATCAAATGTAAACAAGCCCCTTTCAGGGTTTACACTGGTATCTGCATGACGGTGGGCGGGCAGTTCAACATTTGTTCTGCCTTCTCTCCTGACAAGTACACAGCAGAAATTCATCACCTATCATGTTATTGGCAGGTGACACCGCTCATACCCCAAACATACTATGATAGTGCGGAAGAATACCTTTTTTTTCCAAAGCAATCCACATAGATACAGTAGTTAGAACATATCTGCAACACATTGATGGCTTCAGTATAAAACTCCACTCTTTATTTTGCATTAAGGTAGGACAGACAAAATTAGTTGATGCATTTCTGACAGCAATGTTTCTTTAGTCTTGGCCCACTAAAGACACATTGCTGTCTGGTAGAAAGCAAATCTTCTAGCAGTGTTCTCAACCCTATCCTAAGGGCCCACCAACAGTGCGTGTTTTGTGGAAATCCACACAGGTAGTTAATCAGCTCTAATGAGACACTAATTACCTCACCTGTGAATGTTTGTGGTTTCCTGCAAAACATGTACTGTTTGTAGGCCTTCAAGACAGGATTGGGGTGCTCTGTTCTACTGTTAATGCCATATGGTATATACGCCATGAAAATGATGCTGGGTGCTCAGACAATATAATGACTGTACAACTCCATGTCAATTAAGTAAAAGAATTGGATGTCAGCACCCCAGTCATACGCAGATAGGTATAAAGAACGTCAATGTGCCTCTTTGTTGAGGATAAAAAGTCATCATCCGGGCCATCCTGCAGAACTGATTCTGCAGAATGGTGTACCACAAGGTTTTGTTCTAGGATCATGTTTATTGTTCACACTCATTGTCAGAACAAATTAATACACACCTTTGCTTTTCAGTATCACTTATATGCTGATATAATACAGAATTTTGCCTTCTAAAACAGAAGGTTTATGTGATTCAGGTTGGAGTGAGTATATGAGGTGTCCCACAGTGCATCACTGCTGAATATGCAAATCATCTCTTTGTTGTCCTTAAATGCTGATGACACCCAAATCTCAAGCAGTGGGGATGAAGACAGAGTGCCAGGATAGGTAAATTATTAGAATGAAGCAAAACATTGTGCAGTAGCCCTCTGGTTGTTGGTAGACGGGTCAGGGGCCTCGAGGGCTGACTTTGTTGGAGGGGGAAAGGGGGTCAAGAAAGTTACCTATGTCCCATGGCCCACATGCCGCTTTAACCGACTCTGCCTAACATTGATCTCCGTCATCTACACACTTACACCTGTTAACTTACTTTGCCGCCATTATCTCTGCCACCCTGGCAATTTGGCTATATCCAGCGACCAACTTGTCCACTGGGGCTGCTATAGCTGCAATTAGTAATGTGGTTTATGCGGTGCCCAAGTTTCCTATTGGCCACCCAGATTTCCCGCACCAGCTCTGGAGAGCCTGGGCAACTTAATGAGATAGAGAAAGCCATGGCTGAAAGCATTTATAAAGAAGGCTCATTGCAATTCTGAAAGCTTCAACCACAATTATGGGAAAAAAATTGGTTGCTGCTTACATTATCTTCTCTCTCTCTCTCCCTCCTCATTTTATTGCAGCGCACAAAACCTCATTGTCAGCCATTGAAAAAGTGGGCCCAACCGGCGCAGTGTCCAGTACCATACAGCTCGTTGTGCATTATTATAATGAAATGCAGCACACCGTGGAGTCTACTTGACTATGTGAACGAGCCAATTGTGGAATGATCGCAGCACATTGCTATGTGACATTCTGTTATAATGCAATGCAACATGCATAATGTGAATCTAACTAAAGTAAGAGAAATATGGAAGGTGCCATTGCGGACTTCCTAAAAAAATAATACTTGCCTGGCTGTTGTGCAGATTGAACATGCATGTTGTGTCTTCTGACTCCACTGGCTGCATGCTTGTTCCAGGTTTGAGACTGAAGTAGAAACATCAGCATCACAGCCAGGCAATTGGCATTTAAAAAAATAAATATATAAAGATAGCAGCCTCTATGTTACAGTCCAGGCTTCAAGTCTATTCTCATTTCATTCTTAGTGTCAAATTAATTTTTAAATAATAATGTAATAGTAACTTTGTAAGAAATAATAATTCTTCTTCCAGTTCCATCGACAAGATGTCACCCATTTTCTTGTAGACACCTAATACTTCAACCACATGATTACACTATTCAGCCGAAGTCAGGTTTGTTAGCTTAATTTTCTAATTGTCTCTGTTCACAGTGGATGATGCAAACGAGTCTTATTTCATTAGAAAGCGTCCATGTATTGATTCTGTTTCAAATATGATCTATGTGAGGCCTCTGCAAGCAGCAGATAAGAGATAGGATGTGAAGTAAAGATTTGTTTCATTTATTTTACTCATCTACTGAACAGCAGTGGTGCTCAGCAGAGCTCGAATATTCGAGTAGCTCGAATATTCGAGCTCTTTTTCAGCTATTCGAGCTCGGTATTCGAGCTCCGAATAGCTAGAGCTATTCGAATGGGCTATTCGAGTAAACTCGAATAGCCCATTCACTATTCGAGCTATTCGAGCAAACGGCGCTATTCGAGCTCGAATACCGAGCTCGAATAGCGTCATAGCCCAGATTGATGTCCTTAGAGCCAATCAGAGGGCTCCCAGGCCCTCTGACGGCAGCCAATCACAGAGGGGGACCCTGGCCAGCCCCTACCCTATAAATAGCGGCCGCCATGTTCCGTTTTTCCGTCCTTGCCTGAGACTTGTACAGAGAGAGATCTGCTCCTTTGTGCTTTGGCTTAGCAAGAGCTCTATTGTGGTCATTTACCTAGCGTTTTTGCTCACATACACCTCCTATACACACCTATATTGTTGTTAGTTAGATAGACATTGTATTTTAGTTAGTAGCTTTTGTGTTACATAGAGACAGCTGCTGCAGGCTTACAGCTTTAGGCCTCAGGGCCTGCCTGTGTAGGCAGCTGTTCTCTCCTGTCCTCTGTTTATTTCTCATCTATACCAGTATTTCTGCTGTCCTTTACTACTGATTGATTGTATTTTGTATTGTAGTTATATACTGTAACTGTACTAGGACAGTCACTCAGTCACTGTTCATAGGCTACTAGCTCCTGCGTGTGCATGCACTCACTGTCTGTGTACACACACTCTATTTCCTTCTGATTACTGATTGATTATTTTAATTTCTAGTTGTACTTCCTGACTGTTACTACTTACTTACTGTACTAGGGACACTCACTCAGTCTCTGTTCATAGGCCAGCTCCTGCGCGTGTGTGCGCGTGCGTGCACTCACTGTCTGTAGTGTACACACACTCTATTTCCTTGTGATTACTACTGATTATTGTAACTGCTAGTTGTACTTCCTGACTGTTACTACTTACTTACTGTACTAGGGACACTCACTCAGTCTCTGTTCATAGGCCAGCTCCTGCGCGTGTGTGCGCGTGCGTGCACTCACTGTCTGTAGTGTACACACACTCTATTTCCTTGTGATTACTACTGATTATTGTAACTGTTAGTTGTACTTCCTGACTGTTACTACTTACTTACTGTACTAGGGACAGTCACTCAGTCTCTGTTCATAGGCCAGCTCCTGCGCGTGTGTGCGCGTGCGTGCGTGCACTCACTGTCTGTAGTGTACACACACTCTATTTCCTTGTGATTACTACTGATTATTGTAACTGCTAGTTGTACTTCCTGACTGTTACTACTTACTTACTGTACTAGGGACACTCACTCAGTCTCTGTTCATAGGCCAGCTCCTGCGCGTGTTTGCACGTGCGTGCACTCACTGTCTGTAGTGTACACACACTCTATTTCCTTGTGATTACTACTGATTATTGTAACTGCTAGTTGTACTTCCTGACTGTTACTACTTACTTACTGTACTAGGGACACTCACTCAGTCTCTGTTCATAGGCCAGCTCCTGCGTGTGTGTGCGCGTGCGTGCACTCACTGTCTGTAGTGTACACACACTCTATTTCCTTGTGATTACTACTGATTATTGTAACTGCTAGTTGTACTTCCTGACTGTTACTACTTACTTACTGTACTAGGGACACTCACTCAGTCTCTGTTCATAGGCCAGCTCCTGCGCGTGTTTGCGCGTGCGTGCACTCACTGTCTGTAGTGTACACACACTCTATTTCCTTGTGATTACTACTGATTATTGTAACTGCTAGTTGTACTTCCTGACTGTTACTACTTACTTACTGTACTAGGGACACTCACTCAGTCTCTGTTCATAGGCCAGCTCCTGTGCGTGTTTGCGCGTGCGTGCACTCACTGTCTGTAGTGTACACACACTCTATTTCCTTGTGATTACTACTGATTATTGTAACTGCTAGTTGTACTTCCTGACTGTTACTACTTACTTACTGTACTAGGGACACTCACTCAGTCTCTGTTCATAGGCCAGCTCCTGCGCGTGTTTGCGCGTGCGTGCACTCACTGTCTGTAGTGTACACACATTCTATTTCCTTGTGATTACTACTGATTATTGTAACTGCTAGTTGTACTTCCTGACTGTTACTACTTACTTACTGTACTAGACACTCACTCAGTCACCTCACCCACCAACCCACTCCATTAAAGTACCCCACTTTTCACCCGCCCTTTTAAAAAACTTTTGTGTTTACGCCCAAAACATCGAAGATGTCTGGAAGTGGCAGCCAGCGCGGTTTGGGCAAGGGGAAGGGCAGCAAGGGAATCAGGAGGAGAGGGAGCAGCATTGTGGCAAGCCGCGGGCGCGGCCGCGCCACCATGCACAGTTCCGCAGCAGCAGCGTCAGTGGCTAACATTCCTCCTATAGCCACTGGCCGTGGACGCCTTGGGCGCCGCCCAGCAGGAGCATCTGCAACTCACGCTGCAGAGACACAGCAGCAGCAGCGTGTAGCACCTGCTCCGATTTTCCTCCAGCCGGGTCGGAAACGTCCCATTGAGGAAAAGGATGCAGACACTGTGGTGCAACTGATGACGGAGGATGAGCAGCCCGCCATCAGCTCTGCATCCGAGGCCTCCACCCTCACCACCACCACCACCACCCCTGTTCGCAGCAGCCGCCCAGCAGGGCCTGGGGAGGAGGCCAGTTCACCGTCAGTCGCCGACCTGTCACTCAGCACTCTTTTGACCCCAGGCATGATGAGTCAATTGTCTGCTGTTGTTGGCGATTTGGAGGAGGAGATGCTGATGGGCACTTTGGGGGATGAGGGATTGGACAGCAAGACTGTGGCGACAGTCAAGCAGCCCATCCATGCATCAGGAGAGGAGTTTGGGGGTCATCATCCCAGCAGGACATGTTTCAGGAGGGGGAGGATGATGATGACACGGTGACAGACAGAGACTGGGTGCCACCAGCTCCAGGGGATGTCGTCATCAGCAGCTCTGAGGAGGAGGAGGAGGATGCGCTTGTGGGCCTTGCAAGGAGGCGCATCATTGCAAGCATTGGCAGCAGTAGGCAGGTCCCACAGCCTGCTGGTGTCTCAGGCTCAGCAGCAGCAGCAGCAGCATCTGCCAGTACCACCACCAGCCGCACCCAAGCCCCCCCCCAACCACCACAGGGAGACAGGCAGCAGCGGTTCCATGCCGTAGGGGGTTGTTTTTGTCACCAATCTGGCGTTTTTTCACCATGCCCACAGTGTACAGCAAGTACGCCACTTGCAACCACTGTCAGCGGAAGTTGAGCAGAGGTGCAGACCCCTTAAAGTTTAGCACGAGCTCGCTCATCAACCACCTTGCTGCGAAACATTTCCACCAGCATGAGGAGTTCCAGAGGCTGAAGGCATCTGGTGCTGGCAGTGGCACCACACCCATCACTGCACAGCCTTCAGCAGCAGCAGCAGCAGCAACAGCAGCCACCCGCCCTCCTGCTCCTCCAGCAGCACCAGCAGGAGTGCGGAAACGCACTGCTCCTCCCCCCTCTGCAACTCCTGCCGCCGACACTGAGGCCTGTTCTGGCAGCCAGTCCTCAGTGGCCTCCTCTGCTGTGTCTGCTGATTCCCGTGCCAGCAAAAGGCCACGCCAGAGCCTTTTGAGCGAGTCCTTCCAGGGGGTGGTTAGGGCTCTGCCTCCCAGCAGCCGTCGCGTGCGGCAGCTGAACGGCTTGCTGGCATGGGCCATGTGCTCCCAACTCCTGCCGTACACGCTCGTGCAGGAGGGGAGCAACATGCGTGCGCTGCTTGCTTGCGCAGCCCCAGACTGGCAGCTGCCCAGCAGACACTTCTTCGCCCGCAAGGCCATTCCTGCACTGCACCGCTTTGTGATGGCCAATGTGGAGCGAGGGCTGGAGCACGCGGTTGGTGAAAGGGTCCACATCACCATGGGCTCCTGGAGCAGCCGCTTCGGGACAGGCCGCTACCTGTCCTTCACTGTCCACTGGGTCAGCTTGGTGGAAGGGGGTGAGGATGGGAGAGCAGCAGCGGGCACAGCAGCAGCAGCAGCAGAAACACAGTGGGTGGTGCCCCCCCGCAGGGTCAGGGGAACTGCAGCAGTTTCCTCCGATCCTCTGCCATCCTCCGGCACACCTGGCCAAACCCCCCGCCTCAGCAGCAGCGTGAAGGCCCGCCACTGCCAAGCGCTGCTGCAGTTTGTCAGCCTTGGGAAGACCAAGCTGACGGCAACCCATGTGTTGGCCAAACTCCGGGAGCAGGAGAGGATTTGGCTGACCCCCAGAGGACTCAGAGTCGGAGAGGTGGTGGCCGACAATGGGGCCAATCTGGTTGCCGCAATAGACAGGGGAAACCTGACCCAAATCCCCTGTCTTGCCCACGTGCTGAACCTGGTGGTGCAGAAGTTCTTGCGCACCTACCAGGGGATGGGCGAACTGCTGGAAACGGCAAGGGAGGTTGTGCGTCACTTCCGGCGCTCGGCTGCAGCCTGTGCGAGCCTGGAAGACGTGCAAAAGGAGCTGGAGCTGCCACGCCATCGGCTGATCATTGACGTTCCGACTCGCTGGAACTCCACCCTGGCGATGTTGGAGCGTCTGGTTGAACAGAAGCACGCTGTCAACCAGTACCTTGCCCAGGCCACTGTGTCCGCCGCTCAGAGAAGGGACAGGACCAGCAACATCCCGTCCATCGTCCCCGATGATGACTGGAGGCACATGCAGCAGGTGTGCTTAGTGCTGGCTCCCTTTCTGCAGGCCACTAACATGGTGAGCAGGGACCATGCTATGGTCTGCGAGTGGGTGCCCCTGGTTTGTGCTGGAACAGGGAGCGGCAGCCTTGGACCAGCAGGAGCGTCATCATGCAGCTGCACAGTCCACCTCTGAGGGGGAGGAGGAGGAGGACTTGGTGGAGGTCCCTGACCTTGCTGCTGATGAGGGGGATCAGCACAGCGCAGCTGAGATAGTGCGGGGGTGGAGAGAAGATGAGGCTGAGGAGGCAGAGGAGGAGGATGAGGACAGCACTGCCATCGATGTGCCAGCACACGTGGCCCGCCTCTTCCCAATGGCAGCGCACATGCTGACGTGCCTGCGCAAGGACCCCAGGGTGATCCAGATGAAGCAGAGGGAGGACATCTGGATCAGCATGATGTTGGACCCACGCCTCAAGGGGAAGTTGAGCCAGTTCCTGCCGCCTGCAGGAGGAGACCCAGCGCAACAAATAAGGAGCTTGCAGCAGGCCCTTGTTGAGCGCTTGGAGGAAGCCTTCCCCCAGCCTTCCACCCCCACTGTCCAGCCAGCACAGAGGCAGCAGCAGGTGCCTGCATCCAGCAGCAAGCGCCCCACAGACCTGCTGTCTCTCAGCCACGAGCTCTACAGGACTGTAGAGGCTCCGGCAGCAGTGACTAGAGAGGAGGTGCATGCAGCAGCATCCTCCTCCGGTCACAGCCAGCGCCTGACCCGCATGGTGGCTGACTACATGGGGTCCTACAGCGGGCTTGACAGCGATGCCCCTGTTGATCCCATGGAGTATTGGGTCAAGCGCCTGGAGATCTGGAGCGAGCTGGCGCAGTACGCCCTGGAAGTGCTGTCCTGTCCCCCTTCCAGCGTGCTGTCCGAGCGCTGCTTCAGTGCAGCTGGTGGCGTGGTCACCGAGAAACGCTCACGTCTGTCTCACAAGTCTGTGGACAGACTGACGTTTCTCAAGATGAACCAGGCGTGGGTGGAAGGCGAGTTCCTGGCCCCTGTTGTCGGCGAGAGGGGGACATGAACTGGCTGCCGGAACTTAGAACCATCGTTAATGTGCCTTACCACCCTTTACCACCTCCTGGCTCCTGCTCACTAAGCCAGCCTGGTTCACTTTGACTATTACGTCGCCTGCAGCCACACATTTTACACCTACAGTGGTCTGCTGTGTACTGCCCTTCTGCTGTCTGTCTGAGTTTCCCACTGCCAGGGTACACAGAATTACCTTCTGCTGCCACTCTGCCACCAGCTATTACGTCAAACAATAGCTATATATCTGTGTAATTGGTTTTACAAACAAAACCAAAAAACCATTAAAAAAAAAAAAGGTTTAATTTTTCTGAGGTGCCCGGGTTGAAAACTGTGTTGTCCCAGTTGTGTATTGGACACGATGTGGGCTGCACGACCGCTGTCTGGGACCTCCTGCCTGCTGTGTTTATTTACAGCCCTGGTATCACCGCTAGGTACCAGGGCTATTATGTCACGCTGCCTGCCTGCTGCCACACTCACACTACTCCTCCATTCCTCCTGCTGATGCTGCTGTCTGTCTGTGTTTCCCACTGCCATGGTACACAGAATTACCTTCTGCTGCCACTCTGCCACCAGCTATTACGTCAAACAATAGCTGCTCACATAATTACTCCTCCATTCCTCCTGCTGCTGCTGCTGTCGGTCTGTGTTTCCCACTGCCAGGGTACACAGAATTACATTCTGCTGCCACTCTGCCACCAGCTATTACGTCAAACAATAGCTGCTCACATAATTACTCCTCCATTCCTCCTGCTGCTGCTGCTGTCGGTCTGTGTTTCCCACTGCCAGGGTACACAGAATTACATTATGCTGCCACTCTGCCACCAGCTATTACGTCAAACAATAGCTATATATCTGTGTAATTGGTTTTACAAACAAAACCAAAAAACCATTAAAAAAAAAAAAAAGGTTTAATTTTTCTGAGGTGCCCGGGTTGAAAACTGTGTTGTCCCAGTTGTGTATTGGACACGATGTGGGCTGCACGACCGCTGTCTGGGACCTCCTGCCTGCTGTGTTTATTTACAGCCCTGGTATCACCGCTAGGTACCAGGGCTATTATGTCACGCTGCCTGCCTGCTGCCACACTCACACTACTCCTCCATTCCTCCTGCTGATGCTGCTGTCTGTCTGTGTTTCCCACTGCCAGGGTACACAGAATTACCTTCTGCTGCCACTCTGCCACCAGCTATTACGTCAAACAATAGCTATATATCTGTGTAATTGGTTTTACAAACAAAACCAAAAAACCATTAAAAAAAAAAAAGGTTTAATTTTTCTGAGGTGCCCGGGTTGAAAACTGTGTTGTCCCAGTTGTGTATTGGACACGATGTGGGCTGCACGACCGCTGTCTGGGACCTCCTGCCTGCTGTGTTTATTTACAGCCCTGGTATCACCGCTAGGTACCAGGGCTATTATGTCACGCTGCCTGCCTCATTGACTGCCTGCTGCCACACACTCATCCTCCTCCTCCTGCTGCTGAATTTACCTCCTGCTGTCTGTGTGTTTCCACTGCCAGGGAGCACATACAATGGCGCTTCCAACATGCGTGCGCCACCAGCTATTTGTTACGCTCAAAAATAGCTGCATTTCTTTAAAAAAAATTGAAAAGAGAAATAAGTGAAGAAGAAGAAGACGATATAGAAAAAGAAGGAGAAGAAGAAGAAGGAGAAGAAGAAGAAGAAGATGAAGAAGAAGAAGAAGATGAAGAAGAAGAAGAAGAAGAAGAAGAAGAAGAAGAAGAAGAAGAAGAAGAAGAAGAAGAAGAAGAAGAAGAAGAAGAAGAAGAAGAAGAAGAAGAAGAAGAAGATGATGATGATGATGATGATGAAGAAGATGAAGAAGAAGAAGATGAAGAAGAAGAAGAAGAAGAAGAAGAAGAAGACAATATAGAAGAAGAAGAAGAAGATATAGAAGAAGATATAGAATAAGAAGATATAGAAGAAGAAGATATAGAAGAAGAAGAAGAAGATATAGAAGATAAAGAAGAAGAAGAAGAAGAAGTATATACAGTACTGAACAAAATTTTGGACACAACTTCTCTTTCCACCTTTTTTTTTTTTAAAGGAACATCCCCACATAATCACTTGCTGTTGTTACTTGGAAAAAAAGATGTTTCTTGCATCATTCACCCTCAAAACAAGTGTTGGAAGCTATTTAAGGCCAATTCGAATAGTCAGCTCGAATAATGAGCTCGAATACCGACTCGAATAGTGAGCTCGAAGTCTGAGGTCGAATCGAATAGTAAAAATTATTCGACTCGAATATTCGACTGACCTCGAATAATTTACTATTCGAATTCGACCAAACTCGAATTTTAAAAAGGGGTATTTGAGCACCACTGCTGAACAGTGACAAGTTCTGCAGTGCTTCAAATGCTGCCTCATTCTTTAAACAACATAAGGTACCACAGTAAAGAAGAAAACCTGAACTGACAGGAATATGGGGGTGCTAACTCAATTCTTTTAAGTTCTTCTTGTCTCATGATTATTCGGATTCTCTCACTCAGTCGTGTAGCTAAGGAGTTAGCAGCACAAGTGCTGGTTTTACATTGGGTTCCTCTCTGGAAAGGTTCACATTCGTGCAGGGGAGGACTGGGACCATTTGGCCTGGGGGGGGGGGGGGGGATGCAACCCAGAGGACCTTGGGGAGGAAGGGGGGGAGTGGGTATGACAAATGACAAAAATGGGTGTGACCATGGCTTGATGTGGGTGGAGTCAACTGCATGACACGTCAGTATGGGCCAAAAATCTCGGAGGAATGCCATAAAGAATTAAGGCAGTTCTGATGGCAAAAAAGAATATATTCAGTACTAGCAAAACATACCTAATAAAGTGGCTTGTGAAATACAGGTAGTCCTTGGTTAATGAAGGAAATAGGGAATGTAGGTTTGTTCTTAATCTAAATCTGTTCTTAAGAACACTGTCATTTCTGTGCCTCTTCTGTCCCCCTCTATGTCACCTATTCCCCTGTGCATTTTTGTCCCCCCTCTGTCTCTTTTGTCTCCCTCTGTGTCACCTCATGTCCCTTGTTCCTTTTTTTCCCTGTGTCACCTTTGTTCCCCCCTGTGCCCCACCCCCATGGCTCCTGTATTCCCCCCACTGTGGCTCCTTTGGTTTCCCACTCCCCACAGCGGGAACAGCAGCAGTCAACTCACCTACTCCTGGGTGCCTGCATGATAAGCGTCCTCCTCTTCCTGCTTCCTCCTAATGCCGGTGTCGCGTAATGATGTGATCAATAAAAGCCAGCAGTAGGGGGTAGCAGTGAGGGAGATAGGAGAACTCTTATCATGGAATCGGCCGCACTGGGAGTAACCATAGTACCTGGAGGCTAAGCGACAGGAAAGTCACCATAGTTTTCTCAGCTTGAGGAGAGCAGAGAGATTTGCCATTGGATCGGGGAAATGTGAGTACTTCTCTTAAGGGGGGTCATGGAGCACAGGGAGAGCTCAGCCTGATGCCCCTGCAGAGGGTGAGGGATCAGGCATGGCCACACACCTCCCTGATCACGCTTCCATAGTTGGAAATGTTCCACGCGTGCGCAGTACCAATTTTTAGCAACTTTGCAAATGCAGAATGCTCCTGGCTACGGGAGCGCAATTCAGGAGGCACATGCAACTTTCAGTGGGAACAGCTGCTGAATGGATATCAGAGAGGGACAAGAAGAAAGAGAAGAACAACAGGGAGGGGGAATGGTGAGGGAAACTCGCATGTGCAGAAGCACATGACTGGCTGCGACTGGCCAGATTACCAGAAGGGGGTTGTGTAATATTACAAGACAAGAACGCGGCCAGAGAGGAAAGCGAGGGAGCACCTCAAGGGGCTGGAGGAAGCCCCAGGTAAGTATAAATACACCAGTACACAACTCAGGTACACTTTAAGGTTTCCTTTAAAGGACTTCCGATGCAAAGTAGAAAATCTATTTTTTATTCACCTAGGGCTTCTTCTGGCCCCGAGCAGCAGTCACAGTCCCTCGCCGCAGCCCTGGTCCTCTTCAGTGTCCCTGCTGACCATCCACAATGATGGCTACCCGCCGGCAGGGTCGGGTCTTCTGTGCCTATGAGTCCACATTATCTGGCGCATACTGTGCGTGTGCACAACTAATGCTCAGGCACAGTATGCGCCAGATGACGTGGACTCAAGTGGAGAAGAGCCGACCCGGCCGGCGGGGTGCCATCATTGCGGACGGCCAGCAGGAACACTGAAGAGGCCCAGGGCTGCGGTGAGGGACTGCGACTACTGCCCGTGGCCGGAAGAAGCGCGATTAAAAAATAGAATTTTTTTATTGTGCATCGGAAGTCCTTTAAGTAAAGTGGTAAGTGTTATTGAGATAGTACAATATTTCAGTGTGCAGCCAAACTAGAAGAATATATAAATATGCATGCCTTAAATGCAAAGTGCCAGTTCTGCAAAAAGTTAAATCAGCTAACACTAGCAGACAGCAGTGAAAGGGTTACATGTACACATTAGAGCAGGCCAGTTCAAAACACAGCAAACAAATGAAGAGGAGAGGAGGTGTCAGCTTACAAAAGAACAGTGTCTGGTGTTGATGTCTGGCTGAGGTGATCTGTGTCCATGGGCGTCCGCATGTATGGCAAACAGGGATGCTCGGATGTGCCTCATCCACGAATTCGGCAATCCGCGTGGTTGCAAAAAAAAATCCGCATTCGGCCCTGCCGCATGCGGATTTTCGTCCGCGTCCACGCAACCACGCGGATTTTCTGTCGTGAATGGCGTAATCACGCGTGGATTCCCGCCCGGAGGCGGATTTTCTTTTAACGTTAATAACAAAGCCCCCATACATGCTACAATCCCCCAAATTGCATGGATTATCTAGGTAATAAGGGGCAACATAACTTAAACATAAAAAATTCCAAAATTTTTTTTTATTTTTTTTTAATGGCTTTTAAAGACAAATCACCACTGTAAATGGGGCTATTAACCACCCTGGCGTTCTGATTAAATCGCCAGGGTGGCTGCGGGAGGGTTTTTTTTAAATAAAAAAAAAACTATTTCATGCAGCCAACTGAAAGTTGGCTGCATGAAAGCCCACTAGAGGGCGCTCCGGAGGCGATCTTCCGATCGCCTCCGGCGGCAAGAGATAACACGGAAGGCCGCAATGAGCGGCCCTCCGTGTTTCGCTTCCCTCGTCGCCATGGCGCCGAGCGGAGTGACGTCATGGACGTCAGCCGACGTCTTGACGTCAGCCGCCTCCGATCCAGCCCTTAGCGCTGGCCGGAACTGTTTGTTCCGGCTACGCTGGGCTCGGGCGGCTGGGGGGACCCTCTTTCGCCGCTGCACGCGGCGGATCGCCGCGCTGCAGCGGCGATCAGGCAGCACACGCGGCTGGCAAAGTGCCGGCTGCGTGTGCTGCTTTTTATTTGGTGCAAATCGGCCCAGCAGGGCCTGAGCGGCAGCCTCTGGCGGTGTTGGACGAGCTGAGCTCGTCCAGACCGCTCAGCAGGTTAATTGGTAATACGTGGTTTGAAAAAGGGATATATGCGTTAAGCAATCAAAGAGGTGAAGGCGGGTTCCAATGGCACTTGGCGGCGAAGGTACCGCTGGAGGAGGATGAGTGGCTGACGCCAAAAAGGCCCCAGAGAGGGTTTTGTAATTTTTATTTTTTTTTGCAGCAATTAGCAATGACATCGCAGCAGAGTTGTCAGTGGACACGGGCAGTGTGAACGCAGAGTGCAGTGGTGGTAGCGACTGAGTCAGGAGAAGGACTATGCGGGCGGTCAGTTCAGCAGCACAGAAGGACCACGGCAACATACTGGTAGTGGTAGTAGCAGCACAGCGTCATAGTGCTGGCCAAAAAATTAAATGCACCCGGTGACCCGGGCAGTGTGAACGCAGACAGAGTACATTGGTGGAAGCGATTGAGTCAGGAGAAGGACTATGCGGGCGGTCAGTTCAGCAGCACAGAAGGACCACGGCAACATACTGGTAGTAGTAGTAGCAGCACAGCGTCATAGTGCTGGCCAAAAAATTAAATGCACCCGGTGACCCGGGCAGTGTGAACGCAGACAGAGTACATTGGTGGAAGCGAGTGAGTCAGGAGGAGGAGGACAATGCGGGCGGTCAATTCAGCAGCACAGAAGGACCATGGCAACATACTGGTGGTAGTAGTAGCAGCACCGCGTCATAGTGCTGGCCAAAAAATTAAATGCACCCGGTGACCCGGGCAGTGTGAACGCAGACAGAGTACATTGGTGGAAGCGATTGAGTCAGGAGGAGGAGGACAATGCGGGCGGTCAGTTCAGCAGCACAGAACAGAAGGACCATGGCAACATACTGGTGGTAGTAGAAGCAGCACAGCGTCATAGTGCTGGCCAAAAAATTAAATGCACCCAGTGACCCGGGCAGTGTGAACGCAGAGTGCAGCAGCGGGAAGCGACTGAGTCAGGAGAAGTAGGACAATGCGGGCGGTCAGTTCAGCAGCAGCAGCACAGAAGGACCATGCCAACATACTGGTGGTAGTAGTAGCAGCACAGCGTCATAGTGCTGGCCAAAAAATTAAATGCACCCAGTGACCCGGGCAGTGATAACGCAGACAGAGTGCATTGGTGGTACCGTGGTAGCGACTGAGTCAGGAGGAGGAGGAGGACAAAGCGGGCGTTCAGTTCAGCAGCAGCAGCAGCAGCAGCACAGAAGGACCATGGCAACATACTGGTGGTAGTAGTAGCAGCACGGCGTCATAGCGCTGGCCAAAAAATTAAATGCACCCGGTGACCCGGGCAGTGTGAACGCAGACAGAGTACATTGGTGGAAGCGACTGAGTCAGGAGGAGGAGGACAATGCGGGCGGTCAGTACAGCAGCACAGAAGGACCATGGCAACATACTGGTGGTAGTAGTAGTAGCACAGCGTTATAGTGCTGGCCAGTGTGAACGCAGAGTGTATTAGCGACTGAGTCAGGAGGACAAAGCGGGCGGTCAGTTCAGCAGCTCAGAAGGAGGACCATGGCAACTTACTGGTAGTAGTACCATAACACCAAAAAATTAACCAAGGTAGGCACTAGGAAGGTAGTAACTGTCTTTATAAAGGCAGGCATAGTTAACAACAGCACATGCAGCAGCTACTTCATGTCCCCCTGTGTCCGACAACAGGGGCCAGGAACTCACCTTCCACCCAAGCCTGGTTGATTTTCAGGAAGGTGAGTTTGTCCACAGAGGCGTGGGAGAGCCGAGAGCGCTTCTCTGTGACCACGCCACTGGCCGCACTAAAGCATCTCTCTGAGAGGACACTGGAAGGAGGGCAGGATAGGAGTTCCAGGGCGTACTGGGAAAGCTCGCTCCAGATGTCCAGTCTCTTGACCCAGTACTCCAAGGGGTCCACGGGGCTGTCGGTGTCATTGAGCCCGCTGGATGACCCCATATAGTCAGACACCATGGTGGTCAGTCGTTGCTTGTGCTGGTTGGTGGTGGATGCTGTGGCGGGCACCTCTGTTCTGGGCTGCTGCACTGCATACAGGCTCTTGCTACGGCTCTTAAGGTCTCCGGGGCGCCAGTTGCTGCTGCTACTGGTGGTTGTTGTTGTGCTGCTAGTGGAAATGGCAGGCACCTCTTGCTGGCTTGGCAGAGCAGTTACAGTGGGGGTGGAAGGCTGGGGGAATGCTTCCAGTAGTCTGCGCAGAAGGGCCTCCTTCAACTCCCTTGTGCGTTGCTCGTTGGTGGATGGCGTCATTAAGTCTCCCAGCTTCCCCTTCAGACGGGGATCAAGCATCAAGGTAATCCAGATGTCCTCCCTTGAACGCATCTGGATCACCCGGGGGTCCCTGCGAAGGCAGCGCAACATGTGCACAGCCATGGGAAACAAGTGGGCCCTGCCAGCAAGATCTTCCTCGTCCTCGCCATTGTCCCATAACGCATGCCTGTCCTCTTCCTGTGCCATGTCGTTGTCCTCCTCAAACCGCCATCCACGTACAACGCCTGCTGCACTCTGCTCCTCCTCTTCCTCCTCCTCATTCAGGTTAGGGACCTTCAACTCTTCCACTACCTGCTGTGAGCCCTCCTCTGAGCTGGACTGTGCTGCCATCTGCTCCTGTTCTTCCAACTGCCTCAGGGCTTCATCCCCACGCTCAATTAAATTGTCCATTGCCTGCTCCAGTAGACAAACCAAGGGCACCCACTAGCACACAGAGGCCCGCTCCTCACTGACCATCTTGGTTGCCTCCAGGAAGGGACTCAGCACCAGGCATACTTGCTGCATCAGTGTCCACTGAGTGGCAGTAATCATGGGGACTTTCTGGTTGCTGGGGACACTTGGGTCTAGCATGTAGGCCCTAAGAGCCAGCCTGAGCTGACACAGCCGCTCCAACATGGCCAGAGTCGAATTCCAGCGAACTGGCATGTCGATGATCAGCCGGTGTTGTGGCCTTCCATACTGCTGCTGTAAGGTGGACAAGAGTGCAGAGGCAGTGGCTGACAGGCGGAAAAAGCGTACCACCGCCCGGGCATCCTGCAGCAGCTCGCTCATCCCCTGGTAGGTGCGCAAGAAGCGCTGCACCACAAGATTGAGCAGGGAGGAGTAGGGAAGCAGCTGTGATGCCATGGCCCGGGCCAGCAAGCCATTTAGTTTGCGGATCCGCCTGTGGCTTGGAGGCAGAGGCTTGGTCAGACCCTGAAAGGTGTCGCTCAGCAGGGTCTGACGACGCTGGGATGCAGGGGAGACAGAGGAGAGAGACGAACACTGGCTGCCAGCCTCAATGTCTGTGTCCTGAGTAGCCGAGGTGGAAGAGCGCTTGCGTGCTACTACTGCTGCTGCTGTGGGGGATTCATGACCCTGAGGGAGGGATGATGCTGCTGCGCTGGTGGGCCTTCTGCTCTCAGGAACCCCTGCCAGCAGTGCCTGCTTCCTCTTAAACTCCGCATACTCGCGGCAGTGGCGGCTTCTCAGGTGGCCCTGGAGGGATGAGGTACCCATCTTGCTCAGACTTTTCCCACGGCTCAATCTTTTGCTGCATAACCTGCACACCGCATACCTTTTGTCATCAGTACATTCATCAAAGCAATCCCACACTGGTGACTTCAATTTACTGCGGCCCCCACTAGCAGAGGGTGCAGCGGAACAATGTGTGGTAGTAGTTGCCGGGGGTTGCATGGTGGTGGTGCCGGCTGAAGCAGTGTCCTGTCTACTTCCTCCACGCCCACTGCTGCCGATGCCCCTGCCCCTGCCTGACATATGGCGATATCCTTGCCTAGGCCGAGGTGACTCGTCATCCTGCTCTGCCTCTGACCATTCTTCCACGGACTCAGCAGGCTGCACATAGTTAGGGTCCACAACGTCGTCATCATCAGCAGCATCATCATAATCCAGCTCTTCCTCTGACTCCCCCGCCTCCTCTTCTGTCCCTACATCCCCAGACACAGACCCCTCTTCTTCATCACCAGAACTCAACAACGCTTGTGATTGTGGCCCGATCTCAATCTCTGCCACATCAGTCCCCAGTAAGTCCTGAGCTTCTTGCATCAGCAGGTTCCCAGATGCCGGACTGAGGGACAGAACGCTGTCATCCTGGGAGGGCTGCTGACCAGTGGGTGCTGGGGTGGATGTCACAACAAGCGTGGGACGTTGGCTGCTGCTGCTGCTTGGAGTGGTGCTCACAGTAGAGGTCTGGGAGGAAGTCATGATGTCCATGAGTACGTCAGGTTCCATTTGCTCAACCACCACACGGGGACCAGAAACTTTAAAATATTTGGACAATGGCGTCCGCTGACTCAGCCCAGGCTTTGCTGCCCCCCTTTCTGCTGCATCACGACCACGTACAGCTGGGCGTCCTCTCCCTGGACGTGGAGCAGTCCCAGAAGTGGCTGAGGCAATTGAACTCCCTTTCCTCTCACCCCGCGAAACCCTGCCAGACATGTTGCTAGTAATGAATCACTGGATGCAGTGGGCACAGTACAAGGTCACTGAAGGATGCACCAGGCACAGTACAACGGCACTGAAGGATGCAGTGGGCACAGTACAAGGTCACTGAAGGATGCAGTGGGCACAGCAGTGGGCACTGGATATACAACTAGGTCACTGAAGGATGCAGTGGGCACAGTACAAGGTCACTGAAGGATGCACCAGGCACAGTACAACGGCACTGAAGGATGCAGTGGGCACAGTACAAGGTCACTGAAGGATGCAGTGGGCACAGCAGTGGGCACTGGATATACAACTAGGTCACTGAAGGATGCAGTGGGCACAGTACAAGGTCACTGAAGGATGCAGTGGGCACAGCAGTGGGCACTGGATATACAACTAGGTCACTGAAGGATGCAGTGGGCACAGTACAAGGTCACTGAAGGATGCAGTGGGCACAGCAGTGGGCACTGGATATACAACTAGGTCACTGAAGGATGCAGTGGGCACAGTACAAGGTCACTGAAGGATGCAGTGGGCACAGCAGTGGGCACTGGATATACAACTAGGTCACTGAAAGCGGAATATAACCCTGCATTTCAACTTTGCTCTAAAACATTATTTACAGCATATAATATGCAAAAAGCATTTTTTTTTTTACTAGACCAGCATTGGAAGGGTTAAACACAGAGGTTTTAAGTTCCGTGCAGACGTTCAGATAGTTACATTCTATTTAGTTATATGTATATATTTAGAAATGTTGCACACTCTTTGGCTGTCCTCCAACTCCTTCTCAGTGAGAGAGATGAGTCACAATAAACACTTAGATACATTCATGTAAACAAAAAGTATCTAACTCAAGTTCGGATGCATCTGCAGAAATCTCTAGGGACTTTAAAGCCCTGTGTAAGGCCCCGTTCACACTTGCGGTTCTCTGCCAAACGGACCGGATGACCGGACCGGATCCGAATCGGAACCGTACGGTTCTGATCCGGATCCGATCCGGATCCGGTCAGTTTGCATCAGGTGTTCATCAGGATGCGATCCGGATCCGTTTGGCAAAAGATAGTAGAAAAGGAATAAAAATGTTGGGGTCTGGGAGGTCAGCAGAAGGTGGACCTGTGGAATCAGGCCCTCCGCTGTTTAGCACTCACCTCCACCTCCGACATACTGCCAACATCTCCAGCACGTTTAAAATCACTGCTGCTCCACTCCAAAATGCTTGCCCATGTGTCCCCTTTCAAAATCGCCGCTTCAATACGCATAGGAAGTGGGGTAGAACATCCGGATTTTTAGCCAGTGTGTTGTGCGCTCTCCGGTTCTCATTGGTTTGTATTGGCCGGATGGTGCAGTCCGGCTCCGCTCCGGATACGGCTGCCGGAGGAGCCGGACCAAAAAATAGCGCATGTCGGGTCTTATGCTGGAGTCCGGATCCGGTCCGGATCCGGTCCGGACGAAACGGACGCATGTGAACGGACGCATAGGCTTTCATTGCTATGCCGTGCGTCCGTTCCGTCTGTTCTGCATGCGATCCGGCTCCGGCACGGCGATTCCGGACGGCGACCGCTAATGTGAACCGGGCCTTACCCTTCCAATGCTGGTCTAGTAAAAAAAAAAATGCTGGTTGCATATAATATACTGTAAATAATGTTTTAGAGCAAAGTTGAAATGCAGGGTTATATTCCGCTTGAAGGATGCAGTGGGCACAGTACAAGGTCACTGAAGGATGCAGTGGGCACAGCAGTGGGCACTGGATATACAACTAGGTCACTGAAGGATGCAGTGGGCACAGTACAAGGTCACTGAAGGATGCAGTGGGCACAGCAGTGGGCACTGGATATACAACTAGGTCACTGAAGGATGCAGTGGGCACAGCAGTGGGCACTGGATATACAACTAGGTCACTGAAGGATGCAGTGGGCACAGTACAAGGTCACTGAAGGATGCAGTGGGCACAGCAGTGGGCACTGGATATACAACTAGGTCACTGAAGGAAGCAGTGGGCACAGTACAAGGTCACTGAAGGATGCAGTGGGCACAGCAGTGGGCACTGGATATACAACTAGGTCACTGAAGGATGCAGTGGGCACAGTACAAGGTCACTGAAGGATGCAGTGGGCACAGCAGTGGGCACTGGATATACAACTAGGTCACTGAAGGATGCAGTGGGCACAGTACAAGGTCACTGAAGGATGCAGTGGGTATAGCAGTGGGCACTGGATATACAACTAGGTCACTGAAGGATGCAGTGGGCACAGTACAAGGTCACTGAAGGATGCAGTGGGCACAGCAGTGGGCACTGGATATACAACAAGGTCACTGAAGGATGCAGTGGGCACACAAGGATGTCACACTGTGTAATGAGATGCTTATATGTCAGCGAGCGAGCAGTGGGCACTGGGCACGGCACAAGGGCACTGACAGAATGAATTAACAGCGCTGGCAGAGAGTGGCGGTGCCGGCGGTGTGACTGGCTGCCTGCAAATAGTACAAGTGAAGTGTATAACTGTCACTGAAATAATATACAAGTGTGTAATGAGATGCTTATATGCAAGCGAGCGAGCAGTGGGCACTGGGCACGGCACAAGGTCACTGACAGAATGAATGAACAGCGCTGGCAAAGAGTGGCGGCGCCGGCGGTGTGACTGGCTGCCTGCAAATAGTACAAGTGTATAACTGTCACTGGAATATACAAGTGAACACTGCAGCTGCACTAACCTGCCTGCCTGCACTACACACAGATAATCCCCACTCCCACTACACTGACTACACTGCAGCACTGAACCTGCCTGCACTACACACAGTTAAATAATCACTAGACTCCCACACTCCCAATACACTACACTGACTACAACTAACTACAGCAATCACTCACTGACTAGCTAACTGTGTACAGTATAAGAGCAAAAAAACGCTTTGTTTTTAACACAATAAATGCACTTGCTCAAACAACAATGGCCTGGAGATAATCCTCTCAGCACCACAGTCTAGCAAGGACAGAGCTTTTCCATCATGGCCGCCGCTTTATATTCAGGAGGGGAGGGCATAGCTCCCCTCCTGTGATTGGTTGCTAGGGCCTGGCTGGGGCCCTCTGATTGGTCTGCATTGTGTCACTTCCGCATAGTTTGACGCATTTCCGCTAACCACGACTTCAGCGCTGGGTTTCACGAGCGTGAATGCGGATTTCTGTCCGCATTCACGCGAAGCCGAAGCAGATTTTCGTGGTTGAAAATCTATTCACGGCTTAGCGTGTCCGAGGCGGAATGCGTCAAAATGGTCGTGAATCCACGCGTAAGCGTGATCACGACCTGGCGGTGAGCACCACTGATGGCAAAATAGGGCATTGGCCCTCCCCTGGCCAGCTGCTGCCCCCCCTAGCCACCCGAACCCGGAAGTGCCACCCTGGGGTAGCAACGGAGAGAGTGACGGTGGCGGCGGTGTGACTGGCTGCCTGCAAATAGTACAAGTGAAGTGTATAACTGTCACTGAAATAATATACAAGTGTGTAATGAGATGCTTATATGCAAGCGAGCGAGCAGTGGGCACTGGGCACGGCACAAGGTCACTGAAAGAATGAATGAACAGCGCTGGCAGAGAGTGGCGGCACCGGCGGTGTGACTGGCTGCCTGCAAATAGTACAAGTGTATAACTGTCACTGGAATATACAAGTGAACACTGCAGCTGCACTAACCTGCCTGCCTGCACTACACACAGATAATCCCCACTCCCACTACACTGACTACACTGCAGCACTGAACCCAGGGGCGTAGGAATAGGCCCTGCAGCCCCTGCGCCCGCGGGGGGGCCCGGCCCCCCCCTGGGGCCCGCTCGGGGCCGTTTTGTGGGTGCTGGAGGGGTGGCAGCATGAGGGGAAAGCCTTGCCCACAGTCGGCGGGGAGAGGGGTAGTTCCCCCCTCTCCCTCACCTCGGGGCTCTCCCCTCTGCGCTCCCCTCCAGCTCGTAAGTGTCTGTGGGGCTGTGGTGGGCAGCGAGCGGTGGGCAGATACATACCTGCTTCCGTGCGTTCCATCGGAGACTTCTCCCTCTAGCGGCTGACGTCACTCCTGGAAGTGACATCAGCCGCTAGAGGTAGAAGTCTCCGATGGAACGCACGGAAGCAGGTATGTATCTGCCCGCCGCTCGCTGCCCACCACAGCCCCACAGACACTTACGAGCTGGAGGGGAGCGCAGAGGGGAGAGCCCTGAGGTGAGGGAGAGGGGGGAACTACCCCTCTCCCCGCCGACTGTGGGCAAGGCTTTCCCCTCATGCTGCCACCCCTCCAGCACCCACAAAACGGCCGCGAGCGGGCCCCGGGGGGGGGGGGGGCCCACTCAGAAAATCTGCAGGGGGGCCCGGTGGGGCCTAGTTACGCCCCTGACTGAACCTGCCTGCACTACACACAGTTAAATAATCACTAGACTCCCACACTCCCACTACACTACACTGGCTACAACTAACTACAGCAATCACTCACTAACTAGCTAACTGTGTACAGTATAAGAGCAAAAAAAAAACGCTTTGTTTTTAACACAATAAATGCACTTGCTCAAACAACAATGGCCTGGAGATAATCCTCTCAGCACCACAGTCTAGCAAGGACAGAGCTTTTCCATCATGGACGCCGCTTTATATTCAGGAGGGGAGGGCATAGCTCCCCTCCTGTGATTGGTTGCTAGGGCCTGGCTGGGGCCCTCTGATTGGTCTGCATTGTGTCACTTCCGCATAGTTTGACGCATTTCCGCTAACCATGACTTCAGCGCCGTATTTCACGAGCGTGAATGCGGATTTCTGTCCGCATTCACGCGAAGCAGAAGCAGATTTTCGTGGTTGAAAATCTATTCACGGCTTAGCGTGTCTGAGGCGGAATGCGTCAAAATGGTCGTGAATCCACGCGTAAGCGTGATCATGACCTGGCGGTGAGCACCACTGATGGCAAAATAGGGCATTGGCCCTCCCCTGGCCAGCTGCTGCCCCCCCCCCCAGCCACCCGAACCCGGAAGTGTCACCCTGGGGTAGCAACGGAGAGAGAAAAGGGAGCGTGTGGATAGCGGTGGAGAAGGGGGGATGTCGGTCGGCGCACAGAGAGAGGGTCACTTGCGCACCTGCTAATAGCGTAGGTGTCTCGCCACTGCCAAGGGGGGAGCGAGAGAGAGAGGGAGCCCCAAAGGTGAGGGAAGGGGGGGAGACTTCCCCCCTTCTCCACCGCTGACACACACACACTCCCTTTTCTCTCTCCGCACTGGGGGGCTCCTGTCACAACCTGAACTGGGGGGCACTGTCACTACCTTAACTGGGGGGCACTGTCACTACCTTAACTGGGGGGGCACTGTCACTACCTAAACTGGGGGCTCCTGTCACCCCCTGAACTGGGGGGCACTGTCACTACCTTAACTGGGGGCTCCTCTCGCTACATGAACTGGGGGCTACTGTCACTACCTAAACTGGGGGGCACTGTCACTACCTAAACTGGGGACTCCTGTCACTACCTGAGCTGGGGGGAACTGTCACTACCTAAACTGGGGGTTCCTGTCACTACCTGAACTGGGGGGCCCTGTCACTACCTTAACTGGGGGCTCCTGTCACTACCTTAACTGGGGGCTCCTGTCGCTACCTAAACTGGGGGCTCCTGTCGCTACCTGAACTGGGGGCTCCTGTCACTACCTTAACTGGGGGCTCCTGTCACTACCTTAACTGAAGGGCACTGTCGCTACCTGAACTGGGGGGCACTGTCACTACCTAAACTGGGGACTCCCATCACTACCTGAACTGGGGGCTCCTGTCACTACCTAAACTGGGGGCTCCTGTCGCTACCTGAACTGGGGGCTCCTGTCACTACCTTAACTGGGGGCTCCTGTCACTACCTTAACTGGGGGGCACTGTCGCTACCTGAACTGGGGGGGCACTGTCACTACCGTAACTGGAGGTTCCTGTCACTACCTTAACTGGGGGGCACTGTCACTACCTAAACTGGGGACTCCTGTCACTACCTGAGCTGGGGGGCACTGTTACCACCTAAACTGGGGGCTCCTGTCACTACCTGAACTGGGGGCTCTGTCACTACCTAAACTAGGGGCTCCTGTCACTACCTGAACTGAGGCACCTGTCACTACCTTAACTGGGGGGCCCTGTCACTACCTAAACTGGGGGCTCCTGTCACTACCTGAACTGGGGGACCCTGTCACTACCTAAACTGGGAGGCTCCTGGTGCTACCTAAACTAGGGGGCACCTGTCACTACCTAAACTATCTAGGCCAGCCAGCCCAGCATCACCACCAGACAACCATCCCAAATTCACAGTCCAAAAGGCCACAGCATCACCGCCAGCCAGGCCACAGCATCACCACCAGCCCGGTCACAGCATCACCGCCAGCCAGGCCACAGCATCACTGCCACGCCTTTCAGCCCACACATCATCCCCAATCCAGCCAAAAACAGTATTGCCAGGCCAGCCAGGCACAGCAGCCAGTAGAGGAGAATTCAGAAGCCAGGTGAGAGGTGTCTACCATATTAAGGGGGCATTCTGCCTATTTATGTGAAATGCTGTCAATTTATGTGCCTCATGGTCCCAACATCAGAAATGTTGGGGCCCCTCACACATCATCAGCCCCCCCCCCCCCCCCTGGGCCCACCCACCGGTTGCTGTGCCCGCTCACTAGCCACCCCACCCCCATGTCCGTGCACTGCGGTTAAAAATGTGCATGGCTCCGGCACTGAAGAAAGCAGCATGCACAGCGTGATGCGGTAAAAAGTGGGCGTGACCATGGCATGTGGTGGATGGAGCCAAATACTAGCAAAATACAGGTAGTCCCCGGTTAAAAAATGAGATAGGGATTTGTATGTCCATTCTTATCCTTTATCTGTTCTCCAGTGGCGTCCCTACCATAGAGCACAGGGGGCGGGCGCACCGGGTGACAGACACCCAGGGGGTGTCGCCACGACCCCCCACAGCAGCACAGCAGGAGGGGGAAGCAGGGCTAGAAGGAGAGGCTGTGGAGGCAGCGGTGGGGAGGGGGGACATATCCCCTCCCTCCCTCACCTGGGACCTCTCCTTCTGCCTCTCTCTCCCCCTCCATAAATTAGCGGCGACAAGTGGGGGGGCGGCCGGAGGCGTATGGCCAATTACTCACCTGATTTCCGCGTTCCAAGCGTGGAGCGCAGCGTCATGACGTTACAGGTCTCCATCTTCAATGCCGCCCACTGTGCTTCCTGATTAGCGGAAGCACAGTGGGCGGCATTGGAGGCGGAGACCTGTAACGTCATGATGCTGCCAGCGCTTGGAACGCGGAAATCAGGTGAGTAATTTTCTGTACGCCTCCGGCCGCCCCGCACTTGTCGCCGCTATGCTGGAGAGGGGAGAGAGAGGCAGAAGGAGGGGTCCCAGGTGAGGGACCCCTCCACAGCCCCTCCATCTAGCCCTGCTTCCCACTCCTGGGGCACCTACATTGGGGGCAACTATACTAGCTTACTGGGGGCAACTATACTAGCTTACTGGGGGCAACTATACTAGCTTACTGGGGGCAACTATACTAGCTTACTGGGGGCAACTACACTAGCTATACTGGGGGCAACTATACTAGCCATACTGGGGGCAACTATACTAGCCATACTGGGGGCAACTATACTAGCCATACTGGGGGCAACTATACTTGATTACTGGGGGCAACTATACTAGCTTACTGGGGGCAACTATACTAGCCATACTGGGGGCAACTATACTAGCTTACTGGGGGCAACTATACTAGCCATACTGGGGGCAACTATACTAGCCATACTGGGGGCAACTATCCTAGCCATACTGGGGGCAACTATACTAGCTTACTGGGGGCAACTATACTAGCTATACTGGGGACAACTATACTTACTGGGGGCAACTATACTAGCTATACTGGGGGCAACTAAACTATACTAGCTATACTGGGGGTAACTGAACTATACTAGCTATACTGGGGGCAGCTATCCTGGCTGGGGGCAACTATACTAGCTATACTGGCTGGGGCAACTATACTAACTGTACTGGCTGGGGGCAACTATACTAGCTATACTGGCTGGGGGCGACCATACTAGCTATACTGGGGCAACTATACTAACTATACTGGGGCAACTATACTAACTATACTGGGGCAACTATACTAGCTATACTGTGGGCAACTGTACTAGCTATACTGTGGGCAACTGTACTAGTAGCTATACTGTGGGCAACTGTACTAGCTATACTGTGGGCAACTGTACTAGCTATACTGTGGGCAACTGTACTAGTTATACTGGGGGCAACTATACTAGCTATACTGGAGCAACTATATTACCTACACTAAGGGTAACTATACTAGCTATATTGGGGGCAACTATACTAGCTATACTGGGGCAATGGCAGCGACATTCTCCAAGCACCCCTAAAGCACCCCCCAGCGTGAACTGACTTTCGGCGTCTAATAGACGCTGTGTCAGTTCACTGACAGCAGCAGCCCACAGCTGCGGCAGAGCAGGGCTACAGTAAAATGGTGTCTGAAGCCCTGCTCTGGAGACTTTGAGTCTGCATTGCAGGACTTCAGGCGCCATTTTCCCATAGCCCTGCTTTAAGTGTGGGAGTTTCAGTTGCTGGCTGGCTGCAGAGGATTATGGGAGCTGCGCCGGACGGAGGCCGGGACAGGAGGTCTGCTGCTGCTTCAGGTGAGTAAATGTTTTTTTTTTATTTATATTAGCAGGTGTATCGACTGTTCTGGCCAGGTCTGCTACATGATTGAAGTGTTTTCTAGCCAGGTCGGCCACATGATTGCATGTATTTTCTGGTCAAATCTTCCACATGATTGCATGTATTTTCTGGTCAGGTCTGCCACATGATTGCACGTATTTTCTGGTCAAATCTTCCACATGTTTGCATTTATTTTCTGGTCAAATCTTCCACATAATTGCATGTATTTTCTGGTCAAATCTTTCACATGCTTGCATGTATTTTCTGGTCAGGTCTGCCACATGATTGCACGTATTTTCTGGTCAAATCTTCCACATGTTTGCATTTATTTTCTGGTCAAATCTTCCACATAATTGCATGTATTTTCTGGTCAAATCTTTCACATGCTTGCATGTATTTTCTGGCCTGGTCTGCTACATGATTGAAGTGTTTTCTGGCCACGTCTGCCACATGATTGCACGTATTTTCTGGTCAAATCTTCCACATGATTGCATGTATTTTCTGGTCAAATCTGCCGACATGATTGCATGTATTTTCTGGTCAAATCTGCCGACATGATTGCATGTATTTTCTGGCCAGGTCTGCTACATGATTGAAGTGTTTTCTGGCCAGGTTTGCTACGTGATTGTATGCATTTTCTGGTCAGGTCTGCTACATGATTGAAGTGGTTTCTGGCCAGGTCTGCCACGGTTGCATGTATTTTCTGGTCAAATCTTCCACATGATTGCATGTATTTTCTGGGCAAATCTGCCGCCATGATTGCATGTATTTTCTAGGCAAATCTACCGCCATGATTGCATTTATTTTCTGGGCAAATCTGCTCACTTTACGTGTATTTTCTTGAGAAAACCTGAATTATGTGAATTTTCTGGGAAAAGGCTCACCAAAACTTGGGCCCACTGTCTTTGCGTTGCACTTTTAAAGGGAACCCGAGGTGAGAATAATATTGAGGCTGCCATATTTATCTCCTTTTAAGCAATGCCAGTTGCCTGGCTGCCGTGCTGGTCCTCTGCCTCTAATTCCTTCAACCATAGATCCTGAACAAGCATGCAGCAGGTCAGGGGTTTCTGACAATATTGTCAGAACTGACGAGATTAGTTGCATGCTTGTTTCTGGTGTAATTCAGTTCACTACTGCAGCCAAATAGATCAGCAGGGCTCCCTATTGTTTAAAAGGAAATAAATATGGCAGCCTCCATATCACTCTCATCCCGGGTTCACTTTAAATTAGTTAGCTCCTCCCTCATCTGGTCATGGCCATGCCCATTTTTCACCGCAGTGCGCTTCGCGCGCTGCAGGTTATAGCCACACCCATTTTTTTTTTGGGGGGGGGGTGTCTTTTAATACCCAGCACCGGGTGTCAAATGCCCTAGGTACGCCACTGCTGTTCTCTTTTGTCCCCCTCTTTTCTTCCTGTGCCTCTTTTGTGTCCCTCTGTATCACCTCAGTTTGTGCCTCTTTTGTGTCCCTCTGTGTGACCTCATGTTTCCGTCTCATCTCTTTTCTCCATGTGCCTCTTTTGTCCACCTCTGTTCCCCCTCTGCCTCTTTTATCCCCCTGTGTTATCTCTTGTCCCCTTCTGTCTCAGCTCGTCCCCCTGCCCTAGCCAGGCATAGGTGCCCCCAGTATAGGTAGCCAGGTATAGTTGCCCCCAGTATAAGAATCCAGCTATAGTTGGTGCCCCGGTATAGGTAGCCTGGTATAGTTGACCCCAGTATAGGTAGCCTGGTATGGGTGATGCACCGGTATAGGTTAGCCAGGTACAGGCGCCCCAGTATAAGTAGCCAAGTATAGGTGATGCCCCAGTATAGGTAGCCAGGTACAGGTGGTGCCCTCAGTAAAAGGTAGCCAAGTATAGGTGGTGCTCCAGTATAGGTAGCCAGGTATAGGTGGTACCCCAGTATAAGTAGCCAGGTATAGGTGATGGCCCAGTATAGGTAGCCTGTAGCCAGATATAGGTGGTGCCCCAGTATAGAAAGTCCGCTGTAGCGGGCTCACTCATCTGCTCCCCACATTCAAGCGCTGATGTCTTTCTTTTCTCAGTGCTGGAACGGGTGTGCTGGTTTGTGAGCCACAGGCCCACAGCCAGCACATACCCTTCCAGAGCTTTGGGGGGCCAGGGCCCCCAGAAACCCTGGGCCCCTCACTGCAGTGTCAGTTGTCCCCCCCCTGATGGCTGCCCTGCTCATGAATGCTGAATTTGTCTTGTTCAGCGCCTCATGGTCACTGAATTTGTCTTGTTGGGGGCCTCATGATTTGTTGGGGGCCTCAAGATTGCTGAATTTGTCTTGTTGGGGGCCTCATGATTGCTGAGTTTGTCTTGTGGGGGCCTCATGTTTGCTGAATTTGTCTTGATGGGGGGGCCTCATGATTGCTGAGTTTGTCTTGTGGGGGCCTCATGTTTGCTGAATTTGTCTTGATGGGGGGGCCTCATGATTGCTGAATTTGTCTTGTTGGGGGCCTCATGATTGCTGAGTTTGTCTTGTGGGGGCCTCATGATTGCTGTATTTGTCTTGATGGGGGGGCCTCATGATTGCTGAATTTGTCTTGTTGGGGGTCACATGATTGCTAACTGCGAGACTATGGAAAAAGCTGAATCATCATCATATGAGACAATAGCATTAAACAGACCTTTTCAGCTTTTTTAAACAGAAAATGAAACTGGGAGGTTCTTAAAAAATGAATACATTTTTCAGGAGTATGATGGATGAAATTGTTTATCTTCACAGTTTATTTTCAGCTTGGATTTTCCATAATTATCATGTATGAGTTAAAACGTTTGTATTTAGTTTAACCATTTCACCTCGAAGGGTTTTTAAAAAAAATGAAAATGTATTTCATTTTTCTATGGGAAGGTGTATAATAGGGTATTTGGATGTAGTTTTACTTTTTGGCCACAAGATGGAGATACAGAGTTAGTGTGTTCTAAAAATAGAAACAGAACCAAGTGTTTGTATTTGTTTATATTTGTGTAATTACAGGGACGCAGATACTCGTGCTGGGGGAGGTGAAAAGGTTAAATTGCTGTTGGCACTTTGCGATAGATAAGAGACTTATGGGTTGCAGTTTGGGCACTCGACCTCCAAAATGTTCGCCATCATTGTCCTAATCTAATGTCCCACCATTGCTAAGTTCTTGTAAACTTGTCTCCACCCGCGACCACATTCTGGTCCATGACCACGCCCATTTTTTGGCACACCACGCTACTTCTCCCCCCCTTTTTGCCCCCCCCCCGGAAAATTTTCTGTGGACGCCCATGTCTGTGTCCTATCCCTTCCAGCTTCAAGAGGCTGGGAATCTGGGATTGAGGGAGAAACTGCAGCGTTCCTTTCACCAGGCATGACTGGAATCCTCCGGTAGCCTGGCCACTTCAAATGACGTGCTTGAGCCACTCTCTCCTCACGGGCTGGCTGTTTCTGCAGGGGGCAGGACCTCTGTTGCCTAGCAGCACCTGCAGCAGGAGCGAGGTCCCGCAGCTTAAAAAAGTGCCACTGCGGGAACAACCATTCACCCACACTGCATTCGGGGCCCGGGGGAGGGAGCCGCTTCTATGACAATAGAATAGGAAGAAAACCTGGCGGCCCTGATGAAAGTTGCAGAAGGAGGCCCCTGTCCCCCCAGGCCAGTCCGCGCATGCACTTGTGTCATTGGAAAACACAATAGATTTCTCACATGCAGTTTTACAAACAATATGCGCTTGTGTCTGTGTTTAAACACTGGAATTTTTTTTTACAGAAGCAAAGAAATGTAATGCAGTAATGCATGTTGTCAGTTTTTAAAATACAGAGAAATTGCATTGCCAAATCGCAGATGCTTCCTGAAAATACTGGTAGGCCCAGAGAAATACATTACGTGCATTTTCATTTGCAATTTTCTATTAAATTTAGCCAAAAGTGACCTCCGCCTCAAGCAAAAACTTGCCAAAAACAGCCACAGTGAAAGAGAGGTTTACGTAGGGGAGGGAAACAGTGTGTTAATGATGAACACTATTCAAAGCACATATAAAGGTGATCACATCCAGCCAGGGCTGGGACAAGGCTCTCCAGCACTAGATGCAGAGATTCCAAAGTGTTCCTGGTTTATTGTGCCCGTCTCGGTATAGGGAGCAGATGTGGCCCCAGTATTAAGTAGTTCCCCACAGTATTGGTAGCCAGATGTGCCCCTAGTATTAGGTAGTCCCCTCCCCAGTTTAGAAAGCCTAACGTTTCCCCAGTATTGGTAGCCTCCACCCCAGTTTAGATAGCCAGAAGTTCCCCCAGTATTAGATACCCCCCTCCCCAGTTTAAATAGCCAGAGGTTCCCACCAGTAATAGGTAACTCCCCCCCCCCCATCCCATACACACACACACACACACACACACACACACACTCCAGTCTAGATAGCCAGACGTTGCCCCAGTATTAGGTGCTTCCCCTCCCCAGTTTAGATTGCCAAAAGTTCCCCCAGTATTAGGTACCCCTCCTCCCCACCTTAGATAGCCATACGTTCACCAGTATTAGGTCCCCCCTCCCAGATTTGATAGCCAGATGATTCCTAAGTAGCCAGATGTACCCCCAAAATTAGGCACCCCCCAACATGCAGAGTACTTCTCACCTCTTCTCTCTGTGAAGGGATCTTCAGCCTGATGCAGGGCTTGCAGAATCCCCTCTCGTATCCCTCTAGTTATGCATGCAGGGCTCTTTACCGCCCAAGGCCATTGTCACCAGCCGCCCCCCTTTGGTATAAGTAGCAAGATGACCCCTCCCTCCACTATAGGTAGCCTGATGACCGATCCCCCCTTCCCTCTTAGATAGGTAGCCAGATGACCCCTACCCTTTTAACTTCAGTATAGGTAGCCAGATGACTCCTTTAATCCCTCCTTTTCCCACCCCCTTTCAGTATAGGTAGCCAGCTCGCCTTCACACTGCAGCAGCCATCAGTGTCACTCATTTCTCCGCTCTTCTCCAGTGCAGAAGCTTCCTCTTCCTTTCCGTCTCTAATGCTGCCCAAGTCCATAGCCGCCGGCCACAATGCAAACGTGCACAGAGAGCAAGATGGCTGCTGCACAGGTGGCTAGCAGCAGAGTACCGCGGTCAGGCACTCGCCTGATCTCCCTGCATTGCAGAATTTGCAAGCTTGCAAATGCTGCACCAGTTTAGCCTGCTGCTTTGGTGCCCTTGCTCCCATGGTGCCCTAGGCCATGGGCTAGCCGGCCTTCGCCTAAATCCGGCCCTGGACGCATGTAATGAGAGATACCACTAAAAGGACACATAGAGATGAGATACTGCAAGCAGTGACAGGCTAAAGATCCCAGCGAGGCTGGGGCACACTTGTCTTTCAGTTTTCTACGCGCATTTTTCTGTATGTGTTTTCTGCACACCATGGGCTTGATTCACTAAGACAAATAGGGTGCCTTATTAGAGTTAAGGGGCCTTACCGGTGCCTTATCAGAGTTAAGGGGCCTTATCAGAGTTAAGGGGCCTTATCAGATTTAAGGGGCCTTACCGGTGCCTTATCAGAGTTAAAAGGGGACTATGGTGAAAAATTTTAAAATTAAAAATTGTGCAAACATAAACAAATAAAATGTAAATTTTTTCCAGAGTAAAATGAGCCATAAATTACTTTTCTCTTATGTTGCTGTCACTTACAGTAGGTAGTAGAAATCTGACAGAAGCGACAGGCTTTGGAGTTCCAACAGTCAAGAGTAGTAGTGTCGTGCTTTTAGTTAGAGTAAGATAAGGTATACTGTTGGAGCATGTCATCACGGCCTCAGCCATGTGTTAATGTTTGTAGTTAGTTGCAGTGAGGTATGAACGCTGCAAGGTCATGATGACCACACTTGTTTTATGACCCTAGTGAGATGGACCCCAAGGCTGTAAGGGGCATCAAGGGTTGGCAAGGGAAAGGGTGTGAACACTGGGAGGGAGCATCAAAGTTTCGCTGAGGGGCCCCATGAATTGTAGTTACACCCAGTGGCGTAGCTAGAAACCTCTGGGCCCCCCCCGGCAACAACAGCCCCCCCCCCGGCAACAACAGCCCCCCCCTCCCCTGGCAACACCCGACGCACACACATATCCGAATCCCTATAGCCAGCTATAGGTCCTCCCAGTATAGGTAGCCAGGCATAGGTGAGCCAGTATAGTTGCCCCCGGTATAGGTTTGCCAGGTAGGTGCCTCCAGCATAGGTAGCCAGTATAGTTGCCCCCAGTATAGGTTAGATAGGCAGGCGCCGCCAGCATAGGTTAGATAGGTAGGTGCCCCCAGTAGCAGTTGCCGGGGGGGCCCAGAGGTTTCTAGCTACGCCACTGGGTGTAACTACAATTCATGGGGCCCCTCAGCGAAACTTTGATGCTCCCTCCCAGTGTTCACACCCTTTCCCTTGCCAACCCTTGATGCCCCTTACAGCCTTGGGGTCCATCTCACTAGGGTCATAAAACAAGTGTAGTCATCATGACCTTGCAGCGTTCATACCTCACTGCAACTAACTACAAACATTAACACATGGCTGAGGCCGTGATGACATGCTCCAACAGTATACCTTATCTTACTCTAACTAAAAGCACGACACTACTACTCTTGACTGTTGGAACTCCAAAGACTGTCGCTTCTGTCAGATTTCTACTACCTACTGTAAGTGACAGCAACATAAGAGAAAAGTAATTTATGGCTCATTTTACTCTGGAAAAAATTAACATTTTATTTGTTTATGTTTGCACAATTTTTAATTTTAAAATTTTTCACCATAGTCCCCTTTTAACTCTGATAAGGCACCGGTAAGGCCCCTTAAATCTGATAAGGCCCCTTAACTCTGATAAGGCCCCTTAACTCTGATAAGGCACCGGTAAGGCCCCTTAACTCTGATAAGGCCCCTTAACTCTAATAAGGCACCCTATTTGTCTTAGTGAATCAAGCCCATGGTGTGCAGAAAACACATACAGAAAAATGCGCGTAGAAAACTGAAAGACAAGTGTGCCCCAGCCTCGCTGGGATCTTCAGCCTGTCACTGCTTGCAGCATCTCATCTCTATGTGTCCTTCTAGTGGTATCTCTCATTACATGCGTCCAGGGCCGGATTTAGGTGAAGGCCGGCTAGCCCATGGCCTAGGGCACCATGGGAGCAAGGGCACCAAAGCAGCAGGCTAAACTGGTGCAGCATTTGCAAGCTTGCAAATTCTGCAATGCAGGGAGATCAGGCGAGTGCCTGACCGCGGTACTCTGCTGCTAGCCACCTGTGCAACAGCCATCTTGCTCTCTGTGCACGTTTGCATTGTGGCCGGCGGCTATGGACTTGGGCAGCATTAGAGACGGAAAGGAAGAGGAAGCTTCTGCACTGGAGAAGAGCGGAGAAATGAGTGACACTGATGGCTGCTGCAGTGTGAAGGCGAGCTGGCTACCTATACTGAAAGGGGGTGGGAAAAGGAGGGATTAAGGGAGTCATCTGGCTACCTATACTGAAGTTAAAAGGGTAGGGGTCATCTGGCTACCTATCTAAGAGGGAAGGGGGGATCGGTCATCAGGCTACCTATAGTGGAGGGAGGGGTCATCTTGCTACTTATAACAAAGGGGGGCGGCTGGTGACAATGGCCTTGGGCGGTAAAGAGCCCTGCATGCATAACTAGAGGGATACGAGAGGGGATTCTGCAAGCCCTGCATCAGGCTGAAGATCCCTTGACAGAGAGAAGAGGTGAGAAGTACTCTGCATGTTGGGGGGTGCCTAATATTGGGGGTACATCTGGCTACTTAGGAATCATCTGGCTATCAAATCTGGGAGGGGGGACCTAATACTGGGTGAACGTATGGCTATCTAAGGTGGGGAGGAGGGGTACCTAATACTGTGGGAACTTTTGGCAATCTAAACTGGGGAGGGGAAGCACCTAATACTGGGGCAACGTCTGGCTATCTAGACTGGAGTGTGTGTGTGTGTGTGTATGGGATGGGGGGGGGGAGTTACCTATTACTGGTGGGAACCTCTGGCTATTTAAACTGGGGAGGGGGGTATCTAATACTGGGGGAACTTCTGGCTATCTAAACTGGGGTGGAGGCTACCTAATACTGGGGAAAAGTTAGACTTTCTAAACTGGGGAGGGGGCTACCTAATACTAGGGGCACATCTGGCTACCAATACTGTGGGGAACAGTATAGGTCCCCCCAGTATAGGTAGCCAGGCATAGGTGAGCCAGTATAGTTGCCCCCGGTATAGGTTAGCCAGGTAGGTGCCTCCAGCATAGGTAGCCAGTATAGTTGCCCCCAGTATAGGTTAGATAGGCAGGCGCCGCCAGCATCGGTTAGATAGGTAGGTGCCCCCAGTAGCATTTGGCTGGAGGTGTAATGGTTAAGGGCTCTGCCTCTGACACAGGAGACCAGGGTTCGAATCTCGGCTCTGCCTGTTCAGTAAGCCAGCACTAATTCAGTAGGAGACCTTTGGCAAGTCTCCCTTACACTGCTACTGCCAATAGAGCGCGCCCTAGTGGCTGCTGCTCTGCTCTGGCGCTTTGAGTCCGCAAGGAGAAAAGCGCAATATAAATGTTATTTGTCTTGTCAGTATAGGTTAGTTAGGTAGGTGCCTCCAATATAGGTAGCCAGTATAGTTGCCACCTGTATAGGCTAGCTAGGAGCCCCCAATACAGGTTAGATAAGTAAGTGCCCCCAGTATAGGTTAGATACGTAGGTGCCCCCTAGTATAGGTTATATTAGGTAGCTGCCCCCCAGTATAGGTTAGATTAGGTAGCTGCCCCCCAGTATAGGTTAGATAGGTAGGTGCCCCCCAGTATAGGTTAGATTAGGTAGGTACCCCCCAGTATAAGGTTAGATTAGGTAGGTGCCCCCCAGTATAAGGTTAGATTAGGTAGGTGCCCCGCAGTATAGGTTAGATTAGGTAGGTGCCCCGCAGTATAGGTTAGATTAGGTAGCTGCCCCCAGTATAGGTTAGATTAGGTAGCTGCCCCCCAGGATAGATTAGGTAGCTGCCCCCCAGGATAGATTAGGTAGCGGCCCCCCAGGATAGATGCCCCCCAGGATAGATTAGGTAGCTGCCCCTAGGATAGATTAGGTAGCTGCCACCCCCAGGATAGATTAGGTAGCTGCCCCCCCCCCCCCAGGATAGATTAGGTAGCTGCCCCCCCCAGGATAGATTAGGTAGCTGCCCCCCCCCAGGATAGATTAGGTAGGTAGCTGCCCCCCCAGGATAGGTTAGGTAGGTAGCTGCCCCCCCAGGATAGGTTAGGTAGGTAGCTGCCCCCCCAGGATAGATTAGGTAGGTAGCTGTCCCCCCCAGGAAAGATTAGGTAGGTAGCTGCCCCCCCCAGGAAAGATTAGGTAGGTAGCTGCCCCCCCCCCCCCCCCCCCAGGATAGATTAGGTAGGTAGCTGCCCCCCCCCCCCAGGATAGGTTAGGTAGGTAGCTTCCCCCCAGGAGAGATTAGGTAGGTAGCTTCCCCCGCTTTGCCCCCACATAATGGAGGGGGGAGCCGGAGCCGCGGGGAGGGCAGCCCGACCTCTCCCTCCCTTCCTCTCCCCGCCCCCCCCCCCCCTCCTCAGATGCAGAGTGAGCGCGCACGGAAGTGCTGTAGGCAGAACTCACCTCCGTCCCTGGTTCCAATCGCCGCTGGTCTCCTCCCGCTCTGCATAGATGCTGTTACACACGCAGCTTCCTGTTTAGCCGGAAGCAGCGTGTGTAACAGCATCTATGCAGAGAGGACATCAGCGGCGAGTGGAACGCAGGGAGGCGAGCTCTGCCTTCAGCGCTTCCGTGCGCGTCACTCTGCATCTGAGGGAGGGGGGGTGGGCCCGGGGAGAGGAAGGGAGGGAGAGGTCGGGCTGCCCTCCCCGCGACTGTGGCTCCCCCCCTCCATTACAGCGCCCCCCTCCCAATAGCGCGCACAGGCCGCACGGCCCTCCACACGAGCATGGGCCCCCCGGGCCCCTCCCCCGCCTCTTTAGGAGCCGGGCCCGGTCGCCAAGGCGACCGTTGCGACTCCGGTCCCTACGCCACTGGTTACACCACTGATCATACAGCTGGACAGCTAAAATGTACAAATATTTCAAGTATTTTCTTTAACAGACAAATGAAGTCCAATATAATAAGTCCCTGTCGCTGCATCCTCCTGTGTCTCTGTGTCCCTGCGTTGTGCCTGGCGCGCATGCTCAATATGAGGATGGACTTCAGAGAGCAGAGGACGGGCACAGGGGGCCAGGCGTGCGCGCATTAGTGTGTGCGGGAGCGCATCCGTGCGCGCATTGTGGGAGGGGGTTCCGGCCGAGGCCTAGAGCCTGTTTTTTAACAGGTGGACCTTTTAACTAATACCAATATAATTTTATCCTATGAGATTGTAGCCCTGACACTACTTTTGTAATTTAGGGCTGGTTCACACGGGCGTCTGCGGAACGCTTTTTAAACGCAGCATTCAGACGCCGGCTTTTTAAAAAAAAATGCCAGCGTTTAACTGCTAAGCTTTTAATGTCTTTTAATAGCTTTTAATAGTTTTCAGATCATAACGTTTGTGAGCGTTGCGTTTTCTGGGCTTTTGCTGGTTTTTACAGGAAGTGGGTGTTTTTAAGGGGAAAGGGCTTGGTTATGTGCCTGCAAGGGAAGCAGCAACATATGGCATGATAGTCCATATTCTGGTGCTGAATACTCTCTTTGTGGGGGGAGGGGGGGGGGCAATGTTACCTGCAATAGCCACATGCAAGGTCCTGGAAAAATCCTTGGGAACAAGCATGCGGGTACAATGGGCTTTGGGGAAGCAAGACGCATTAAAGTAAACACTGTCATTGTTTTTAAGAATAACATGTTTTTTTTTAACAATTTTTAAACAATAAAGTTACGTCACAAAATGATTTTCTTTTCAATATTTTTAATATCTTAAATATATAATAAAACTTAAAAAAGACATTTTTAAACACAAACGGTGTCTTAACCACAGACAAACATGGTGTATCGCATGACAATTAGTAGCACACGCAGTTGCAGGCAGTGGAGGTCAGCCTGAGAGGAGAGAGGTCTGTGTCTGGTGGAGAGAAAGTCCATCACCTCATGGGGGACCCTCTATCTGTGCCCTGGGGTAGGTAAAACTTCACCCCAAGACACAGACAGATGGTTCAGCCATGAGGGGATGGACCATCTCCGCCACAGCCACACACTAAATAGTAGCACACACAGTTGCAGGCGGTGGAGGTCAGCCTGAGAGAAGAGAGATCTGTGTCTGGTGGAGAGAAAGTCCATCACCTCATGGGGGACACTCTATCTGTGCCCTGGGGTAGGCAAAGCTTCACCCCAAGACACAGACAGATAGTCCAGCCATGAGGGGATGGACCAAATAACATAAAAACAGTTTCATTGTATATCGGGCATACAACTTCTAGACTCCACGTGTAGAGAGGCAGATATAGCCTCTGCTGTGCTCTCTAAACTGATAGTGCTTGATGTTGGTGAACACACTGGAAATGTGGGCTGTCCTTGGGCTTGACCCTGCGTGTTACTGCTTTGTTGTTGCCTTTGACTGTCTGGGTACCAGCTTGTTTGACATGCATTCAACATCTGTGTGTAACTGCCTGGTAATGGTGGAAAATAATAAGATGGCCCTGCTTCCTGTAGTGCGTGACCAGACCAAGTCTCCCTAGATGTTGGCACATTACTACTTTTCATCTGCATTACTAGTGTAAAAGTTTTTTTTTCATATAGTCCCATTTCTCTGTAGGGACATCTCTAGCCTCTTTTTCAAGTGCCCTGAAAAATGTGCCAAGACTGTCTTTAGGCTCCATGTATTTCGCAACATTTTTCTCAACAACTTTTATCATAGACACCACTTCTGCATTATGCTCAGTGCGATGGGCATTTTTTGAACGATTTCTCCTAGGAGCAGGTATGATAGGAGATCTTGGTCTTTGAGAAGCTGAGGGTGTGGAAGAGATAGTGGACTGTGTGCTAAAGTTTTGATTGTCCTCCAATGACTCCTCCTCTGTTTCTTTAGTTTATGAGAATGACTGTGCTGAACAGTTGTGAGAGTCCGCACTTGCAACGTCTTCCTCTTCTTCCTCCTCCTCCTCAGGCTCCTCCTGTACCACAGTTTCCGATGCATTACTGCTAGTTCTGCAATAATATATATATATATATATATATATATATATATATATATATATATATATATATATATATATATATATATATATATATATAGTCCAAGGGGGTTCAGCAGCTCACACCAACAAACTTATAGATCTGTGTGCCCGCAACTGAGGGAGCCCAATCCCTCCAGGTAATATGATAATCAAACGAGGAGTTGCAGCACACGGCTCTTTTATTGAGCAAAATATGATACATGTCAGACGTTTCGGTTGTCCCCAACCTTTCTCAATGTCCATGCAACGTCTTCCTCTTCTTCCTCCTCGTCAGGCTCCTCCTGTACCACAGTTTCCGATGCATTACTACTAGTTCTGCAATAATAATAATATATATATATATATATATATATATATATATATATATATATATATACACACACACAGAATCTTCTCAAAAAATTAGCATATTGTGATAAAGTTCATTATTTTCTGTAATATACTGATACACATTAGACTTTCATATATTTTAGATTCAAATAAACACAACTGAAGTAGTTAAAGCCTTTTATTGTTTTAATATTGTTGATTTTGGCATACAGCTCATGAAAACCCAAATTTCCTGTCTCAAAAAATTAGCATATTTCACCCGACCAATAAAAGAATAGTGTTTTTAAAACAAAAAAAATCAACTTTCAAATAATTATGTTCAGTTATGCACTCAGTACTTGGTCGGGAATCCTTTTGCAGAAATGACTGCTTCAATGCGGCGTGGCATGGAGGCAATCAGCCTGTGGCACTGCTCAGGTGTTATGGAGGCCCAGGATGCTTCGATAGCGGCCTTAAGCTCATCCAGAGTGTTGGTTCCTGCGTCTCTCAACTTTCTCTTCCTAATATCCCACAGATTCTCTATGGGGTTCAGGTCAGGAGAGTTGGCAGGCCAATTGAGCACAGTAATACCATGGTCAGTAAACCATTTACCAGTGGTTTTGGCATTGTGAGTAGGTGCCAGGTCGTGGTGAAAAATGAAATCTTCATCTCCATAAAGCTTTTCAGCAGATGGAAGCATGAACCCACTTTTGAACCAGAAACAGCGGCAGAAGCGCCTGACCTGGGCTACAGAGAAGCAGCACTGGACTGTTGCTCAGTGGTCCAAAGTACTTTTTTCAGATGAAAAATTCGGAAATCAAGGTGCCAGAGTCTGGAGGAAGACTGGGGAGAGGGAAATGCCAAAATGCCTGAAGTCCAGTGTCAAGTACCCACAGCCAGTGATGGTCTGGGGTGCCATGTCAACTGCTGGTGTTGGTCCACTGTGTTTTATCAAGGGCAGGGTCAATGCAGCTAGCTATCAGGAGATTTTGGAGCACTTCATGCTTCCATCTGCTGAAAAGCTTTATGGAGATGAAGATTTCATTTTTCAGCACGACCTGGCACCTGCTCACAGTGCCAAAACCACTGGTAAATGGTTTACTGACCATGGTATTACTGTGCTCAATTGGCCTGCCAACTCTCCTGACCTGAACCTCATAGAGAATCTGTGGGATATTGTGAAGAGAAAGTTGAGATATGCAAGACCCAACACTCTGGATGAGTTTAAGGCCGCTATCGAAGCATCCTGGGCCTCCATAACACCTGAGCAGTGCCACAGGCTGATTGCCTCCATGCCACGCGCATTAAAGCAGTCATTTCTGCAAAAGGATTCCCGACCAAGTATTGAGTGCATAACTGAACATAATTATTTAAAGGTTGACTTTTTTTTGTTTTAAAAACACTTTTCTTTTATTGGTCGGATGAAATATGCTAATTTTTTGAGAAGATCATATATATATATATATATATATATATATATATATATATATATATATATATATATATATATATATATATATATATATATATATATATATATATATATATATAAACAAAAAGCTGCCAACTATAAGAAATTTTCTTTTAAAGTTTTTTTATTGTTTTTTTTTTTTACCCTCTCCAGGGGCGTAGCAATAGGGGGTGCAGAGGTTGCGACCGCATCGGGGCCCTTGGGCCTGAGGTGCCCCTAAGGGCCCTCCCTCAACTGCAGAATTAGCTTTTTATTGGTCCTGTGCTCATAATAATCACTTCTATAGATACTTTGAATAGTGGTAATCATTAACAGATTGTTCCCCATCCCCTTCTTGCCCCTCTGACACTAGTTGCCATTGGCAGATTTTTGTGCGCCGTATCAATTGTTATGTATAGAGTACTTGGGGGCCCATTGTAAAACTTGCATCGGGGCCCACAGCTCCTTAGCTACGCCACTGACCCTCTCCTCTCCTGTGTACCCTGCAGAAATGCCAGTTGCTCAAATAGGGGATGGTAGAGGTAACGACTGGATGCCTGACCACTTCGACTTTCCTGGCTGTGTTTCAGATCTTTGCCGTAACGATCTCTAATTGACTTCCATTTCTTCTTTAACATTTTCACTGAGGGATAAAGGAAGAAAACATAGATAAAATCAGTTTTATTATACCATAGGTTCCATACACAGATCGTAGTCCTTTTAGTTCCTGCAAGTTGAGCTCATTGGGAGGTGGTAGCAAGAACGGGGCCAGAGGTGAGGTACAAAGCATTCAGTGGGCCACAGGTGAGGTACAAAGCATTCAGTGGGCCACAGGTGAGGTACAAAGCATAAAGGGGGCCACAGGTGAGGTACAAAGCATAAAGTGGGCCACAGGTGAGGTACAAAGCATAAAGTGGGCCAAAGGTGAGGTACAAAGCATAAAGTGGGCCAAAGGTGAGGTACAAAGCATAAAGTGGGCCACAGGTGAGGTACAAAGCATAAAGTGGGCCACGGGTGAGGTACAAAGCATCAAGTGGGCCACAGGTGAGGTACAAAGCATAAAGTGGGCCACAGGTGAGGTACAAAGCATAAAGTGGGCCACAGGTGAGGTACAAAGCATAAAGTGGGCCACAGGTGAGGTACAAAGCATGAAGTGGGCCACAGGTGAGGTACAAAGCATAAAGTGGGCCAAAGGTGAGGTACAAAGCATAAAGTGGGCCACAGGTGAGGTACAAAGCATCAAGTGGGCCACAGGTGAGGTACAAAGCATCAAGTGGGCCAAAGGTGAGGTACAAAGCATAAAGTGGGCCACAGGTGAGGTACAAAGCATAAAGTGGGCCACAGGTGAGGTACAAAGCATGAAGTGGGCCACAGGTGAGGTACAAAGCATGAAGTGGGCCACAGGTGAGGTACAAAGCATAAAGTGGGCCAAAGGTGAGGTACAAAGCATGAAGTGGGACACAGGTGAGGTACAAAGCATAAAGTCGGCCACAGGTGAGGTACAAAGCATAAAATGGGCCACAGGTGAGGCACAAAGCATAAAGTGGGCCACAGGAAAGGTACAAAGCATTCAGTGGGCCACAGGTGAAGTACAAAGCATTCAGTGGCCCACAGGTGAGGTACAAAGCATAAAGTGGGCCACAGGTGAGGCACAAAGCATAAAGTGGGCCACAGGTGAGGCACAAAGCATAAAGTGGGCCACAGGTGAGGTACAAATCATAAAGTGGGCCACAGGTGAGGTACAAAGCATAAAGTGGGCCACAGGTGAGGTACAAAGCATAAAATGGGCCACAGGTGAGGCACAAAGCATAAAGTGGGCCACAGGTGAGGTACAAAGCATGAAGTGGGCCACAGGTGAGGTACAAAGCATGAAGTGGGCCACAGGTGAGGTACAAATCATAAAGTGGGCCACAGGTGAGGTACAAAGCATAAAGTGGGCCACAGGTGAGGTACAAAGCATGAAGTGGGCCACAGGTGAGGTACAAAGCATTTAGTGGGCCACAGGTGAGGTTCAAAGCATTCAGTGGGCCACAGGTGAGGTACAAAGCATTCAGTGGGCCACAGGTGAAGTACAAAGCATTCAGTGGGCCACAGGTGAGGTACAAAGCATAAAGTGGGCCACAGGTGAGGTACAAAGCATGAAGTGGGCCACAGGTGAGGTACAAAGCATAAAGTGGGCCACAGGTGAGGTACAGAGCATAAAGTGGGCCACAGGTGAGGCACAAAGCATAAAGTGGGCCACAGGTGAGGTACAAAGCATAAAGTGGGCCACAGGTGAGGTACAAAGCATAAAGTGGGCCACAGGTGAGGTACAAAGCATATAGTACACTTACAAATCTTGTCTTTGGTGGATGCACTGTAGTGAGGATACTGCTCAAAGAAGTGCTTGCAGATTTCCTGCGAAGCGTGGCTCTTGCGGACATTGTTGCTATAATCCGCACAGGTGTTGTCTCAAACTGCTGGGTGAGCATGGATCTGCTCTACCAGCTCACCCAGCTCCACCGCGCGCTCCACTGCAGTCTCCATTGTTGTCTTCGCCTGTGCCATTTCCTCTCGCAATGTATTGTAGCTCCTTCCTGTTTATACCCTTACTGCCCCTCCTCCAAACGCCTTTACAGACTTGTGAGTGGCTTTCATTGGCTTTCGCTTGCTTTCAAACGCAACGCCACCAGACGCAACTGCCCTACAGTCTAAATAATTAATCAGGGATATACCAAAGACACGGAAGATCAAAAATTGAAAAATTACTTTTTCTTTTTTATTTGCAAAAAGGTGCAGAAATATGTACACAAAATCTTTAATCACGTAAAAAGTGCTTATAATTGATTGAAAAAAAGGCAACAACATTGATTTGTTTCGGGTTAGTAACCCTTCTTCAGGCCTTTAAATATAGTGAACATCTACAAAATATAAAAACACCACAATTAAAAACTGTAATACAATCAAAAGAACTGTAGTACAATCTAAAAGGACAATTCCCCTTAAGAGTAAGAGAAAGGGGGACACTTCCCCTTTAAGAACAAGTGTGAAAAATAGAGTAGCATGGAGACCGGACATCCAAACAGGGTGGTGACTATTCAACAAATGAATGGGGCTTAAATACCTGCAAAGCTGGAACTGGGCATGCTCCATAGAGAGCACACCTGAACTTAATCTGAACTAATGCAGAGAAGGGGACATGATGTAACTTAAGGCTAGTACACACTAGCAATTTCGATTGACCAATGATTGCTCAATTTTACCACCTCCATGTAGTATGACCATTTACCTATATAATCTGCAATAGAATTGAAAATCTGTTTGGCCCTCATACTACATGGAGGTGATAAAATTGAGCAATCATTGGTCAATCAAAATTGCTAGTGTGTACTAGCCCTAACACACCATCCAATGAGCATGTATTATAGAAACAGGTCAATGCTGCAACACATGCATCATTGGACATGCATAAACTCCGCAACAGCGCGGAAAGTATCTATTAACATACTTCTGACCTAATCCTGACAGAAATCCGTAACCTCTATACCCAATACAGAAGGCTATATAGGGATACTAAAGGGACATAAATAATAACGTCCACATCTAACGCAGAAATAGTATGCGCATAGTAACTGCCAATAATGTTATGAAAAAATATCAGGTAAAAAAGTAGAACACCCATCTCCAGTACTCCTTACCAAAAGGTGATAGAAAAACTTTCACACCAATTAGCTAGAGAAGTTAGAAGAAAAGCTAGAAGAAATGCTAGAAAAAAAAAAAAGCCAGAGAAAATCTAGAAAAAAGCCAGAGAAAAGCCAGAAAAAAGCCAGAGAAAAAGCTAGAAAAAAACTAGAAAAAAGCCAGAGAGGAAGCTAGAAAAAAAAGCCAGAGAGGAAGCTAGAAAAAAAGCCAGAGAAAAGCCAGAGAAAAAGCCAGAGAAAAAAGCTAGAAAAAGCTAGAAAAAGCTAGAAAAAAGCTAGAAAAAAGCCAGAAAAAGGCCAGAAAAAGGCCAGAAAAGAGCCAGAAAAAAGCTGGAAGAAAGAAAGATAACAATATCATGATTACATATTCAAGATTGCAAAAACAATCATGGGGAATACAAACAAAATTACATAACAGTGAAGACAAAAAAGGGGGAATTATGGAAGATATTCGAGGTTCATACCATGGGGGGCCAACGTGTTCAAAAATTTTATCCAGAAGGCTTCTCTCTTCAAGAGATACGCCTGTCGATCACCGCCACGTCTGGATCTTTCAACAACCTCCAGGATCAAAAATCGAAGTTGACCTACAGAGTGTTTAGCCTCCCAGAAATGTTGGGCAACTGGGGACACAAGGGCAGATTGAGCTCCATTGCGTTCAAAGGCAACCTTAATAGTTGATCGATGTTTGTTTTTTGTATGTTTTGCTTCTCCCAAATACACTAACTACTGCAACTGCCTTCCAGACGCTGCATATTGCCTTTGAGACTAGACGCGATGCTGGAATCAACCGCCAGGCTTTCATGAAAGCCAGCAAAAGCCAGCCATAAACGCTCCCATTCACTCGAATAGGACGGCGGTAGATCCCAAAAAACGCTGCGTCTAAAACGCCGCGTTAACCGCCGCAAAAGCGTCCGTTTCAACCAGCCCTAAGATTAACAGAATATTCTATTCATACGAATGAACCATTTAAACATGCACTAGGCTCACTACATTAATACATTGGATTTATGTATGCAGGATCTTCTCAAAAAATTAGCATATTGTAAAAAAGTTCATTATTTTCTGTAATGTACTGATAAACATTAGACTTTCATATATTTTAGATTCAAATACACATAACTGAAGTAGTTCAAGCCTTTTATTGTTTTAATATTGATGATTTTGGCATACAGCTTATGAAAACCCAAATTTCCTATCTCAAAAAATTAGCATATTTCACCCGACCAATAAAAGAAAAGTGTTTTTAAAACAAAAAAAGTCAACAAGTCAACCTTCAAATAATTATGTTCAGTTATGCACTCAATACTTGGTCGGGAATCCTTTTGCAGAAACGACTGCTTCAATGCGGCGTGGCATGGAGGCAATCAGCCTGTGGCACTGCTCATGTGTTATGGAGGCCCAGGATGCTTCGATAGCGGCCTTAAGCTCATCCAGAGTGTTGGGTCTTGCATCTCTCAACTTTCTCTTCACAATATCCCACAGATTCTCTATGGGGTTCAGGTCAGGAGAGTTAGTAGGCCAATTGAGCACAGTAATACCATGGTCAGTAAACCATTTACCAGTGGTTTTGGCACTGTGAGCAGGTGCCAGGTCATGCTGAAAAATGAAATCCAAAACACCTGAGCAGTGCCACAGGCTGATTGCCTCCATGCCACGCCGCATTGAAGCAGTCATTTCTGCAAAAGGATTCCCGACCAAGTGTTGAGTGCATAACTGAACATAATTATTTGAAGGTTGACTTTTTTTTTGTTTTTAAAACACTTTTCTTTTATTGGTCGGATGAAATACGCTAATTTTTTGAGATAGGAAATTTGGGTTTTCATGAGCTGTATGCCAAAATCATCAATATTAAAAAAATAAAAGGCTTGAACTACTTCAGTTGTGTGTATTTGAATCTAAAATATATGAAAGTCTAATGTTTATCAGTACATTACAGAAAATAATGAACTTTATCACAACATGCTAATTTTTGAGAAGATCCTGTATATCTATATGTATATTCTTGGCTTATACTCCAAAAGTACAAATCTTAAAAACACCTACTGAGTTTTACAATCGATTATACATTAACATAAAGTGAGTCATAAAATGAATAAAGAGATTACTCTGGGCACACCTCTTATGCTGGGAATACACGTTTCGTTTTTTGCCTTCGTTTTAGCCTTCGTTTCGATTGTGCCTTTTGTCCTTTTCGTTCCCGAAATAATCGAATGTACGGTTAATATCACCACTCACGGTTTCGTTTTTTTTTTCCGATTCTGATGGTTTCGTTTTTCCAATAATCGAAGGCTGCAAAGAAACGAAAATCCCTTTTTACAGGGACGGACTAACATAAACGAACATATAATCGATCTGAACAGCCATCAAGCCTACCAATGGCTCGATTAGATGGATAAAGAGAGATAATATCAAACATGTTCGATCACTAGTCGTTCGTTTTTGGGGTCTATTAATCGAAACTATAATGAGATTATGACTATTTTCACATACGTTTTCAACACTCGATTCGTTTACTGAACGAATCGAAGGCTAAACGAAGGCAAAAACGAAACGTGTATTCCCAGCATTAAGGCTGGTGCACACCATGCAGTTTTTACTTCAGATTATCTTTCCAATGGAAAACAAAAGAAAAAACAGGGCACCGAGAGCCCAATAGTGCAATATAGTTTTAACAGAGAAAATCTGTCTAGATAGTTCGTGCAGAAATATACTCACAAAAAAGGGTCACCAGCAGGCAACCACTTGAAAGGCAGGTGGGGAGAATTGGTACCCGACCCCACTCGGGTATAAAAGTCGCTCTCTGTAGACAGGAGAAAAAAGGGGGCGTACCCCTCCACCAAGGGTGGATAAGTAATATGTATCAAACGCAGATAGAACAGAGGCGCCAAAAAGAGTAAAAACACTATTATTTAAAAACAGTAAAAAGAGGGAAGGTAAGGTGGACTTACCTCCCTCTAGCAGTGGAAAACAAAACTCTGAGGTAGAGTAGAATGCATTTATTAAACAGAAAGTGCTCATTCAATACTTGGATTGGATACAGCTTTTTTGAACTCCTGTATAGCCTGAGGAAGCGGTGCTGTGGCCCGCGAAACGCGTTGCATCTTTAGGAGTTACACTGTTTAATAAATGCATTCTACTCTACCTCAGAGTTTTGTTTTCCACTGCTAGAGGGAGGTAAGTCCACCTTACCTTCCCTCTTTTTACTGTTTTTAAATAATAGTGTTTTTACTCTTTTTGGCGCCTCTGTTCTATCTGCGTTTGATACATCTTTCCAATGGAGAAAAAGATTAGATTAGGCCCCCCAAAAAAATACAACCTACTGATTGCCATCAAACAATCCCACACTCAAAATTGATCTCTGTTTCTCAATCAGAAGCAGATTGGACATGCTGGGATTCTGGGAATTATCGCTCAAAATATTTGCTACAGTTCTATGTGTACATCTTTTCGATCCATTCCAATCGTTAAGTTGATTGGAATTTGAAAAAATTGCTTATGTGTATATGCTAGGAAACCTTTATATCTGATTAACCACTTAAAGAGAATCTGTACTCTAATATTCTTACAATAAAAAGCATACCATTCTATTCATTATTTTCTCCTGTGCCCCTCTGTGCTGTTTCTGCCACTCTCTGCTGCAATCCTGGCTTGTAATTAACAGTTTTAGGCAGTGTTTACAAACAAACTAACCAGCTTCTAATAGGCTCAGCTAAGCATAGTGTATGAGTCATTCACAGTGTGCAGGGGGCCTGCAGAGGGTGTGTATCGCTTCTACCAATCACAAGCAGTCCTGCACATTCCACACAATCAAGCTTTAGCCCGACAAACAGGACAGAGGAAAGATACATTGATTTATTACAGAGACAGTGCAGTTAGGAAAGACTGCAGTAAGCCAGAGCAGATTAGAACAGGCATAGGAACTTATAGGATAGAAGAACTAAGGCTGAAAAATTTGTTACAGAGTCTCTTTAAGCCTGAAGGGTTGAAATTTTTTTTACATCCGAGCAACTTTCACCCCCCATTCATTTGCCAATAACTTTATCACTACTCATCACAATTAATTGATCTATATCTTGTTTTTTCCACCACCAATTAGGCTTTCTGTGGGTGGTATATTTTGCTAAGAGCCATGTCACAGGAGCCCTAGTGGCTGACCGCACTTAGCCTTCTAAACGGTGCCAGCGCACAGATCGTGCGAACTCTGGTCGCAGTCAATGCGCAGGAACCGTTAAGAATTAGCCGCAGACAACTCAGAAGGGAGCCTGTGAGACACGGGTGATTACCACTTCACCCTCTGGTTCAGAGTAAACTGCCACCACCGCGGTTATCATGGGACCGTGGGGCCCACTAACTGACTGACTAATCCTGCGGATAAAACGGTTAAACACACGATATTCTGTCTAGCCAACAACAAACAAACAGTAGCGTATCTTCAGAGACCCGGGATCATTTCTGTGTGTGCTGATAAGCAGGGTAGCGAAACAGTGAATGACTTGGAGGAAGTCTTTTATTCACAGCAATATACATAATTAATATATACAGACAATTATTAAAATCAACAATTATTAAAACAGTAATAGCCAGTATGAAAAATAAAAGAAGGGAGAAAAATACTTAGTTCCTGGAAAGATGTCCTTATTGTGGGAAGAATCATAAAGTTCTTGGTTTCAAAGTCCAGAGTTCAGAGTTCAGAGTTCAGACCAGGTGGATGCCAGCATATCCTCAAGCTGGCATCTGATGAGTGCAAGATGGTTCAGTGTGGAGGACACTGAGTTTGGGTCCTCAGCCATTCTTATGCCCCTGCTTCAGTAGGAGGGAGTGAGGGCGGGGAGCCATACACCCCCTTCAAAGATGAGATGAGCCCTCCCCTTGTACTGGGGCTAGAAATCATATCTACCCATATATGGGCTCTATCTCACAGAACCGTACAGGTCAGGGCAGATTTATTAACATTTTCAGGTCTGTCTCGATTTACCCAGCGCCCTGATACCAGACATGAGGGGTGGGACCCCTGTGGTATCATCAGGGCATTTTCAAACTGCCTAACTGGCAGTCCTTACCTCAGAATGTTCTGAAACTTCCTCAGAACCAGCACCGGGGCTCATGCTACACTTCCCCCATGTTTGGCGAAGCTGCCATCTCAGGAACCCCAGAAATATGACAGATCTGGGAAGTTATGGATTATGCCATGAGACTGAGGTTGTGTTCTAGCTGCTAACAGCTGACTTTCCTTTGATCTTTACTAGGGAGCAAAGTGTCAAGACCTCCCGTGGATTCGTAGCCTGCTTGGCTGCACCTAGGCATCCTTTGGTTAATTAACATCTCCATGAGATCAGCTAAGTGTCACCTGGATCCCAGAACCAAAAGGGAAATTGTGCCTTCCACAGGGAATATGTCCAAGCTAATTAACACCTTCCCCCCAGGCTGTCACTTCAGCTAAGACAGATCCCCCAGCTGTTCCTAGGCATAGGGATACTACACGTCAAATCTTGGTTCTATTGATCTGAGGCGCAATCGATGCAGGAATCGAGTGCGATCGTTCTTTTCTTCACGGGCGGTTCCAGGACGCGCCTGCGTCCCCGCAACCGTCCGTGACAAGCCACTTTACTGTAAATGCATTTTAACAGGAAGAATAAGAAAAAAATGGAAAAAATTCATTATTTCTCAGTTTTCAGCCATTATAGTTTTAAAATAATACATGCCTCCATAATTAAAACTCACGTATTGTATTTGCCCATATGCCCCGGGTATTTCACCGTTAAAATTATGTCCCTATCACAATGTATGGCGACAATATTTTATTTGGAAATAAAGGTGCATTTTTTCCGTTTTGCGTCCATCACTGTTTAGAAGCCCATAATTTATTAAATCATATTGATATACTCCTTTGACATGAATATTTAAAAAGTTCAGACCCTTAGGTAACTATTTATGTTTTGTTTTTGTTTTTATTATTATTGTAATTTTTTTTTTTTTTTTAATTTAAACTTGTATGTGGGTATTTTTTGGTGTGGGAGGTAAACAGGGTTTTTTTTAATATATTTATAGGTTTATTCTTAAAACTTTTTTTTTTTGGGTGTAATTTGCTATTTGGCCACAAGATGGCCAGAATCAAAAAGTCCTGGGAGCGATCAATCTCGCTCCCAGGCAGAAGAAAGGAGACCAGAGCTCAGAAAAGCCGCAGCGTCTGAAGAGACGCTGTCGGCTTTTCTCCGGGGGGGGGGGTCCGATCAGCGAAAGGGATTTATAATCCCTTTCACTGATCGGTGGGCTAGCGGCCAGCAGCGAGGGCGCGCACGGGGGGCCCCTTAAGTGGTTAATGTCAGATATGAATATAAGGTCCCTGCACACTGCAAATCCGATTTGCGATTCTGATTGTCCTAGAATGCTAGAAAAACACAGAAAAAACGCAGCATGCGTTACCGATTTAAAATCAAAAATTGGAATGGCATGTAAAATCACGTCAAAATTGCGAATCGTAATCTCATGTAGTGTGCAAGAGGCTGCAATTTTGATTTTTTTATACAATCCGATTTTTTTATGCTGATTAAAAAACATAGCAGCATGCAGTACTTCTTTTAATCTGAATCAAAAATCGGATCATATAAAAAATTGGAATCGAGTGTAGTGTGCAAGAGGCCTCAGTTTGATCACTTGCTCAATTTGATCTGAAATAAAAATTGCATGGTGTGTACCATCCTTTATCTGTACAGTCTTCAGCCCCTTGCAAAATTTCAGCTAATCGCCCAGAAAGAATAGACAACAAATAACATCTCAACCTAAAAAAATGTGTTTCTCTAGGGAATATATTCAACTATACAGTATACAAGGTTCAATTCACATTGGCATAAAAAAAATTTGTTAAGGGGAATAAAATGGAATGGATCCCAACGGATGCGAACAGACCCTAAACCAGTGTTGGCTAACCTTGGCACTCCAGCTGTGGTGGAACCACAAGCCCCATGAGGCATTGCAATACTCTGACAGCTCTAAGCATAACTCAGGGAGGCAAAGGCATGTTGGGATTTGTAGTTTTGTCACAGCTGGAGTGCCAAGGATAGCCATCACTGCCCTATGCTAAGAAATCGGATTTGTTAACTTCAGTCGATTTGGAATGGATCCATTTGTTCCGCTCTGACAAACGGAATGAAGGTTTGGGTAGTCTGCGATAAATACTGAGGGGGTGATGAGGGGGTAACAGAACACAAGGATTAAAAACTGATGCCTAAATGTCACAAACTCATCTGTTTGAAACTGAAAACAGAACAGTTTTTATAGCATCAGGCTTTGATCCATTCAGTGTGAACCCAGCCTCAGTCTTTTCAGGAAGTTCATCTAATTCCTATGGAAAATATAGCGAAAATTGTTTAGCAATATACTTCCTGCGAGTTTGACATACTTAGATAACAGGAGGCCCAGATCCTCAGACTAAGGCTAGATTCACAGTGAGTGTTGCATTCCCTGTAACAGTAGGCAAGCAATGCAGTGGAACAGGAAAACGGCACCACACATTACCTGCACGTTTTGTCGCACATTACCTGCACATTGTGTTGCATACAGTAAATGAAAGGTATGCTTCACTGACGCTGTTCATGTGCACATTTTGCTGTAACGCATGCAGTATGTTGGGATGACGTAATAGTGCATCGACCTGCAAGCTGCATTACAATGCAGCCATTATGCTGCACATCATTTCCTCAACTGACTAGCCTCTCTTGAAATCTTGTGAAAGCTGCAATACCTTCTGCCTCTCGCTGGCACTTCCATGGGGCACACACAGCTTGGGCACAACCTCTCTCCTGCAGCTACCTCAGCATCATCTCTTACCCACCGCCACCAATGCCAGAAGACTGCGTCCAAGCCAGCAACTACCAGCAATACACATGTAGCTGGCCTGCTGTGCTGCAGCTCTCTGGTCTCCTGCTCTTTACAGGGCTACAGCTGTCATGGCGGAGGAGGTTGTAAGAGACTCAATCCAGCACCCTATATGCACTTCTCTGCCTTTATTGGGGGAACAGAAGAGTCAGGGATGCCCCTTCGTGCACTGTGCCCAGAGGCTGGATCCTCACTCTCTTCTGCCTCAGTCCAGCTCTGGTGTGTTATCTGATTGACCACCAGCAAGCAACAGCATCTGAAGACTTTAGACATTTGCCCTAATCTTGAAAGAAACCAGAACTAAGTGGAATATCAAAGCTTCTACTTGAAAAACTGAAATTGCCTGGCTGTCATGCTTGTCTTTTAGCTTCAGCTTTGTCTGAGGCAAAAAGCTGGAAAACGTATGCAGACAGCAGAGACAGAACACATGATCTACATACAGTATATTCATTTCATATCAGTTATTCAGAAAGTATTAAAAGCAGAGGACCAACACAACAGCCAGAAAGCTGCATTTTGAAAAGGGAGTCAGAAATGATACCCTACATATTCCAGTCAGTTTAGGTTTCTATGAATGTGTTCTGTAGAGATGGCTCCATGCTATCAGAGTGGTATGTGGAGGGTAACAGTTACTGAGACTGAAGAAGTTGCAGGCAGTGTAATGACAGTCACTCTTCCGCTATACAAACACTTTTAGAAAGCACTTACCGTACCTCAAGTAAGCCAAACCTTTCACAACAGACACTCGGAACAAATTCCTGATGGAGCCTTTATAAGAGGAAAATTATTTCATAACACTGACTACGCTGTGTCGCCCAGTGAACTTTAACAAAAAAAAGTGATTTTACCATGAACAGGAAACTCCGTCTGTAGAACTCTATGGACTTAGTAGCAGTTTTTTTTTTTTATAGGAGTTCAATGTATTATGAATTGGGTTAACTACATATCATGCAACCAACTGGCAATATTTAAAGGGAACCTAAACTGAGAAGGATATGGATTTTCCTTTTAAAATAATACCAGTTGTCTGACTCTTCTGCTGATCCTGTGTCTCTAATACTTTTAGCCACAGCCCCTCAACAAGCACGCAGATCAGGTGCTCTGACTGAAGTCAGACTGGATTAGCTGCATGCTTGTTTAAAGACAAACGAAGACAAACACTTATATAGCGCTTTTCTCCTGGCGGACTCAAAGCGCCAGAGCTGCAGCCACTAGGACGCGCTCTATAGGCAGTAGATGTTTTAGGGAGACTTGCCTAAGGTCTCCTGCTGAATAGGTGCTGGCTTACTGAACAGGCAGAGCCGAGATTCGAACCCTGGTCTCCCGTGTCAGAGGCAGAGCCCTTAACCATTACACATTCCAGCCACACTGTTGTTTAAGGTGTGTGATTCAGCCTCTACTGCTGCCAAAAAGTTTAGCAGGACAACCAGGCAACTGGTATTGTTTAAAACAAAACATCCATGTCCCTCTCAGTTTAGGTTCCTTTTAAATCTATTCCCCCCCCCCCCCCCCATATTCATTCTCGCCTCCCTCTCCATACATGGTGACCAAGCATGGTGCTAGAGGTATATAGATTTGGCGCCCATGCACTGAAACTATAGATAGGGTATCCCAATTCTGGGGTGCTAGTTTGCCCACCTTAGTGCACCAATTTGAAGTGCTGTTTTCTGTTAACATGGCGCCGTGGCACCAACATACAATGCAGCAGGTTCCTAAAGGAAATAGTCTGCCAGTCTATCATGTGATTAGTACAGTTGATAAAAATAAGTAACAAGGGTCAGTAACCTGTGCATCTACATGCATGCAAAAAAGGGAGATACAGTAATTTGGGTGCCAGGGATAGCTGCTTGCAGAATATCGCTAAAATTACTCCCTCTATTGATGCCTAGCCCTAACCGAACACCACCTTTGCTGCTAAAACTTGCTATGCCAATATCTGCGCCGCCTAAATATGCATAGATCCCAACTGTCCCTCTTTTGGAGGGACGGTCCCTCTTTGGGAGCCCTGCCCCTCTGTCCTTCTCATTTGTCCGTCGTTCAGGACTTTGTCCCTCTTTCTATGTAAATATATATATATTTCTCCACTAAAAAATGTGTTTGAGTCTTTATTCCCATCCTTTAAATTGATAAATTACTTATTTTAAAATGTTAATGTGAAGGAAAATGAACCAGGATAGAAAGGACCAGTGTGGTTTGAATTATAAAACAACATATTTTTCTTATTAAATCTTAATGGTATGTGTGACTAGGGGTGTGATGGGGGCGTGATCAGGTGTGTGGTAGAGGCGTGGCGTAAGTGTCTCTCTTTCTCATCTCAAAAAGTTGGGATGTATGAATATGGAATTATTGGGCGTTGCCCAAATTACTCCCTGGGTCCCGCTATCACCACAGTTAACATTGTGCCCATTTTACCAAAGCGCCACCAGCCCCCAAATTACCTGCTTTGGTGCATCCTACTACCTAGCTCAGGAAGAGGGAGGAATTCTGTGTCCCCCACATACAGCACAGATTCCATGGTTCTGAAAATGTGAAATTTGAGCTAAGGAAATTCATAGCTGGCTGCAAATAGATTATATAAATCAATAACCGCAGTACAAAAAGACTTACATATGTTTACAGCATTTTTCAACATAAGTGGAATTTGACTTTACAAAACATTATGAATCCAGAGATTCATGTTTCAGAACAAAAATAAAGATATTTTTACTGACAGATGTTTGGAATAAGTTATGTACTAGATGTGTTTTCTCAATTCTCCCAACAGACGCAGTAACGCTGTCACCTCCTGCACTTCTCTCCCATTGCAGACCTGCTGTGCAGTGCGGAATATTTAAGAGGATTTATAAGAACATTAGTCTGAGCCAAGAATTTCTAACACAGACAAGTACATCCAGGTCTCTTTGTTGTCTTTATAAAATTAACAGGTCTTATTTTAAGACTCTGTAGCATTATGTTGTTCATTGTCTTGGCTTTACATACCGGTAATTAAAATATTTCTATTTTCTAATATGAATTTGGAAGATACTTTCCAATCTGTCTTGCTAACTCCCAGTGTCCCCATTAACTGTACATAATAGAATAACTAGATGTTTGTGATGTTATCACTACTTAAAGGACTAGTGTGAAAAATTGTAAATGTTTTCTTATGTTGCTCTCACGTACATATGTTGCTGTCATGTACAGTAGATATATATGATGAATGACAGCGCTCCTCTTCTATATCTCTCTCAATGTCAGATGCTTTCCACCTCACATCCAGGTGGATCTAGCGTTTTTTAGTCATCCAATGATCAGGCACCAGACCACTCCTTCTCAAGCACTTAAACTGTTTAATCCAGGTTCCATATAAACATAAGATAAAAACACTCATAGCAGAACTTGTAACAAAACTGATAGACAGCCTGCGCTAATACAGCGCACTTACTCGATCCTATTGGATATAGCGCATGTCGGCCTGCCCAGCCCAGCGGTTATCACCCCCTCCGTGTGGCGTCGGCGTCCCGCTCCTCCACCGCGGTGTGTCCACTAGTATTCCAAGTTCCAGATCCCGGCCGGCCGGCGAACACTTCCGTACCCTGGTGACGTCAGTCGCACCTGACTCCGCCCTACGAGTTTCGTCCTATAGACTCATCAGGGGCTGCCTTTATCTTATGTTTTTATCTTATGTTTTATATGGAACCTGGATTAAACCGTTTAAGTGCTTGAGAAGGAGTGGTCTGGTGCCTGATCATTGGATGACTAAAAAACGCTAGATCCACCTGGATGTGAGGTGGAAAGCATCTGACATTGAGAGAGATATAGAAGAGAAGCGCTGTCATTCATCATATATGTATGGACTTGGCTGGACATTTTGATAGCGAACACTCTGAGTTAAATTAATGCACATTGGAGTTTGAGAATCTGGGGCAGGCGAAGTTTGCTTGTTAAGGTTTATGTACAGTAGATAATGAAAGTCTGACAGACCTGTCAATTTATTTAACTAGTCCCATCTCCTCATGGGGGATTCTCAGTTAATTCTTTATTTACAAAAGCACTTACTGAACTGCTCAGTCCAACTGCCAGAAGAGTTTGCAACCGAATATGGAAGCTTGCTGATGTCTTTGTATAAATCTTTTCTAGGAAGTGCTTTTGTAAAGAATAAAGGAGATATTGAGAATCACCCAAGAGAAGATGCTCAGAATACTTTAATAAGAAATTTCATTTTTTTCAGGTGTTACAAATAATGTAATATATTACTCTAAATGTCTTTGTTAGAGGTGGAATGAATGCACAATTTATTCTAATCTCAATCCAAAAAGGTTCTCGGATATCTCAAACCTTCCAAAACTTGAATCTCACGACTCCTGTGCATAAGAATTGTGTGATCCATGTAAGAAACATAGTAATCCAAATTCATTATTCTCATAATTGAAGTCCTTACTTCTTGAACAAAGTATTCTTCAACACAGAAAGAAAGTAAAACCTTAAAAGGACAACTGAAATAAGAGGTTTATGGAAACTGCATACATGCCCCAGTGTTGATAGCCAGGCATAGGTGTCCCCAGTATAGATAGGTAGCTTCTGGTATAGGTGCCCTCAGTATAGTTAGCCAGACATAGGTGTCCCCAGTATTGGTAGCCAGGCATAGGTACCTCCAGTATAGGTAGCTTCTGGTATAGGTGCTCCCAGTATAGCTAGCCCAGTATTGGTAGTCAGGCATAGGTGCCCCCAGTATAGCTAGCCTGACATAGGTCTCCCCATTATTGGTAGCCAGGCATAGGTGCCCCCAGTATATGTAGCTTCTGGTATAGGTGGCCCTAGTATAGATAGCCAGGCATAGGTGCCCCCAGTACAGTCTGTCCCCAATGTGTCCTCCTATGTCCCCTTGTGTCCCCCTATGCCCCATGTGTCCTTCTCTGTCCCCATTGTGTCTTCCTCTGTCCCCCATGTGTCTTCCTCTGTACCCCTATCCACCTCGTCCCCCCCCCTTCCCCCCCACATAGATACAGGTAGCAGCAGCAGAACCATAGCGACGGCTTCTGCTGATGATGCAGCAGAAGCTGGGCACTAGGGGAACAGTGAGGGAGAAGAGAGGTCTCTGATCACTGCGGGCTCGATGGATTAGGTGAGCCGATGGATTAGGTGAGCGGAGGAGGCGTGGGGACGCAACGTCGGGATTCGTCGGAATCAAATCACACAAATGATGTCAGGATTTAAATCCACAAATCTTTCACAAGATTTTGATTTGTGGATTTGGACGGATTTGTCATCCTACCTCTAGTCTTTGTGTGTTGGGGTAATCCATCCGGATACGATTAAATGATCACTGTTGCTATGAGGACGTACAAACCCGGGGTATTGCTGTGGGTAAATTTGATTTACATTCTTAAAAAATTATGCAAAATAAAGGCTCAAGGAAATGTGGGTGAAGGTAAATAGCCAATAGTAGAATACCTGTTATAATTACTATTTACAGATATTCTACTGGTTTACAGTGGCAATCCTGATAGTAAAATATCTGTAAATGTTACTGATATTTCACTACAGCTAAACCTAACCCTACTCTGGCACTGAATTGCCCCTCCGCCAAACCCTAGCCCAGGGTTATAAACCATAAGCTATCAGAAAAGGATTACTATGAAATGAGGCCCTAGGCAAGATAACACTTTTAGCCGTCCACTGATGGTCACCTGGCTTATTTAGCTAGATTTGGTGGGGGGCTTGCATCTACGAGGTCCTTAGACTCTATTCAGGCCCCTAGACTCTCTCCAGACCCTGGGTCAGGTGCCTAGGTTATATATATATATACAGTGTTGCCCGCAATTATTCATACCTCTGGCAAATTTTTTTTACTTAAAGTTACTTTTATTCAACCAGTAAGTAATTTTTTGACGGGAAATGACATAGGTGTCTCCCAAAAGATAATAAGATAATGTAAAAGAGGTATTATTGTGGGGGAAAAAACATTTCTCAGCTTTTATTTACATTTGAGCAAAAAGTGTCAAGTCCAAAATTATCCATGCCCTTCACAAACTGTCACAGTTTGTGGGAAAATCCAAAGTTCTATTCCATTCCAAATAGTGCAAGCTGTTATGAAAGCATCCTAATTACCCTGATTAATTGGAAACAGCTGTTTTAATCAACTAAACAGGAGAAAAACAGCAGCTCTCTGCAGTTGGTTTGTGGACAGTTATGGCTAAGAGCTCAGTGAGGACCCGCGTCTGGGCATTGTGGCTGCTTACAAGTCAGGAAAGGGCTACAAGGCCATTTCTAAATGTAACAGGGCTCCAGAGGCTCCAGAAGAATAAATATGTCTAAAAAGTTTAAAATTTGTGAAGGCAGTGGTGGACTTACCTCCTCCAAACAGACACAAGATATGCCAACAAAGTTTAGCAGAACAAATGTATTTACATACTCCAGGAGAAAATGCAACATGTTTCGCAGGTATGAACCCAATTCATCAGGCAATAGGTAGGAGTAGGTACAGTGCAGGTGTGTAGCTGGGCCCAGCGCCTCTCATTTCTATATGTTTTCAAGTTCCAGTGGCTAAAGTGCAAAGTATTATTTAAAAATACAAGATATTTCGCCATGTGGAAAATCTCAGAGCATGTGGTCGGAAGCCAAAAGTGACATCTGTGCTGGCCAGGAGGATAGTGAGAAAAGTGAAAAAGAATCCAAGGATCCCCACTAAGGCCATCCTGGTGAATCTCGGCTCTGCTGGTGGCAATGTCTCAAGGCAGACAATCAAACGGACACTGCACACTGCTGGGTTCCATGGATGCAGACCAATAAGAACACCACTTCTCCATTTAAAGAGAATCTGTATTGTTAAAATTGCACAAAAGTAAACATACCAGTGCGTTAGGGGACATCCCCTATTACCCTCTGACACAATTTCGCTGCTCCTCGCCGCATTAAAAGTGGTTAAAAACAGTTTTAAAAAGTTTGTTTATAAACAAACAAAATGGCCACCAAAACAGGAAGTAGGTTTATGTACAGTATGTCCACACATAGAAAATACATCCATACACAAGCAGGCTGTATACAGCCTTCCTTTTGAATCTCAAGAGATCATTTGTGTGTTTCTTTCCCCCTGTTCTCATGCACTGAAGTTTCAGGCTGCTTGTTTCTTCCTGCAAACAGCTTTGCCCTTGTCTGTAATTCATTAGTATGTGAAAGCCCAGCCAGCTCAGAGGAGGATTTATCCAGCTTGTAAAAGATAAGAGAGAAGAGAGAAGCTGCTCTAATCCTAAATAACACACAGGCAGTGTGCATAGAGGGGCCTGGAAGGGGGAGTTCATAGCAGAACCACAACACTGAAGAACTTGGCAGCCTTCCAGACACAGGCCGACAAGTCTGACAGGGGAAAGATACATTGATTTATTACAGAGACAGTGATAGTATAAAGTGCTGCAGTAAGCCAGAACACATTAGAATAGCTTTTTGAACTTGTAGGATGATAAAAAACAGGATGCAATTTTTGTTACGGAGTCTTTTTAAGGCACACAAAGGCTGGCTTGGCCTTTACAAATGCTTGTCTGGACAAAGAAGAAGACTTCTGGTCTTCTGTGTTATGGTCAGATGAAACAAAAATTTAGTTGTTTGGTCTCAATGATGTTTCCTTCATTTGGCATAAAAAAGGAGAAGCCTTCAACCCAAAGAACACCATACCCACTCTCAAACATGGTGGTGGGAACCTACTGCTTTGGGGGTGCTTTTCAGCCAATGGACCAAGGAACCTAATCACAGTAAATGGCACCATGAAAAAAGAGCAATACATGAGGTTTCTCAACGACAACATCAGGCAGTCAGAAACTTGGCCTTGGGCACCAGTGAACATTTCAGCATTGACCCAACACATACAGCAAAAGTGGTGAAGAAATGGTTAGCAGACAACATTATTAACATTTTGGAGTGGCCCAGCCAGAGTCCTGACTTGAATCCAATTGAGAATCTGTGGAGGGAGCTACATAAAAGGGTGATAGCAAGAAGACCCTCCAACTTGAAAGATTTGGAGCTCATTGCTAAAGAGGAATGGGCAAAATACCAGTGGAGACATACAAAAAGTTGGGCTGCAATTATAGGAAGCGTTTGATTGCTGTAATAGCCAATGAAGGTTTTTCTATTGATTAATGAGAAGAGTTAGAACAACTGTGCAGAGAGCAAAAAGCTTTTTCTCTCCACACCCTCAGTCTCTCAGGACAGGAAAGAAAAACTTTTTTTTCCCTGGACCGATAGAAAATTTACAGCGCCTACCAGACAACTTTGCACTCCAGGTGACCACCTGGTCTGGAAAGTGGTTAAAGAAGCCTCTGCCCTAGCCACCCATCTTCCTGATGCCCAACTTTAATATTCCCCCCTCCCCAGGAATATGCCACACAAAAAGAAAAATACCAGAGACACCATGGAAGTCTGGACTCTGCCATAGGCACCCATACAGATATAATTTACTGGTGGAAATTTGGTTGCCGGAGGCTTCACGCCCACTATTTGTGGCTGCAATTTGCATAGCGGGCGCTTCCGGTGCCCAAATTTCCACGTTAACGATTTGTATTATTTGTATGGGCGCCTATAGTTGCGCCCAAACTTCCAGCAGCGCCTCTGGTGCCCAAATTTTGTACTTCCTTTTTTGAATGTTGACATAAGGTTGTAGGCCTGCAGCATGGAAAATGTGCATCCACAGGGGAGACATACTCCTTATGCCTAAAACACACGGTACAATTTTCAGTGCGATAGATGGATCTGATTGATAAAATCCGTCATGTGCAATATTGCTTCCGATTGTTTCCGCGCTCGATTTCTCATAGCGGTGAATGGAAAAAGATAAGAAAATGAATGAAGATAAGAGAATCAAGTGCAGAATCGAGTGCAGAATCGTGCCACAAAAAACAATCGGGCCGCAAAATCGCATGGAAAATCTTACCGTGTGTACCCAGCATAAGACAATTTTCCAGCAATGTGAAAGTAGGTAGATTATTTTTTTGGACACATGCACACTGAATGGACTTAACGAGCTGTTTAGCCTCAAATTATATTTAAAAGGTCAGGATCATTTAAGATTTTGTGGCCAATGCTGCTTTTTTAAAAACAAAAACATCAGGTGTTTTTTTTTTTAAAGCAGATCTACTTACCTGGGGCTTCCTCCAGCCCCTGGCAGCTTATGTGTCTCTCTGCTCTGCTCCCAGCTGGTCTCCCCGGGTCCCCTCCGTAACAACCGCCGACCTGAGCAAGCTTGCTGCCACACCACTCGTTGTCCCACAGCCAGGAGCATTTTGTGCAGGCGCAGGTACTTACGTCTGGTTTTTTTTTTTTTTTTTTTTTTAAATGCCTGGTGTTTCCTTTAAGATTGTGCCAACAAGGATTACATCCTTCAGTTGACAGGGATGGTGACTGGTGGCATGGAAAATGGTATTCTTAGCGGTATATTTACTATATGCTTCCATATTTCAAGGTGAAAGGAAGTGATTTAAACCACACTATAAGTAAATGTAATATTTAGATTGTGAGTGTTTCTTCTTAACTTCAAAACAAAGTAGCAGAGTTCCTCTGTGTCCCACTCAACTTCACGGGCACATCATTCGTGTATTAAAGTCTTTAGCTTTTACATACTTCTGAGAGTAACAGATGGTATACAAATCCCATCTCCCAGAGCATAAGTGAGCATTGAGACAGCACCCATTGATGTGTCATTGCAGATAAAGTAAGTGTGTACTATGAAGGACAAGGTATACAATTCTTAAAAAGAATTCCAAGACTACTAAAACCACTCTGCAGGAATTAACATATATCAATTCTCAGTGTCAACCCCACCAAAATATCTCTAAACATTTGGCAATAAATACAAGATATCTCTGCAGTCCCGTGGAAAGCGTGGGAGAGAAAGGCAACAGCATTTTTATCATTTCTTCTATCCGATTACCAAGACTTTCAGTTGGTCCATCAATTGTGCTGAGTGCTGACAATGAACCAGCACAGTGGCTTAATGGAACTATATATATTTTGGGTTTTGGACCACAGACCCCTCTCTCAACTTCTGCATTAGTTCTGTTCTTCACTGGGGGTATAAAGGTGATGATCACCTGTATAATTACTTTGAATTGTGCTAGTCACTAGCAAACTGTTTCCCTTCCTCTGCATGCTTTGGTTGGAAAGCAGACTTTAGACTCGTGTTTTATATATGGTTCGTGGTGGTGGTGTGAGGCAGATGGGGCAATTTAGAATTAGTATTGAGAGTCCATGGCTCTCTAGTTATGCCACTTCTTGCACACATGAAGACTATCCCACCTGTGATGCATGGACAACTGCAAAACTGTGGTGGTCCAAACAATATTAGACAGGACTGCTGCTGAAATCTTGTCTAGTATGGTGCAAAGTGGAAGAACAGGTAAAATATAAATTCGGATTTTCAGGATTGGTCAGGGGTAGGAACAGTGAGGACACACACAACGATGCATGCTCCCTATAGAGGCTCCAGGCTCTACCGCTTCCAGCATGTCACCACAACACCCAGCATGCCTCATAGAGGCACCACAGCACCCAGAATGGCACCACACAGCACTCAGCATGGCCCATATACAGTGGTGTGAAAAACTATTTGCCCCTTCCTGATTTCTTATTCTTTTGCATGTTTGTCACACTTAAATGTTTCTGCTCATCAAAAAACGTTAACTATTAGTCAAAGATAACATAATTGAACACAAAATGCAGTTTTAAATGATGGTTTTTATTATTTAGTGAGAAAAAAACCTCAAAACCTACATGGCCCTGTGTGAAAAAGAATATTGCCCCCTGAACCTAATAACTTGCCAAAGACGCAAGACAGGAATAGCACGAAGGGAAGAAACGCAGGGCAAGATAGCCCTGAAGGAGAGAGAGCAAAGCGACAGAGGGTATGTGTGTGCACCAATCTAGTCGCCAACCCGCGACAGTACACACACAACCATGAAGAACAGGGGAGAAGGCAATCGCCAGAGATGGCGATTGCTAACAGCGACACAAGACTGAATAAGCACAGATGAGGAATGTATGTATGCCCACCAATCTAGCCGCCACCCTGCGACGGCGGACATACAACAAAGGAAACCAAGTGAGAACGCAATCGCAAGAGAAGTGATTGCAAAAGAGAATGAGCACAGGGACAGATTGTATGTGTGTGCACCAAACTAGTCGCCAACCCGCGACGGTGCGTTTTAAACGGCAGATATGAAGTAGGAATGCAATCGCGAGAGAGGCGATTGCCAGAGGTGACACAAGGCTACAGCAAGGCAGAGCACGAGAGTAGCAAAGGCACAGCAAATCATACAATGAGAAGATAAGGAAAATAACAAACGCTAGCTAAACGCGAACACCGCACTCATTCGCAACAGTGCACGCGTTTATGCGCGGTCCCCGCATGATAAGCACAACAGAGACAAGCACGCCTAACTAGCCACCGACAGACAAACATGAAACAGAGGACGCAAGCACTTGCTTAACGGTTACCTCACCGAGCCTCCAGCAAGCGTTCGTAGCAGACAAGACAGACACACGAAAACAGGAATACGTAAGAGATACGATCCACTGCTCTTTCCGTCAGAGCGAGTGCGATCCAAGTAAGGCAACAACAGAACAGAGGGGCCTACCAGTAACAACCGCTGCTCTGGTTAGCACCCCACAGACAGACAGAACAGGCAATACAAATAATGCAATCCTAACTGCACTAGGGAAACTGCCTAGTGCAGTTCCAGGAATTACTCTAGGCTAATCTTCAAACAAAGAGCAAGGCTGACACTCCAGACGAGTGTTACACAGGAACTAACTCTTATGACCAGCAACTTACTGTGGGAAACATAGCTCTTTATAGAGCAAGCCCACAAAGGATGTGGCTAGGCAATCTGCATGACAAACGTATGCAAATTCCTCAGCAGCAAGCTGCACAACTGACAAAAGGTCTCTCTTCCAGAGACCTGCAGAATGCAGACCTGAACAGTGGTCAAAAGGCTGCCTGCCTGCGCAGGCAGCCGCGCGGATCCTCACACAGACCATCACACTACCACCACCATATTTTACTGTTGGTATGATGTTTTTTTGCTGAAATGCTGTTACTTCTACGCCAGATGTAACGGGACACGCACCTTCCAAAAAGTTCAACTTTTGTCTCGTCTGTCCATAAGGTATTTTCCCAAAAGTCTTGGCAATCATTGAGATGTTTTATTAGCAAAATTGAGACGAGCCTTAATGTTCTTTTTGCTTAAAAGTGGTTTGCGCCTTGGATATCTGCCGTGCAGGCCGTCTTTCTTATGGTGGAGTCGTGAACACTGACCTTAATTGAGGCAAGTGAGGCCTGCAGTTCTTTAGATGTTGTCCTGGGGTCTTTTGTGGCCTCTCGGATGAGTTTTCTCTGCGCTCTTCGGGTAATATTGGTCGGCCGGCCACTCCTGGGAAGGTTCATCACTGTTCCATGTTTTTGCCATTTGTGAATAATGGCTCTCACTGTGGTTCGCTGGAGTCCCAAAGCTTTAGAAATGGCTTTATAACCTTTACCAGACTGATAGATCTCAATTACAGTACTTTTTGTTCTCATTTGTTCCTGAATTTCTTTGGATCTTGGCATGATGTCTAGCTTTTGAGGTGCTTTTTGTCTACTTCTCTGTGTCAGATAGCTCCTATTTAAGTGATTTCTTGATTGAAACAGGTGTGGCAGTAATCAGGCCTGGGGGTGACTACGGAAATTGAACTCAGGTGTGATAAACCACAGTTGAGTTATTTTTTAACAAGGGGGGCAATCACTTTTTCACACAGGGCCATGTAGATTTGGAGGTTTTTTTCCTCACTAAATAATAAAAACCATCATTTAAAACTGCATTTTGTGTTCAATTATGTTTTCTTTGACTATTAGTTAATGGTTTTTGATGAGCAGAAACATTTAAGTGTGACAAACATGCAAAAAAATAAGAAATCAGGAAGGGGGCAAATAGTTTTTCACACCACTGTATTTGTGACATGGCCTATGTCTGTGATATGCTGCATTTTATTTTTTTCTGTATTAATTGAGAGGAGGGTTTCCTCCAACATTTTTCTGGGCAGGCCTACTTAGACCGCTGTTAATTTCATGTAAATGTGACCCCACCCATGACTACACCCACATTCTGGTGCATGGCCACACCCATTTTTCGACTGGAGTGCCCAAAAGTGCCCCAGACTCGATCTCTTAGGATCCTAGCAATGCCCCTGGGTGGGACTCTCTGGGCTTGACAGCTCTCTCAGGATTGCCTGCGGCTCTCAGATGAAGATGGATCCAGAAGGAGGAGCAAAGGAGGAAACTTGCTCTTTTCTTTTAACCTAAAAACACCCTGCTTACTTGCCAGCAAAGGCAGGGGTCGAATGGGGCGTGGACGCGGGTGGACGATGTCCACCTGCTTTTTTCAGAGGGTGGACGTTGCCCACCCTGGCATGTGTGGAGGGGAACAGCGATGAGAAGGAGAGCTGTGGGGACAGCGGGAAAGGGGGAACCGTCTCCCCCTCCTTCCCTCACCTTGGGGCTCCTCCTCTCTCACTCTCCCCTCCAGAACTAAGTCTTGTGTGGCGTCTGGCAGCGGGCGGAACTTACCTCTGTCTCGCTCCAAGTGGCGGAAGTTGTGGTGCCGCTGCTCTGGTCTGGACCAGACTAGCGGCAAATCAATTAGACCATCCCGCGCCTGCAACGAGACGGAGGTAAGTTCCACCCGCTGCCAGCCGCCACACAACACTTAGTTCTGGAGGGGAGAGCGAGGGAGGGGGAGCCCCAAGGTAAGGGAAGGAGGGGGGAATCTTCCCCCCTTCCCCACTGCTGATCCCACAGCTCTCCTTCTCATCGCTGCTTCCCTCCTGCTGGGGGGACACCTGGCTACCTATTCTGGGGACATATACCCCTGCCTATATATACTGGGGACATATACCCCTGCCTACATATACTGGGGACATATACCCCTGGCTATATATACTGGGGACATATACCCCTGCCTACATATACTGGGGACATATACCCCTGCGTACATATACTAGGTACATATACTCCTGGCTATATATACTGGGGACATATACCCCTGCCTACATATACTGGGCACATATACCCCTGGCTATATATACTGGGGACATATAGCCCTGCCTACATATACTGGGGACATATACCCCTGCCTACATATACTGGGGACATCTATACACCTGGCTACATATACTGGGGACTACTATACATCTGGCTACTTATGGCACATATACACCTGGCCACCTTTTCTAGGAACATCTATACACCTGGCAAACTATTCTGGGGACATTATACACCTGGCTACCTATTCTGGGGACAACTGTACTCATGGCCTCTTACACTGGGGACACCTATAGACCTGGCTACCTATGCTGGGGGTACCTATTTTGGGGGAACTGCTGTCAGATTATCTGCATTTTTGGGCAACCGCTGTTAACAGATTAAGTGTATTTTGGGGAACCGCTGCCAGATTATGTGTATGTTAGGGGAATGGCTGCTGCCAGATTACGCATATTTTGGGGAACTGCTGCCAGATTGTGTATGTTTGGGGGACCACTGCTGCCAGATTACATGTCCTTTGGGTGTTGCATGTATTTTGGGTGATCCGCTGCCAGGTTTCGCGTATTTTGGGGAACTGCTTCCAGATTAAGTGTATGTTGGGGGAACTGCTGCTGCCACATTGTCTATTTTGGGGGAACCACTGCCATATTATCTGTATTTTGGAGGAATTTCTACCAGATTACGTGTCTTTTTTGTGAAATGCTATCAGATTACATTTATTTTTGTGGGATAGACTAGAGCTCAGACTTCCCCAGCAGACCTTTTACATCACTGCTAAGGTCATGTATATTTGGCCCCACCCATGACCACGCTCACATTATGCTTGACCACACCCATTTTTTGGAGCGTGGGGTCCACTCACCTCTTTTCCTAGGACTAGAGCCCTGAGCAAAGGTAAATAAGCAGGGTGCATAGAACACTTCAAGAGTGATTCATTTGACACTTGCAAATCAAAGAGCCTAAACACAAATAAAATCAAGCCCTGTCACTGAATACAAGATCAGGGGAATATGCTATTTTTTATCTGTGCATTTCTATAACACAAAACCATAAATAGAAAATAGGTTGGTTACCATGCAAACTAGCAGTTCATATGATAACTGGCTTTTGACAAATAGGCCCCTAAAACTCATGTTGCTTGTAAATAATTGGCTATATAGTATGTGGCTAAAGTAAGTGCTGCAGCTAATAAGCATGTTTCTGGAGCTATCTGCATTTAATGGCAAAAACCCAAATTTGTGTTGTGGATTTAATGATAAATTTATCGGCATAAAAATACCAGCAATGTCAGCAGTGTATCTCCTCACTGTGACATTAATGATATCATCAGCTTATTACATTATCTGCTAATGTACAGCGTGATGTATGGAGTGGAGAGCACCTGTCAGTGAGGAATAACATTATCAATCCATCATCCATAATAAACTATTTATATACAGCAGAAGATAATGCTGGCTGCCCCTTATTGTTTATTTGCTGTTACTGTATCTCTGCTGGTGATGCATCTGTGTCTTGTGTGTTATGAGACAGCCAGCATTATAGTTGTTTGAATGAGCTGTAAAACCTTTAGCATGGGGCTGGGTACATATGGGCATTAAAAAGTCAGGCATTTAGCAGGATCAGTGTACAGTTTAATTTTCCTAATATACGGTGACCATACGACCCGCTTTACCCGGGACGCGTCCCACCTTCGGGGGGCGCTGTCCCAGGCTGCATGAGGTCCCGGGAAACGTCCCGCTTTCAGCACCGGGACGTCCCGGCCTCGGGACTCTGGTCACCGTACATGAACTAGCCGCAGCGTCTCAGAGACGCTGTGCTAGTTCATTCCCCGCAGCCTCGCTCCAGCAGCCTGCGTTGTGCTCCGGCAGGCACAGGCACAGCAGGGCTACGGGAAGATGGCGTCCGGAGGCGGAGCCCTGTACTGGAGACTATTTGTGTCTACAGTACAGGGCTCCGCCTCCGCACGCCATCTTGCCGTAACCCTGCTCTGCCTGTGAGGGGAGAGCGGGAGATTGAAGGAGGATCGTCCGGAGGAGCTGCACACACACCAGAGGCTGGCTGAGTGAGGGGACTTCTATCAGGTGAGTACATGCTTTTTTTTTTCCAGGTGAAATGTGCCCCCATTGCGTTTTTGTGCTGACATGTTTGCCCCATTGCGTTTTTGTGCTGACATGTTTGCCCCATTGCGTTTTTGTGCTGACATGTTTGCCCCCATTGCGTTTTTGTGCTGACATGTTTGCCCCCCTTGCGTTTAATTTGTGCTGACATGTTTGCCCCCATTGCGTTTTTGTGCTGACATGTTTGCCCTCATTGCGTTTTTGTGCTGACATGTTTGCCCGCCTTGCATTTATTTTGTGCTGACATGGTTGCCCGCAATGCGTTTATTTTGTACTGACATGTATGCCCCCATTGCGTTTATTTTGTGCTGAAATGTTGCCCGCAATGCGTTTATTTTGTGCTGACATGTTTGCCCCATTGCGTTTATTTTGTGCTGATATGTTGCCCGCAATGCGTTTATGTTGGCCGCAATGCGTTTATTTTGTGCTGAATTAAATGTTGCCCACAATGCATTTATTTTGTACTGACATGGTTTCCCCCATTGCGTTTATTTTGTGCTGACATGTTTGCCCCCATTGCGTTTATTTTGTGCTGACATGTTTGCCCCCATTGCGTTTATTTTGTGCTGACATGTTGCCCGCAATACGTTTATTTTGTGCTGACATGTTGCCCATTGCGTTTATTTTGTGGTGTCTGAGGTAACTGTTGCTGCATTTATTATTTAATGGTCATAGTTGGCTATGTTTGCTGCTTTGGGGTTACGGTATACTATAAAATAGCATCACACAGTTTCTGCACACCCATGATGCGAATCCTCGTTTGACCACATTATGGCGTAAACACTGCTTTCTTATACCTCGCTGTTACATCATTACGTTAGCTCCGCCCATAGAATGTCATGGCCACGCTCATTTTTTGGCTAGGCGCTGCCGCCCCATTTGTTGGCGCGGCAGCCCCCCATCCCTCCCCCCCTCCTTCCCCCCCACCGCCCTGTCCCAGGTTGAGCCTTCAAAAATCTGGTCACTGTACCTAATATGTACTAGTGACCTTAGCCCGTTAAAAACCGGGCTAGGTCTGTCACTGCGCATGCGCGCCTTCCGCGAGCATGCACACGCCCACCGCGCGCACACACCCCACTGCTTCTGGCCCCGTCCTCCCCTGCAAGCATTCAGTGTTTCAGCGTCCCTGCACATGCGCAGTGCAAAAAAGCACTGAGGCCCAGTGCACACTGAGCGGTTTTAAGTGCGATCAGCCGGCTGCATCCGCCTGTAAAAACGCTTGGCTAATGTATTTCAATGGGATGGTGCACACCAGTGGTTTGAGGTTTTTTCCAAACTGCAAACGTGCCTCCTGCTGCACGTCTGAGGTTTTCTGAAGCGTTTCGTCCTCAATGTAAAGTATAGGAAAAACGTCAACCGCTCTGAAAAACGCTAGATCAGAGCGGTTTTCCAGGGGTTTTTGTTACAGAAGCTGTTCAGTAACAGCTTTTACTTTAACAATATGTGTAATCTGCTACCTAAAAACGCACCCAAAACCGCTAGGTATGTTTAGAAAACATCTCTAAACATGCCTAGAATCGCTCTGAAATCAGCTCTAAAAACCGCTAGCGTTTTGTGGATCTGCTAACGATTTTGTTGTGCACTGGGCCTGACACACGGACAAAGCAGGACGCAGGGACACTTGCAAATTATATATAGAGATTAGAATCACATTTACTGGTTTCCAAAATACCAGAAGGGTTAACACTGCTGGGAGCACACTTAGCTGTGCAGAAAACCATCATTTTTCTGCTGCCTGTTTGTGTTTTTTCCTGCGTTTTGCAAATTTGTTCTGCGTTTTTATATGTGTTTGTAATTGCATTTGAGTTTTTCATGGGTTTGTCTTTTGTGGGTTTTTTTATATTCTCCCCTTCTTAATGTAGAAAAATACAGTCTTATATTTATTTTGTAAAAAATACACATGTAACACATGCATTTTGCAGTGCGGCCCATAGACTTTCATTTTGTGTGATTCTGCATGCGTTTCCGGCTCCCCTGGATAATGAACGCTATTCAAATAAGTGCGCTCCCTGCCTCAAGCTTTTCACTTTATTTAGCTGTGGCTTATTGATAAGATTTGCCACTGTGTTGGAAGTTTGCTAAGCTGTGTAAACAAAACAGGAAAGTTTCTGCTGTATCCAGTGGGGAAGCAGAGGACTTTTTTGTCCTTTATTTGCTCATTAATTACTTAATTACTAGTCTATCGGTTATTTTTTTTTTTGCAGCCAGCAACAATATACATCAGCTAGTTCAGTGAGGGATAAATATGCATTCAAATGACATTAGACCAGTCTTAGAGTATTTCATATTTTTTTTTTTTTTACTGTGTTTAAAGATTTAGAACAAAATTTCAATTTGGCAGTCAATCACACTTAAAGAAATAAACCATGGACAGTTTAACTTTTGGTGTGAAGGTCAGGGACGGATGTAGACCAAGTTGCCCCAAGTTGCGCCCGGGGCAAGGTCAGGTTTTGGCGCCTAAACTGCCATTCCCCATCATCATTTTGCCGCCTTTTTAAGAATTCAACAAACTGCGCCTGGGGCAAGAGACCCGCTTGCCCCCCCCCCCCCTAGATCCGTCCCTGGTGAAGGTTAGTGCTTATTTTTTTCTTTTCCGGGCTGTAGGGGCAGATTACAGTATTCCATTGCCAAGATGTGCAACTTCTGTTGTATGTTACCCTTTATTAACCATCTTAGCGGTATGGACGAGCTCAGCTCGTCCATCACCGCCGATGGCTGCCGCTCAGGCCCTGCTGGGCCGATTTTGCTCAAATAAAGAGCAGCACACGCAGCCGGCACTTTGCCAGCCGCGTGTGCTGCCCGATCACCGCCGCTCTGCGGCGATCCGCCGCGAGCAGCGGCGAAAGAGGGCCCCCCCAGCCGCCTGAGCCCTGCGCAGCCGGAACAAATAGTTCCGGCCAGCGCTAAGGGCTGGATCGGAGGCGGCTGATGTCAGGACGTCGGCTGACGTCCATGACGTCACTCCGCTCGTCGCCATGGCGACAGGAGAAGCCAAACACGGAAGGCTGCTCATTGCGGCCTTCCGTGTTACTTCTGGCTGCCGGAGGCGATCGGAAGAACGCCTCCGGAGCGCCATCTAGTGGGCTTTCATGCAGCCAACTTTCAGTTGGCTGCATGAAATAGTTTTTTTTTTATTTAAAAAAAACCCTCCCGCAGCCGCCCTGGCGATCTTAATAGAATGCCAGGGTGGTTAAACAAGGCTGTTTGGTTCCACTTAAATCAAATCTGACTGTGGATACCTAGCCTTTCCCCGACGTGGGTATTTCTTCTCCTTTTTTCTTGCTGAGAGGAACGTAATGGTTGGGCATAAGTGCATGTAATGTTGTTGTTCTTTTGCTCTAGTTGTTTTGAATTCTCCATCAACAGCCCCAACATGGAATGCTGAAACACTTTTGCTGACTGTTCATTGTCGAATATTTCAGTGTCTAAGGGAATCCATGTAAGAGGAAATGTAGGTTCATGGAGAGTGAAGTCTAAGGTGCCAGGACATCTGTGCCTATAGGCTCATGTGAGGTAAATCCGGGCCTGCCTACAGTCAGTGGCCCTTCATTTAAGTCTCCATGACAAAAGCATTATGTTCCTTAGTGTTACTATATACAGGTATGTGCTCCAAATAGGATGATGATGAAGCATTGTGACATTTATTTTTTTATCAATAGTACTGCTCATTTGTAAATCGGGCACAAAATGGCACGTCCCCTTTACATAATAAACAAAGTGATTACATTATATACACACTAAATCATGTGCAGTAGCTTGTTGCTTCAAGTCAGATGCAAAAGAAATGAGACACTACATTTAGAAATGGATGGTGTAAGGCCTGCTAGAATACCAACCTTTTGTCAGTCTCTATGCTCCAATCTAACCTCACAATCCTCACCCTATGTGACTCGTCCCTGCTCGAACAAGAGACAAGTAGCATTTACCTCACTTCGGTTACACCCAGATCTTAAAGGGAACCTGAAGTGAGTAAAATTTATTTAAAATAAACACATGACGTAGCTGCAAATGAATATTACTTACCTCACCTTCAGTTCCTCTCAGAATTTCCCCATTTTCTTCTTACAGTGATCCCTTCCAGTTCTGACAATATTTTGTCAGAACTGAAATATACCAGCTGCTGTGAGTTACAACTGACTGTGCAAGGTAATGTCCACATTTCCCTATGGCTCAAGTGGGTGATATTACAGTTTAACAGCGTGCTGACCAGGAAGCTGTTATGGAGTAATGGTCATTTTTAAAATGGAGGACAGAGAATTCCATTGATCAAGTGGACAAATGGGACGCAGGAGAGGAGAAAGAAATTGAGTAGTAGACTACACAGGAGGTAAGTATGACCTGTGTATGGTTTATTTTTTACTTTTTTATTTTCAGTTCAGGTTCTCTTTAATGTGCAAGGTATAGGGACTGACAAATGAAGACAGAGAAACCAACAGAACCCACAAGGAATACAAGAGTAGTCTAACTAGCCAGGGATCATACACTGTAATATCAAACCAAACCAGGGAGCAAACAGAAACGTAGTCGAAAACAGTCAGGGGTTGATCCAGGCGGCAATCACCATTGCTATAATATCTGGCAGAAGGTCTATCCAGGCAGTGAACAAGGCCAGTCAAGGTACAAGCAGAGGCCAGATCTAGGTAATCAATCCACAGGTCAGAACAGGTAAAAATGTCAGCTCCCAGCAGAAACCCTAAGGCAACTTAATGCTATCACGGCAGTTGACAAATGACACAGCACACCTTTTATAACCAGCATGCTTCACTCAGTGGCCAGCCACACACTCCAATCAACCAATCACAGTAGCCTCACAGACCTGCAGCTGCCAGCATTACTCTCGCCGGCGGCTGAGAGTGTAGGACAGGCACATGATCATATGCGCCCATCCTCTGCACAGAACAGACTGTGCACGCACGGCCCCACCATGAGAAGCAAGGGAACAGCCTGTGCAGACCTAGAAGTCGCAGGAGCTGGCCCAGCCTCAACAGAGAGAGCCGCATCGCTGAACCGAAGAGGTGGGTTCCTGCCGTGTGAGATGAATACTTTATTTTAACAGTAGCTACACTAAGTTGTGTGCTTTCACTTCTTCTCTTTTGTTTGAAACAATAGTAACACTGCCTGCCTGTTCTAATATTTCATAAATGTAATAGAATAAGCCCCATTGCCCACAGCAGTGAACAGTTGTAGTAGTTTATAACATGTATGTACAATTAAGAAAACAGGTAAGGTGGCACTCCCTGGCATAACAGATTGCGAAAAAGTATAAGTAATCAACGATACTCTCACCACAGTGTCAGGCTGCTTCTCTGTATAGACCTCCGGATGTGTTCTCCATTGTTTAGCAGAGGAAGAAAGAATCCCTTGTGTAGGCCATCAGGAATAAAAAAAGATCACATGCACTTTCCATCCGTGTAAAATCGGCATTTATTTCCATCAGCCGCCATACAAAATATGTAGCATCAAATGCCATGAGCAAACCACCTGCTGCATAGGCTATGCTAGTCTTCATGGGAGTGGAGGTGGGGACAAATCTGGAGCTGGCGACGGCCGTTTTGCGTCCTATGGGCGCTTGCTCATGCTGCGTTCCACTATTTTTTAGGGGCAGCAGCATCCAGCCTATGACAGGGACTAGCCCCGCCTCTTCCGAGTGATGCGCCCTGTATGTAGTTGGAGAGCAGCGCCAGGGTGTAGAGGAAACATGGGAAAACAGGGGAAGGAGGAAAGGAGGCGGCTGTTGTCAAGGTGACAAACTAAACACCTGTCAGTTTATGACATGGTCATACTATACTGACCAGGCAGCCTTGGTTCTCAAATATGGGTCTAATATACTTAAAGGATACATGATGTGAAAATAATGATAGCAGATTTTCTTACCTGGGGGCTGGGGCTTCCTCCAGCCCCTATAAGCCTGTGTGTCAGCTACTCTTCATGCATCTGCACAGAACGCTATGGATGGTACTGCGCCATAAAGGGGAGAGCAGCTGAGAGCGGATCTGCAGTGAGGGACACATAGGCTTTTAGGGGCTAGTGAAAACCCCAGGTAAGTAAATCTGCTTTAATTATTTTCACCTCATGTTTCCTTTAAGGTGTAGGTAACCCCGAGAGCACAAAACTGCTGCTCAGTACCTGGTGCATTATGCTAAAATTGCATACAGTATATAGTAGAATAACCCTCCTTCACCCCCTCTACACCACAACAACCACCACCACAAACCAATCAGCAGTAATAGACAGACCCTACCTGTACTAAGTTCTAGTATCCTGCAAATGCTGTAAAGTTTATTCTACACAGCAGTCAGTAATTTCTTCATTCAAGCTTCTTCCCACAAGTTATTATTATAATTTATTGTATTTATAAAGCATCAACATATGATGCAGCGCTGGACAATAGATACATACAATGGTACAGAGGATGGCAGGTGTAACATAACAAGGTGGGACAAAGTTATACAAGGCAGAGTACAAAAAACATGATCATGTGATTTGGGGCTGGTTAGGTAGGTTCAGTAAAAGGAGCACAATGATGGGTGCACACGATCATATAGAATACACTAGGGAGGGGAGGACCCTGCCAAAGGCTTAAATGTCATTCCATGTCCTTGCTCATCTCTGGTCACTGGCTGGCAGAAGAGTAGGCCATAGCATTATAGCCCACTAATTGATTCTGCAAATATCACAGTTGTTTGGTTGGACTGGCTCTGAATCAAATATGCTATCACTGTTAAGTGAAAATTTCACTTTTACCTCAATATATCTGCAGCTTAGAACAAATGACATTCTTAAGTTTCTTTGGCGTACTTTGGAACACTTAGCAGAACTTTCCTCTCCTCTTGGAACATCTGATGGGAAATTACCTTCAAGCTGCAGGAAATCATTATAACCTTCCAGCAACCTCGATGGATTTGAGGTCATTATGCCTTCAAGCCATTGACAGATAACAGAAAAAGTCACTTTAGCAAAAACACATGATGATTCCAGTGCTGCTCATTTTTCATTATAATCTTGATTACCTGAAGATAAAGAGCTATTCTGAGCAACAAGTAAAGCCAGAGAGCAGACTGCTTGTGCAACCCAGGAAGCATCAAAGCTGAGTAAATTATAGAAGGTCCTCTCAGTGTACCTCCATCCATGCTGTATGTAATCTAATGCAGTCAGATTGTGCAGGAATTTGTTGTGTGCTTCTAAAAGAGATTGCAGCCTATGGTAACAAGATTATGCTCACAATTCCCAATTATTCCTTTCTGAAGATGCCACGCTTGCAGGACTAACTAGGTAGCAAGGTTTTGGATTTGTACTTAAAACCAGTGTAAGGGCCTGTTCACACTATCTGCATTTCTTATTTTTTCAAGTGCTGGCGATTTTGCAAATCGCTCTAAAGGCACTTGTGTAATGATTTCCTATGACAGTGATTACATGTAAAAAACGCCATTCGATTTTTTTGTGCTTTTTTTTTGCGTCTTCCGGCGTTTACCTGTGTGCTGCAATTTTTTATAAAGAGCTTTTCTAAGCGCTTTTGCAAAGCGATTCTGTTTTTTCAATTCCTGACGTCAGTCAGGAAGCGAACTTTTTCACCCGGAAATGGATAAATACAATGTATTTATTCATAAAAGCGCTCGGTAAAACGCTATACAAAGCGTTTTTTCAAGCACTTTATGATTTCCCTATACCTTCCATTGAGGCAAATCGCCCCAAAAATGGTACAGACAGCGCTTTGGTGAGCGGATCGGAATTGAACCGCTCAGATGTGAACACTCTCATAGGGACTCATTGCACAAGCGCTTTTAGCGCGATGGTTCCTAAAAATCAGCCTAGTAACTCATCCAAATTCTAGCCTGCTAGCTGCCAGGGGGACTCAACTACTTAGTACTGGCAGACCACACATGCTAATCTAATGGTATTTGGTGTCATCGGATCACACATCGGCCGCAGGTTACGAATCTGCCCTCGGATTCGCTGTGCGCCACTCCGGACAGAAATGGTGTAGGTTATTGGTAAATTGTGTAATTCTGGACTGGGAAAAAATCCTGCCTCTCCTGCTCTGCAGGCGTTAAAAACTCCCCTCTTTGACTAAAGGGCCACCTACTAAGTCAGATTTGATAAAAGTCTGGTCCATCGGCGACCATTTTTAGTCTCCAAAATTCCATCATCTAAGACGTGCTCTCCAGGAGACCAGAGAGCACATGGACTACATGAACATGTTTTGTTTCAAGGACTCTGATATTAATGCCTGCATTTGAACTGGACTTTATTTGAGGAAATATTCCCACACAGACTGCATTTCGGCTAAGTAAACCTTTCACAATTATTCCCTTTTATTTTAAGCTTTGTGTTTATATGTTAATTGGTGTATGTAAATGTGTGTAATGCATTTTTATTAAAACATTTAAAAATCGTTTAGCGGATATGACCTGTTGCTGAACATACACAATCGTACTTACCCCTCCGAAAACGTTACCTTGTGTTCTATAGCATCTTGTATTTACAACCCGTATGCTTGAATCAGGCACAGATAGACAGATCTGGCGCTGATCCCTGCATACCGCTAAGGATTAACTTACAGTGTTCTCAGGGTGCTAATATAGTTACAGTCATGTGCTGACTCACATGTACTTAGTATAGGTAGCCAGCTATACTAAGACACAGACACCTTCCCCAAAGCCTTCAAACAGGCCACCATACTTCCCTGCTGAAAAAACCCTCACTTGACCTATCCTCAACCTCCAACTACCGATCAGTTTCCTCCTCCCCTTTGCCTCTTAATTCCTCAAACATCTTGTCCACTGACGCATTACCTCCACACCAATTGCCTACTTGATCCCCTACAATCTGGATTCTGACCTGTGCACTCAACAGAAACAGCCCTCGCCAAGGTGGTCAATGACCTTACCATATCCCCGCGATATACCGGAAGACCGCAACTCGCTTTGGCTATTGGAGCACAGCGTGACCAAGCATCCACAGAGATGCGAAACGGCCGTCGCAAGCCCCATCTGGTGCCCAGCACCCCCTCCCCCCACCTCCATCACACCATCACTTGAGGATCCGTAATCCGGATGTATCGCAGATGTATCACCTGTACCTAAGCACAGCAATAAAGAAATTGGACGGAAGGTGCCCGGAGGTTTCACTTCTTTTTCTACATATTGGATGTCAATGACCTTACCCTTGCCAGAGCCAAAGGCAGTTACTCCATCCTGCTACTCCTTGACCTCTCCTCGGCATTTGATACTGAAGCACAGGGCAGGATTTACCATAAGGCACTGTAGGCACATGCCTACAGGCGTCTGATGATGGAAAGGAGGCTCACTCCTTTCCCAGAGCGCCTCCCTCCCTCCTTCCTTATGCAGAGTCCTGATGAGAATGTAAATGAGAGGCTAATCACTCTGCTCTTGGCATTCCACTGATGAGATCTCCCTTCAGTTAGGGGCAACTTAATACTGAGGGTACCGCTGGCTACCTAATTCTTTGGGGCACCTCTAGCTACTTAATATTGAGGGTACCTATGGCCTCCTAATACTAAGGGACACCTGTAGCTACCTATGATGGGCAAGGGAAGTAAGGGAGAAGAGACAGATGGGTCTGCTAGAAAACTTGCAGTGTGGTTTTGCGGGGGTTTGCAGGTTCATGGAGGGGGAAATCTAGGGTGCCAGAATATCTGTGCCTATAGGCTCCTGTGATGAAAATCCGGGCCTGCTGTAGCATCACACTTCGAAGCTGCTCATCCACATAGGGCTCAGCCATCCCGATTTTCACGGGACTGTCACTTTTTTTACCCCTCTGTCCCGTCCCCAGGTGGCAAAATCTTGAGTTGACCAACTTTGCAGGACAATTGTGCTTCATTAAAGCAGATAATGGGACACCGCTCTGTCTCTCTGCATGCTGGAGAAAGTATACATGCACAGCACTCACATAGACCTGCCTGATGATGTTTATCACATCATCACCATGCTGCGGGACTCGGGCTTCGATCCATCTACCTCCACCTTTTTCTGAAGACATTCCGCAGAGCCCACAAAGAATAAACAGGAAGGAGGCCAAGGACTGGAGCATGGAGACAATGCAGTGCACTGGAGCCCTGGCAGAAAAGAAGCATTGGATGCTGCAGCTGCTTGCTACCACAACATAGATGTTATTCTATAACATAGTTCTTTGGGTTGAAAAAAGACATATGTGCAACAATTTTGGTAAGTTAGTGCTCTGTCGAGTGTGTTCCCCTGCCTCCTGTGTGTCCCCCTGTCTCCTATCCTCCTGCTTCCTGTGTGTCCCCTTGCCATCTGTGTGTCCCCCTGCTTCCTGTGTGACTCCCCTGACTCCTGTGTGTCCCCCTGCCTCCTGTGTATCCCCGTCTCCTTTGTGTCCACCTGCTACCTGTGTGTCCCCCTGCCTCCTGCATGTGTCCTTCTGCCTGTGTGTACCCCTGCCTCCTGTGTAGCCTCCTGTATGTCCCCTGCCTCCTGTGTGTCCTCCTGTCTTCTATCCCCCCACCTCCTGTGTGTCCCCCTGCCTCGTGTGTTCCCCGTTTCCTGCCCCCTGCCTCCTCTGTGTCCCCTGTCTCCTGTGCATGCGTCTCTTGTGTGTCCCCTTTTCTCCTGTGTGTTCCCCTGCCTCCTGTGTGTTCCCCTGCCTCCTGTGTCTCCCCCTGTCTCCTGTGCCCCCCCCCCTCCATGATCATGCCTACATCATCTCCCATCTGGCCTGACCTAGGCCTTGAATCGCATTGACCTGCTTCAATTAGTTATGAATACAGCTGCCAGATATCTATTCCTCTCACAGCTCAGCATCCACATCCACCCTCTGTAAATTCCTGCACTTCCCCCTATCCAATTCAGGATATGTTTCAAGGTTCTGTGCCTGTCCTACAAATATGTATACAAAACCTGTCATACCCACATCTTGGAGCTTGTTCACAGGTATACACCAGGCAGCCCCCTCCAGTCCCCCAATAACCTTCACCTAACTGGGCTGCGTATTTCCCACTCCCTTGCGCACCTGCAGGATTTCTCAAGAGCTGCCCCCACCCTATGGAACTCTCTTCCACCCCTCATCAGACTCGCCCCCTCTTTCAATATATTCAAGCAAGCCCTCAAAACCCACCTCTTCAAGTAACTCTCTCTGCTGAATACTTGCTCTACAGCCCTACCTAGAGTACCCATCTCCCCCTTTATATAGTAAGCCTTTGGCAGGGTCCTCCATTCCCTAGTGTATTTACATGATTGTGTGTTCCCATCATTGTGTTCCTTTCCTATGTCCGCAACGTACTTGTATGACTGGGCCTACCAAACCAGCCCAAAATCGCATGATTATTTATCTTGTAACCTGTTTGCCTTGTATAACTTTGTCCTATGTTGTTTAACCTTGTCATGTTACATCTGCCATCCTTTGAAACATTGTACAGTATGCATTTAATGTCCAGTGCTGCATAATATGTTGCTGCTTTATAAACACAATAAATATTGATAATAATCAGTGATGGCAGAGAGCACCCCATACACATCAGTGATGGCAAACAGCACCCCATACACAAGTATCAATTAAAATGTATATATTACTACATCTAATGTATATCTTTTATTCCATCATTTTTGTTGTGATTGTGTCAAAATCGAACATACGTGTGTGGTACATTGGTTACAAGAGTTTAATTCTTCATTCAAGCAAAAAAATAAATATTTAAAAAAAAGGAAAAAATTGTAACATGTGTGGCCACCATTAGGCTTCTTTTCTATGGACATTTCCTGTGTGGCTTTTAACATTTCAAACACTTACCTGCTTTATTTGCATTAAAGTAGCAGCACTTTGACCATCTTTGCAAAGCACTGAGAGTGAGTAAGCTGCTGAAGCAGGTTATCTGGGCAGACGCACAGAAGTGTATAACACCAGATGACGGCGTGGCTGTAGCTGAAATGCTATAGTCTGCGCCTTGCATAAGGGTAATTAGGGGTTGCGGTGATTGCCGGAACCCAAATTATGGTACTTCTCCCGCCGAGTTGTGATGACTCAGAGGGGGAATACTATTTAAGGCCACCCAGTGATTCAATGACTCACCCTGCGCACTACTGACTATGCAGCATACTACTACATACTCCCAGTTAGGTCCTTTGGAAAGTGATATTGGAAAAGTGATATTGGAATTGTTTGAAGAGAACCAAGCACCACTTTTTTGCCTGGTTTATAATCCCTATAGGGGCTGCCATATTCCCACCCCTTATAGCTGTCAATTATTTATCCACAGGGAATGTGTGAAGATAGCATCTGTGACTTCTGTAAACTCTTTGAAGCACGTTGTGCAATATACATATACTGCTGATCAAAAGCTTTTTGTTTTCCCTATGCTAATGTGTACAATAAAATAATTAGTAGATCTTATCTGCCTGAAACCTCTGCCACCAGCAAGACCATGGAAGTAGGAGGAAATATGGTAATAAAGGCCTGTGCTAAATCTTTAAAGTGGACCCAAATTAAAAATACAAGATTTCAGAAATAAAATCTATTTTCTAAATTATAATAATAAATAGCAGTCTTTTTTCAGCTGCATGATGACAAATATAAAATATTTTACATTTATTGGTGGAACCCCTCCCAGAATCCGGCAAACTGCTGGAGTAGGTGGTGTTTGGCAAAGGAGGAATTGCTAATGGCTGCCCCCTGTATAACCCTAGTTATGAAAAGAGAAGGGTGAAAAGCATGCACTGAAATGCTCATAGGCTTGAAGGAGTGTTTATTTATCTTTGTATGTGTCAGAGTGGTGCAACTAAATATTTTGAATTAAAACAAATTTTGGTTTGGGTCGGCTTTAAATGTAAAAATAAGAGGTACAATTAAAAGTTTTTTTTATTAGATTCGCATTGTTGGCATGCATTTTCAATGTGCTATAGAGATGCTCTGGGTGCTAAAAATGGTGATTGGTTCACGTAAAGCAACATGTGCAATAAAAATGAAAGTAAAACTGATGTAAAAGTGGAGCAGAATGATGCCCAAATGAGGAATTCATATTGGTCACTTTGAGCAACTGCTAAATCTTTGCACCAGTTTTCTTTTAATCTCCCTTGTGCTAGTTTTGCTAAATCTGGCCTATGATCAGACGATGGCAGCTGTTAACTGACAATCTGCTGCAGTGCAACTAGTGAAGTTGGTCAATGTCCTAAGTCCTTAGCAGAAAATATTAAGCATTTCCCCCACATCTTGTAGTCAACCATTTCACAGTATATTTAACGGATAGTTGCTAAATGTATTTTTAATATTTGTAATTACCTATGATCCCTTTTAATAGTGAATTTCCATCATCCCCTGTAGGCCAGCTGGAATGCCAGATAAGGCTGACACTTGGATTGTCCAAAGCAGTTCCTGAAATGACAAAGGAGGCTGTGACCGGGAGCAAGTGGCATGGACCCCTTTTTGTATATGTATCATCATGCACAGCAGTTCTGGCAGCCTCCACGTTTCAGGGATTGAGAGAGGTGAAGACTGTGTCTACTGCCTTTACAATATTATGGTAACTGAGCTACATTTTCCTCATTGCTGTCAAGTAGCCGCTGGCTCTGCTGCCAGCAATTACATTCAATTAAAATGATTTGGAAAAGATTTACTCCTGTTATTAAATATAATCTTAAGCTAAAACGTTTTAGATGGCATTAAATGGCTCTGATACAGCGATAGGGTTTTCTTGCTGGTGACAGAGCCATATATTAACTGCTTGGAGATTTCACTGTACTGCCACGCTGCTGGGATAGAGATTCATGTAATGTTCACATAAAAAGACTAGCAATTTGAGACTGGAAGCACACTTGCATTTTTTTCCCCATAGGAAGGCATTGTATGCAAATCGCATTCAGTTCACATAGCAATAAGCAACAAGTTGTGCATTTTTAAAATGCAAGGATATGCATTTTACTATGTGGCCCATAGACTTTCATTGTAATATCACATGGACAAAACTCTCTCAACCAACTGATTTTTGTCCATTAGTGGCCCCAAAAGATCATTTCCGATCATTCATACGAGGAATCGTTCATAAAATATAATTCGGCAAAGTGGCCACCTGTAAGCCTGCAGCCCACAGGGGTCTTTTGCATATTTCAAAGGAACTTAGGGGAAGAACATGTCCGTCCTATAAAGACCAAAAATGGTTTTGTTTCCACTGAACATTAGCTGTTTGCATGCTACATTTTATTTGTTTTTCTTCTTTATAAAAGTTTGTCATGGAAAGTTGCACTGTCAAACTAATGCTAGCCAAACACTAGACAAGACAAATAACATTTATATCGCGCTTTTCTCCTGGCAGACTCAAAGAATCAGAGCTGCAGCCATTAGGACGTGCTCTATAGGCAGTAGCAGTGTTAGGGAGACTTGCCTAAGGTCTCCTACTGAATACCGTATATACTCGAGTATAAGCCCCCCCCCCACTTATACCCTAAAAAACAGGGAAAAATTATTGAGCCGAGTATAAGTCGAGGTATATCCAGTATAGGTAGCCAGGTGTAGATGTATGCAGTATAGGTAGCCAGCCATTGGTGTTCTAGTATAGGTAAGCCATGTGTAGATGTCTGCAGTATAGGTAGCCAGCCATAGGTACTCTAGTATAGGTGGCCAGATGTAGATGTCTGCAGTATAGGTAGCCAGCCATAGATGCTCCAGTATAGGTGGCCAGGTGTAGATGTCTGCAGTATAGGTAGCCAGCCATAGGTGCTCTAGTATAGGTGGCCAGGAGTAGATGTAGGCAGTATTGGTAGCCAGCCATAGGTGCTCTAGTATAAGTAGCCAGGTGTAGATGTCTGCAGTATAGGTAGCCAGCCATAGGTAAAGTGTAGATGTCTGCAGTATAGGTAGCCATCCATAGGTGATCTAACATAGGTTGCCAGGTGTAGATGTATGCAGTATAGGTAGCCAGGCAAAGATCAAATGCCTCCGGGCTCCTCCGTGTCTAACAGAAAGTAGTAATCACACTACTTCCTGTTAGACGCAATGTACATGGAGGAGCCCGGAGACATTTGATCTTTGCCTGGAACCGCCCGGAAGGTGAGACTCCCTGCTGCCACCGCTGCTGCTGTTATTTCTGGCATGGAGAGGGGACCCGACAAGAGGGAAGAGTCGGCCCATGGCTGAGTCCCGCTAATCCCCTCTCCTTCTATCTAATCTTTTAGCTTGCGGGGAAGGGAGTAGGGGAGAGAGGAGGAGGGTGCGCATTGCCTGCAGGAGAAGTGGGGGCGAACTGCCTGCAGGGGTGGTATGCCTGGCCACCTATACTCTCTCGCGTATAAGTCGAGACCCCCACTTTGGGACCACTTTTTGGGTCCCAAAAACTCGGCTTATACTTGAGTATATACGGTAGGTGGTGGCTTACTGAACAGGCAGAGCCGAGATTCGAACCCTGGTCTCCTGTGTCAGAGGCAGAGCCCTTAACCAGTACACTATCCAGCCACACACAGCCACACGATTAGACGGTCAGTCAATAAACCATCAATCACTTTGTTTTTGTGTTTTTGTTATGTTCAGTTTTAAATCTAATCAAACGTCTAATCAATCAAGTACACTGAATGTATTTCTAGCTTAAAGCCCTAATGCAGCCTCCCTGAAAAATATTCAACAATTGAAAATCGAAATAAGATCTAAAGTAGATTATGATAATGGGCCAGCTTTAAATAAATCAACATGTGCCTATAGAGCACAACTTTAGCTATTACTACAATTTTCAGTGGAAACTATTGTTTAGTTTATGTAAAATTTTATTCAAATAAGCCCCTTTAAAATTGAGAATAATGCAATTCTACTGGCCCAGCACAAAGTCCATTTAAAAGTAAAAAGTGTTGGTGCGCTCACAAATACAAAGTCAAAATATGTTTTAAAATAGTGTTGCACTTGGGCAGTCTGACCACACACACAGGCAATATATTCAGTGGGAAGACAATCTTTAGAATGGTAGATCCTCTCTTGTGTGGATCACCTAGCATGATGTGCGTGCCTCTATCTCGCCCAACAAGAGACTCACTCATCAGATGATGGAGACTCAAGGATGAGTTATGAGGATCAATGCACTTCTGGGGTATTTAAGGGCATCCCCTCGCCTGAGTCGCCTCTATATGATCCCTTCTCCTTTGGCGAACTTTTCTGCAAAGTCCATTCATCTCAAAATAAAATATTGGAGCCAATAGTGTAAAACGGCAAGACAAATTTATTCAACTGGTTATAAAACTCACATTAGCATTAGCAGACCATGGATAGCAGTGGAGAATAGTAGGTAGTAGACTTTTTTTATGTGGGCAATGTTTCCCAATGTATTTTTATTTTATTCTTTTTATTTTTCGGTAGGGTGCAAATTCAAGGCCCTCCTGTAACGATTGTGGAATTCTCTCCGTGATCAGCGCACAAGACGTGCGCTGACACTGCGGAAATCCTCCACAAGCGTATAATTTGCGGGAACCCAGCAAAAGGTGCAATGCACCTGTAGAGGGAAATTCCTATCGACAGGGGGAGCTGTAGAGTGCAGAGGAACAGCTCCTCTGCCCTGCCACACACGCCAGACAGGAATTGCACGAAGGGAAGAAAAGCAGGGCAAGATAGCCCTGAAAGAGATTGAGCAAAGGGACAGATTGTATGTGTGTGCACCAAACTAGTCGCCAACCCGCGACGGTGCATACACAACAGCAGATATGAAGTAGGAACGCAATCGTGGGAGAGGCGATTGCCAGAGGTGACACAAGGCTACAGCAAGGCAGAGCACGAGAGTAGCAAAGGAACAGCAAATCATACAATGAGGAGATAAGGAAAATAACAAATGCTAACTAAACACGAACACCGCACTCATTCGCAACAGTGCACGCGTTTAAGCGTGGACCCCGCGTGATAAGCACAACAGGGACAAGCATGCCTAACTAACCACCGACAGACAAACATAAAACAGAGGACGCGAGCGCTTGCTTAACGGTTACCTCACCGAGCCTCCAGCAAGCGTTCGTAGCAGACAAGACAGATACACGGAAACAGGAATACGTAAGAGATACAATCCACTGCTCTTTCCGTCAGAGCGAGTGCGATCCAAGTAAGGCAACAACAGAACAGAAGGGCCTACCAGACCGCTGCTCTGGTTAGCACCCCACAGACAGACAGAACAGGCAATACAAATAATGCAATCCTAACTGCACTAGGGAAACCTGCCTAGTGCAGTCCCAGGAATTAGTCTAGGCTAATCTTCAAACAAAGAGCAAGGCTGACACTACAGGCGAGTGTTCCACAGCACTAACTCTTATGACCAGCAACTTACTGTGGGAAACATAGCTCTTTATAGAGCAAGTCCACAAGGGATGTGGCTAGGCAATCTGCATGACAAACGTATGCAAATTCCTCAGCAGCAAGCTGCACAACTGACAAAAGGTCTCTCTTCCAGAGACCTGCAGAATGCAGACCTGGACAGTGGTCAAAAGGCTGCCTGCCTGCGCAGGCAGCCACGCGGATCCTCACAGTAACCCCCCCCCCCTCTAGGGTCGGATTCAAGACGACCCTCTAACCTGATATTTGCAAAAGACTCTAACTGAAGACTCATGAAGGTCAGGACAGCCCGACAAGGCCCAATTCCAGAGTCAGTCCAGCCGAAACCGACCTCATCGGAAGCAAACACCACCGAAACATGCCCATCAGTACTATAAGTCTCAGTATAACACCCATCAGGACAGTGAATGCCCGAGAAGAAGCCATCGACACCCTCCAGACAATACCCACCACCTTCCAAGGAGCGTCCGAAAATACCAAACCTGCCAAAATACCTGTTCGAAGTGTCCCTTACAACACAAAAGCCACTGTTGATCTTATCCAGGGTACCAAGCAAAATCTCTCCCGGAATCTCCCAGAACCTTTTGAAGCTCCACAGAGATCCCAAGAGGGCAGAACAACCATCAGGCTCACATGGAGAACTATCAAGCCCTCCTATGGAACCAATGACTATTCTGGATTCAGAATTACAAGGACACCCATCAAGATCAAGACTTTCAGGGACCACTTCTGGGCATGCAAGCAGGCAGGCCATATCAGAGCATGTCTCCACCGAGGAAGCATCTGAGCATGCTGGTAACCGAGGCACACTTGGGCTTTCTGGGTCACAGCAGAGCACATTGGGGTACACCAGCACAGGAGAAACCTCAGAACATGTCGAGGAACTGCCAACCTCAGAGTCCGACACGACAGGACCAAAACCAGTACCGGGCAGAGAATCATCATGAGCAGTGGTCTCAAGCACTGGACTTTCAAAAAAAAAAACTCGGACTCAGGCTTAGAAGTCTCAGTGACTGTAATGGTATCTGACAAAAACTCATCATTGACTACACACGACTGAAGCTCCACCAGAGCTGAAAAAGTAGCCAGCAAGGCAGCAATGCCTACTGAAGTGGGCAACACCTCAGAAGGACTTGGGGGGCAGGAGACATCTCCTACAAGTTCTGCACCCTTTGGAAGGAACTCGGAGGTCTCCAGGAAATCAGGCAAGACCTCAGAAACATCATTTTTCAAGTTTTCTAAGAAGGATTCTGAACTATCCATGTTACAGGGCAAAACTGGAACTTTATTTTCCTCAAAACAAGAAAGGGACTCACAACTGTCAGTGCGAGTGGAGATCATGTTTTCCTGCATGGTACAGGGCAGATTCAGAGAAACTTTCTCTGGACCCAGCAAAGATGCTTCAGAGTCAGATTCGCAAAACCGAAGCGCTGTCTCACTCTTAGATTCGGCTAACAATGTCAAATCCGAGGAGTCAGAACGCAAAACTTGCGAATCAAAAATCGCTTCAGGTTGTGAAACTGACGCTTCCATAGCGCAAACCTCCGCGATCTGCGGGGCAGACTGTAAGGCGTTCAGGACAGAAACACTGGAGCAACTGTCACCAGGCAACGGACCCTTAAAGGTGTGAACAGGGTGAGACAAAGACGCATCTGCAGTAGAAATAGCGATAACATCAGAAAAAACGTTATTAGACATATTAATTTTACTTTTGATGCTGCATAATTTAGGAATTTTCCCCATAGCAGGATCACAGATGGAAGATCTTAAAGATCTGTCTCTAAATGACAAGGGGTCCCACACATCCTTGAGAAAACTGGCACATTCATGCCGATCACAATCTGCAGGAACATCAGAGAAACAGGCATCAGATCGCACAGATTCAAACTGCATGCAGTCAAACTGCACGCACAGGAATCAACCACAGTGGCACACCCACTCACTTCAGATCGCACAATGTCACGACTCACATGCTTTACCCCAGAAAGGCAGGAACAATCATCCGACAACGATGTCTCTTTATAGGAATCAATTGATTGGTCTGTGTGCAACTCATCCAAAATCGTCTGCCACACATACAACACTGGATCCACAAAACACCTGTCACACTCATCAGAATCTATCAAAGTGTACACGGAATTGAGACAATCATTCAAGACATTTTCGCTTTCTGCGATGTAAAAATCGCAAAAGGCCTTCCAATCAAAATCAAATTCCTCCATCAAGGCCCCAATGTCCCATGAGGCAAATGGAGGTTCAAACAGGCCAGTATCCAGATAAGCTCCATATGGGTGGAGTTCAGGAACAAGAACAGACTTTTTAACTGCTTCAATATAGTGTGCGATCCTACCTATAACAGGATCCACACAAGCTTTGGATTGGGGTAAAAAACCCGGAAACTGAGAAACATCATTGAAAACATCATTATCATACTGAATGGTTTTGCACATTTCAGACTTGACAGAAATAACCTCTTTATTTGTGGTTGCTATGGGCAACGAATCTTTTGGCTGACAAGCCAAATCAGCAGATTGGCCTGCAAGCACCAATTCATTAACATATGACAATGACACTGGAATGTTGCATAACCTAATCTGATCAGCATCATGCTCTGCAGGAAAAAACTCATAGAAATAACCTGGCAGGGGAATTCTAAGCTTACGAGAAAATAAATAACTCAGAAATCTGCGAGGGTTATGTCTCAGATTCACGTGTCTGGCACACTCATCCGCCCACACAAACAGATCCCCTTGGAAAAGATTGTAAGCAATCTGAAGCACTCCAAGTGGAAATATTGGTGGCCTGAAATTCAGGATTTGCCAAGAATCTGGAACATTCCGATACAAACTCATCTCTGGTTTCAGAGTCCAGTATCTTAAACCTCTTAAAGATACAGGACCCATCTTTGACAAAATCGTACAAATCGGAAATTCCCTCTACACTGGGAATTTCGGTTGGGCTGGTCATACTGTAACGATTGTGGAATTCTCTCCGTGATCAGCGCACAAGACGTGCGCTGACACTGCGGAAATCCTCCACAAGCGTATAATTTGCGGGAACCCAGCAAAAGGTGCAATGCACCTGTAGAGGGAAATTCCTGTCGACAGGGGGAGCTGTGGAGTGCAGAGGAACAGCTCCTCTGCCCTGCCACACACGCCAGACAGGAATTGCACGAAGGGAAGAAACGCAGGGCAAGATAGCCCTGAAATAGATTGAGCAAAGGGACAGATTGTATGTGTGTGCACCAAACTAGTCGCCAACCCGCGACGGTGCATACACAACAGCAGATATGAAGTAGGAACGCAATCGTGGGAGAGGCGATTGCCAGAGGTGACACAAGGCTACAGCAAGGCAGAACACGAGAGTAGCAAAGGCACAGCAAATCATACAATGAGGAGATAAGGAAAATAACAAATGCTAACTAAACACGAACACCGCACTCATTCGCAACAGTGCACGCGTTTATGCGCGGACCCCGAGTGATAAGCACAACAGGGACAAGCACGCCTAACTAACCACCGACAGACAGACATAAAACAGAGGACGCGAGCGCTTGCTTAACGGTTACCTCACCGAGCCTCCAGCAAGCGTTCGTAGCAGAGAAGACAGATACACGGAAACAGGAATATGTAAGAGATACAATCCACTGCTCTTTCCATCAGAGCGAGTGCGATCCAAGTAAGGCAACAACAGAACAGAAGGGCCTACCAGCAACAACCGCTGCTCTGGTTAGCACCCCACAGACAGACAGAACAGGCAATACAAATAATGCAATCCTAACTGCACTAGGGAAACCTGCCTAGTGCAGTCCCAGGAATTAGTCTAGGCTAATCTTCAAACAAAGAGCAAGGCTGACACTCCAGGCAAGTGTTCCACAGGACTAACTCTTATGACCAGCAACTTACTGTGGGAAACATAGCTCTTTATAGAGCAAGCCCACAAGGGATGTGGCTAGGCAATCTGCATGACAAACGTATGCAAATTCCTCAGCAGCAAGCTGCACAACTGACAAAAGGTCTCTCTTCCAGAGACCTGCAGAATGCAGACCTGAACAGTGGTCAAAAGGCTGCCTGCCTGCGAAGGCAGCCACGCGGATCCTCACACCTCCATCAGGTAGTCTAACAAAAGTCATGTTGTCCATGAAGTTGGACAGGACTGTTCTATGTAAATGATTGGGCTCACTGAGGAATTTGTTCACCTCATGGGTGCCCAATTCCTGGCTGTATATACAGTATTACTCCTGCATTTATCTCAATTGGCTAGAATCTATGAAACGTTCAATATCATTACAATTTTGTTGGGCAGTAACAATTCTTTTAAGCTTTAAATAGTACTGTATATACTGTATAAAAATTATCAACAAAAATGTTTAACTGCTGATTCACACATAGATATTTATACACACAAGTTCCTTTTTGACATCCCATTTGCTACTCTTAAATTGTATTTTGCATCTTTCAAGGAATAATCCGTTTTGTAACTGGGCAAGAGTAGTATATGCATTCTATTTCCCCTAGCCGCCTCTTTTCTTGCACTAGGAGCTTTCATGACTGACTTCCATCTGGAAGCAGGGAAGAAAAATAACATGTTGTCTTATATTTACATTATTTAAATTTACATACTACTGTAATACAAACAAACACAGAACATTTATATCGCGCTTTTCTCCTGGCGGACTCAAAGCGCCAGAGCTGCAGCCACTAGGACGCGCTCTATAGGCAGTAGCAGTGTTAGGAAGACTTGCCGAAGGTCTCCTACTGAATAGGTGCTGGCTTACTGAACAGGCAGAGCTGAGATTTGAACCCAGGTCTCCTGTGTCAGAGGCAGAGCCCTTAACCATTACACTATCCATCCACCGCAATTAATAGAATAATTAAGCTTAGATCATCATAGTAGCTGTTATTTTATGTAATTGCAAACATGTTTTTTGTTGAAAAACTTTTTTATGATGTTGTTACAAATGCTAAGTCCTTTGCAAACTCTAAAAAAAACAAAAAAAACACTTAAAGCGGAATAAAACCCAGCATTTCTTCTTTGCTATAAAAAATTATTTACAGCATATTATATACAACCAGCATTTTTTTACTAGACCAGCATTCAAAGGGTTACACACAGGGCTGGAAAGTCCAGTGCAGAGAGATGTGGATGCATCCGAAGTGTAGTTTATGTTATCTTGTGTTTACTTAATTGTATCAAGTGAGGAATGTGACACATTCTCTGACTGTGGAGAAGCTGCTGGACACAGACAGAGACTCAAAGCATTTCTGAATTCAATACATAATGAATAAAACCAGTTATTAATAAAATGCAAAGTCAGCTCACAAAGCAAAAAACTGTACTTTTGGGAACGTATAACTTCTAAATGAATAATAATACCTATGCACACAGAGCTGCGTAATATGTTGGCGCTTTATAAATACAATAAGTAAATAAATATGATAACCTTATGGCATATAAAAAGTAGGAAAACATGTTTTTATTGAATATTATGTCAGGGTTTTATACTGCTTTAAGCTACCAATAGGCCTATGGAAACTCTGAAGTAGTTAAATGGTTTTATGGCTGAGAATGGTTATTTTGCATGTAACAACACTATCACTATCCACAATATTGCTTGTCTTCCTTGACCCCTCTGCCCTGGCCGTGACCCTATTTTAGTTCACGGCTTTGCTCCATTTCATGTACAAGCATGACCATACTGCGCCTGCATGAGATAATAATAATAATAATAGGTTGCACCTGCACAGTAGCACAGAACCACTTGTGGTTGTGGATGAGTTGCTTCAGCTTGCTGTACAGACATGGGCATTATGCAGTATCGCCCTGCTCGTGCATGGAAAGAAGCTCGGCCATAAGAACATATACAACAAGATCTTGTCGGATATGCTAGAGGGTCCATGTGCAGCAGATTTGGGATCTAGGAGGAACTGGGAAGGCTTCCCTCTATACTAGCTATACTGGGGCAAATATACTACTTATACTGGAGAAAACATACTAGCTATACTGGGGCAACTATACTAGCTATACTGGGGCAAATATACTACCTATACTGGGGCAGCTATACTCCTTATACTGGGGCAACTATACTAGCTATACTGGGGCAACTATACTAGCTATACTGGGGCAACTATACTAGCTATACTGGTGCAACTATACTACCTATACTGGGCCCGCTGCACCGACAATTCCCCCCCACCGCCCCCATGGGAACCCGCTGTGCACAACATGCCCCCCTTACCGTAACCTCCCCCCGTCCCCGGAGAACATTTTAGTCTGGATAGCGGTCACCAGGCCGAAAAAGGTTGAGGAACCTTGTTCTAGGTGATATATTTACACCTTATCAATAAATGGCTTTAGAGCCTATTTAGTTAGAATCATTTTGGCGGTACTTTTTCTGCTACTGTTTGGTACTTTTTGAATTGCAAAGTTCTGAAAAGTTATTTTAAACAGAAGATGAAAAATGATCACCTAGGACAGTGTTTCTCAAACCTGTCCTCGTGACTCCCCAACGGTGCATAACACATTTCCTCCACAACCTAAACAACCTTTTATCCCACATGGAAGTTAGTATTTTGCATGGAATTTGGAGCCCACCAATCTACGGCTACGCTTCCTGAACCAACATGGATAAAAACATTGGTTGATACTCTGCAAAAGACAGGCAAAAAGCCTTTTGGCTCCCACTCTGCAGGACACTATTGTCCAATAATTAATCCCCACCTCGTGCTTAGGGATATAAGGCTTTTTGGACCTCCTGCCACTCACCTAGTGTTTAGGCAAACATAGCAGCAATAAGGTGAGATACTGCACTGTGCAATTCCTCACCTTAGTAAACCGGGGTAGCAAAGTACAGCTACCGGAGAACTACTGTATGCTCCCTATCATATAAGATCCTTAGGAGTATAATTAACTATCACATTTGGGAAATATTATAATCCTTGTTTAGGTGTTTTGCTTTGCCTTTCACTAGAGTTAGCATATCTATGGAATCTGCTTTGCATGAAATTCTACCCAACACTTAATCTGCCTGTCACTAGAATCCACCTATCACAATGTCTGCTTATCACTATATGGCCAATTAAAATGTTGACTCGCAGTGCACCAAAAGGCCAGTATGATAATAAAAGTGACTGACTGATTAGGATATTAGAGTGTAAGATGCTTTGCAGCAGGTAGAGATATGAGTGGATCAGTGTTCAGGCAGTGCAGCATATCAGAGATATTTAAGCATGTTATAATAATGGTCTCTGCAGAAAATGTCATACATTCCCAGTCAGTAAGAATGTCTGACAACACAGACAAACTGCACACCAATAGTTGTTGCTGTCGGTAGAGACATCTCAGCAGCTGGCAGGGGTGATTGCTGGCAGGGCTGATGTTTTCCATGATAAAATGCTGTCTGCTGTGGCGGGGGTTTATTATTTCTATGTAGACAATGACTGAAGCAGTAACTTGTTACCCCACAATGCAACCACTTATTTGATAAATAGTATTTGAATCTACCAAGAGACAATTAGTGGAGGGCTGACAGCCCATCATCTCATGTCTGGTGACATGTTGATAGTAACACATTGCACGTGCTGACAAATTGGAGCTATTGCAGAGGCAATGCAACAGTTGACAAGTTTCCAGAAAGACATATAGATGACACAACATTACCTGAGCACAGACAAACCACCATATCATGCACAACTCACTGTCATCTTGCTGCACAACCAAGGAGGAGAGAGAAGATATACTATGCTGCACCCATTTGCACAAATTAAAAATGGTTACATCCAGCAAATAAATCATGAGAAGTAGCTCATCGTAGTGTGTCCACAGCATGTCTACAGTACACAGTGGCGTACCTAGGGCATTTGACACCTGGTGCTGGGTATTATAAGACCCCCCCCCCCCCCCCAAAAAAAAGTAAAGGGGCAAAAAATGGGTGGCGCTATAACATGCGGCGCAAACAAATGGGCGTGGCCATGACCGGATGAGGGCGGAGCTAACTGTAATTTGACGTGAACCCGGTTGAGAGTGATATGGAGGCTGCCATATTTATTTCCTTTTACACAATACTAGTTGCCCTGCTGATCTATTTGACTGAAGTAGTGAACTGAATCACACCAGAAACAAGCATGCTTGTTCTGGGTCTGTGGTTGAAAGAATTAGAGGCAGAGGACCAGCACGGCCGCCAGGCAATTGGTATTGCTTAAAAGGAGATAAATATGGCAGCCTCAATATTATTCTCACCTCGGGTTCCCTTTAAAAGTGCAACGCAAAGACAGTGGACCCAAGTTTTGGGGCCCCTTTCCCCAGAAAATTCACATAATTGTGCAGGTTTTCTCAAGAAAATACACGTCATGTCTGCAGATTTGCCCAGAGAATACGTTCAATCATGTCTGCAGATTTGCCCAGAAAATACATGCAATCATGTCTGCAGATTTGCCCAGAGAATACGTTCAATCATGTCGGCAGATTTGCCCAGAAAATACATGCAATCATGTCGGCAGATTTGCCCAGAAAATACATGCAATCATGTCGCAGATTTGCCCAGAAAATACATGCAATCATGTCGGCACATTTGCCCAGAAAATACATGCAATCATGTCGGCAGATTTGCCCAGAAAATACATGCAATCATGTAGCAGATTTGACCAGAAAATACATGCAATCATGTGGCAGACCTGTCCAGAAAACACTTCAATCGTGTAGCAGACCTGGCCAGAACATAAACGCTACCCCTGGATGCTAATATAAATTTAAAAAAAACAAAACATTTACTCACCTGCAGCAGAGCTCCTGTTCCGGCCTCCGTCCAGTGCGCAGCTCCCACGATCCTCTGCAGCCAGCAACTCCCAAAGTCTCCAGAGCAGGGCTTCGAACATTTTACTATAGCCCTGCTCTGCCGCTGCGGTGAACTGATACGGCATCTATTAGATGCTGAAAGTCAGTTCACGCTGGGGGGTGCTTGGAGAATTTTAAGGGGTGCTTCAGCACCCAAAGCACCCCCCCCCGGTGCCGCCACTGCCCCCAGTATAGGTAGCTAGCAGTTGCCCCCAGTATAGGTAGCTAGTTGCTCCCAGTGAAGGTAGTATAGTTGCCCCAATATAGCTAGTATAGTTGCCCCCAGGATAGGCAGCATAGCTGCTGCCCCCAATGTAGGTAGTGTTGCTGCCCCCAGTGTAGCTAGTATAGTGGCCCCCGTACAGCTGCCCTCCAGTATAGCTAGTATAGTGGCCCCCATAGTTGCCCCAGTATAGCTAGTATAGTTGCCCACAGTTTAGATAGTATAGTTGCCTCCATTGTAGCTGGTATGGTGCCCCCCCCCAGTATAGGTAATATAGTGGCCCCCATAGATGCCCCCAGTGTAGCTAGTATAGTGGCCCCCCGTTTAGCTGCCCCCAGTATAGTGGCCCCCAGTATAGCTAGTATAGTGGCCCCCAGTTTAGGTAGAATAGTGGCCCCCAGTTTAGGTAGTATAGTGGCCCCCAGTTTAGGTAGTATAGTGCTCCCCCCCCGTGTAGCTAGAAGGAGGGGTGACAGCAGGGATAGCGGCGGGGAGGGGGAAAATATCCCCCCCTCCCTCCCTCACCTGGGTCCCCTCCTTCTGCCTCTCTTCTCCCCCCAAAAATGCGGGCAGCGGGCCGGGGGCAGCGAGCAGGCTGGTGCGGAGAATACTCACGTTACTTCCGCGTATCAGCCTGGAACGCTGCGTCGCCTTCACGTGCCTCTACTGCGCCTCCAATGATTGGAGGCGTAGAAGAGGCACGTGATGGCGACGCAGCGTTCCAGGCTGATACGCGGAAGTAACGTGAGTATTCTCCGCGCCAGCCTGCTCGCTGCCCACTGCCACCGGCCCGCTGCCTGCATTTTTGGGGGGAGAAGAGAGGCAGAAGGAGGGGGACCCAGGTGAGGGAGGGGGGGTATTTCCCCCCTCCCCGCCGCTATCCCTGCTGTCACCCCTCCTCCTAGCGCTGCTCTTCCCCTCCTTAGTCAGGTGTAGGGGGTCGTGGCGACACCCCCCTGGCTGTCTGGCACCCGGTGCGCCATGCCCCCCTGTGCCCTTAGGTAGGAACGCTACTGACAGTACAGTAATAGCAGATACAAAAGATCACACACAGTACACTGAACTGAGAAAGGACAGTAAGCTGTGTCAGTACTATATCGGGAGTAAGAACAGATGCTGATGCCTAAATACCGTACAGATATTGGCCCTAGTTTATTAAAGCTTGTCTTAAAGGACTTACGAGGCCAAAACGGCTAAAAAAAAGCCAAGTACCTTTAAGATGTTTAAATGCACGGAGGACGCCGTCCGCGCCCTCCGTGCAGTTCCGCCGGGTCCCCTTCCTGTGATCGCCCCCCGTGCCGATCGCGACCCCACAGGCCGGGTCGGGCTCTCGTTCCGCTCCCAATATGGCCGCTTCCTCTGGCCGCGGCTGCGCAGTCCGCCTGGCCGCGGCTGCGCAGCTCTACGGCCAACCCCTTCCGATCCACCCCTTTTGTGTTATATGGGCATAGTCAACAAAATGCAAATAGTTCAAAGTCAACGATCAGGATTATAGAAATGTTGTATTGTAAATGTATGAAGCTTGAAAATCGACCAATTAAATTGAAATAGAATTTGATTGGTACAATTTCAAACTACATAATTTGCATTCAACATCTGCATAATTTGCATTCAACATCTGCATCAGCTTAAAACTATTTGCACCGCATTGACAATCACTACTGAGGATCCTGCAGAAGAAAAAATCCTTTTACATTAAAAGTTTTAAAGAAGTGGCCACTTTTGTGGGAATTTTTTTTACTCTTTTGATACACAATGCACTCTTGTGTGTGCACAGTGCTGTACAAAATGGCATCACGTTCTATCCACACATTTGTCTTGATGAAATCTGTCTACTGCGATGATGCGTATGGAAATTTACATGTGTGCACTGTTTCCTGTTCAGCCCAGTAGAGCCATGTATCGATGCAGCAGCAGTTAGCCACAGCTCCAAAAGTGCAATAACACACACTGTAACATCCACTGTCACTCGTCCAGTAATTAGGTGATTGCAGCAGCGCTAAGGGCTCAAACCCACCAGCAGCCTTTTCTAAGCACTAGTGATTTGTAAAACTCTTGCTAATGCAATGCTATGGGTGATTATTATAAAATCACATTGCTCAAGTGGGATCATACCCATAGCATTACAGTAGCAAGAGCTTTTAAAATCACAAGCGCATAGAAATGGCTTAGTTATGTGCTGCTAGTGGGTTCCAGGCCTAAGGCAAGGCTGTGGGACACCATCCCTCACCTTAAGTCAAGTTCCAAATGTTTTACACGTTTAATCTTCCTTCTAGTTCACCTTGTTGTGTTTCCCGCCACCACAAGGTCACTCTGTCTTCTCTCTTTGAATACAATGATGAATGGATGCATATATTAATACACATGGCTGGGTTCTGGGATTTCCATTTTTGTCAAATATGTCACTGAAAGAACCTAGCCACGTGTAGAAAAAAAGCAAGTTAGCAGAATTTCAGTCAAACTGGTGTGACACCTAAAAGGAGAAGCCTAAGACCTTGAGGGGGCAGTGGCAAGACAACTTCTGTTAACAGCTATAGGAGATGTTGAACACTGCTGTTTATGACAGCAGATTTCAATCAATACAAGAAGATATCAGAAGGGGATGCCCAAGGGTTCCATAATGAAGAGTTACAGAAAACTTCAACAGGAGCACAAAAGGGATGGCAAAGGACCCAGTAATCATTGATTGACCAATGACCAAGGAGGGAGACGTTATCTGCTTGCTCTGACAGGGGCAGGACGACTGCACTTAGCAACTCTACTGCTCCACTAAATAACCACACCAGGATTGCTATGATGTCAAATAAAAAATAAATAAAAACAAATCCAAACATTACATCAAAAGCAATTCCAAAAGCACCCCTTTTCAGCTTAGGTCCATGGGCGTAGCAATAGCCATAGAAGCCAAAGCAACTGCTATGGGGGCCAGTAGAGGAGGGGGCCCAGGTGGTACTTGATATGTTCAATTTGTTTCTCCACCCTCTGATGTCTCATTGCCCATGGACTATACACAGTATACATTGCATGGAAATGAAAATTGCCTAGTCAGCTCATATCCATAGGTTTGGGGCAGGTGGCATTGCTCAAGAGTTCCTAGATCTGATGGCCTCATAAACATTTTGCTATGGGGCCCCATAGTCTCTAGCTACGCCACTGCTTTGGTCATTGGAGAACGTCTGCTATTTGGTAACTGAGTTTATAAACGTATCCAAATCGGATAATAAGCAGTGTAGATGTTTTACCAAGATGGCTGCAAGTGAGATGATTTTGAGTTATGGTAAGTTTAATGAATTATGCATATATTAAGGTGTAATACCAAGCACGTATTAATTGGCATGGTGCAGCAACTTTTTCAAATATGAATGGATCAACCACTGTAAGGGACTCACCTCCGGTATCCGGCGACGCAGCCGTCTCTGCCAAGAGTGATTCACGTCCTGGCACTTCAACATTTTGGCAGCCGTCCTCCGCTGGTGATGCGCCCTGCACATGCTGGGGGGTGGATGTCTCGCTCCTCTCGGGTGCAGTAGGTCTGCGGCGGCAACAGAGGTAGTGTCAGCTGACAGGATAGTCTGCTGACACTTAGGCAGGGGTTGATTTAATAAATATAATGGATGCTGACCCTGGCTGGGATTGAACCCTGGTCTCTTACATCAGAGGCGATGCCCTTAACCAGTATGCTTTAGCTGACACACAGTCAGAATGTTTTGCTGGTCAGTACTGGTTAGTCAGCTGACATGTATTGCTACCTGTGTCAGCTGATCTCGCTGTCATCTGACACTTAAACAGGATTATTGCCTGCGTGTGATTGGCTGCTGTGTGCATGTGGCCGGCCACTGATTGGATGCTGTCAGTATTTAATCCTTGCTGTGCAGTTGAATTTTGCCCGTAATAGCTCTAGCTTGCTGGTTGCTGGGTGCTCTGTTCACCTGCTGTTATTATATTGGATTATCTGGACTTTGACCTCTGCTCATTTACTGAACCTCCCTTGTCTACTGCCTGAACCGACTTTTGCCCAGATTATCGTTACAAGTGTTTGCTGCCTGGTTTGACCTCGGATCCGTTCTTGACCTCTCTTCTGCCTAGCCCTCCTGTACTGCGATATCTCTGTTTACCCATGTATGATCTTTGACTGTTACTGGGCTCTGCTACTGCTCACCCTGCATTCAGCTCCAGTACCTTGCACACTAAAGGCCTGGGTGTAACCGAAGTCGGGTAGGTGTTGTCTCTCATCTCTCGTTCAAGCAGGGACGCGCCACATAGGGTGAAGCGTGTGGAGGTAGATTGGGGCATTGGAGCTCATTTGTGAGTGGATATCCCTACAGGCCTGACAACCACATAGTTGGCAGGTTATTTATACACTTGAGGACTGCAGTGTTAAACCCCCCTAAAGACCAGGCTAATTATTGCTAAATTGCCCCCCCCTTTTCCCCCCACCAACAGAGCTCTCTGTTGGTGGGGTCTGATCGATCCACAGTTGTTGTTGTTTTTTTTATAAATTTTTATTTCTTTTTTAATAAATTTTGCTCAAAAATGGAAGTTGGAGGAGCACTCATCCATAGGAAGGAACTGATGTTGAAAGCCTCTACATCTCCATCCCTCATGATGGGGGTGTAGAGGCTGTAGAATGGTACCTAATGCAGTATGCATATATGTCTGAACCTCAAAGACAGTTTATTGTTAAATTTTTGAATATCATACTGAGACGTAACTATTTTTCATTTCAGGACTCCTTCTATGTCCAGCGGCGAGGTACAGCGATGGGATCGAATGTGGCCCCGTCCTATGCGGGACTTTTTATGGGTCAGTATGAAGACAGTTTTGTATACACCCACCCACTTTTCCACCGGCACGCTAAGTGTTGGTGGAGATATATCGATGACATTTTTTGTGTGTGGGCGGGGCCACATTCGACCCTCGCTGACTTCATTACTTCCCTTCACTCTTGCTGTCCAGCCATTAGACTAACTGTACATGCTGACAGTCATGAGGCAGTTTTTCTGGATACACATATTACAAGGAGTCATGATACACTAATTACCACCTTATATGTGAAACCCACCGATAGAAACTCATTGTTACATTACCAAAGCTTCCACCCTCCCCCAATTAAAAATGCTATTCCAACTGGCCAGCTGAAACGTGTTGAGAGGATAGTTTCGCGCGACGATGATGCAGTAATTCAGAAGGATATATTGAAACAAAAATTTTTGGACAGGGGTTATCCTGATAGGACCCTGATTCCTAAAACTCGTAAATCTCATCGAGATCTTAAGCAATTTCGTATCCCTTTTGTTTCCACATACAATACGTGCAGCGAGCTGGTTGGACGGGCAATCCGACATCATTGGCATCTTTTACAAGATGCCTTCCCTACGATACCTGAATTCAGATATCCCCCACTAATGTCTTTCAAAAGGGCCCCTACGGTCAGAGATAAGGTTTTTCATCATCGCCAGTTGGGGACACAAACTATACAGAATAGACATGGTACTTTCCCATGCCTTAATTGCCATCTCTGTAGTCATATAGCTAAAGGTGAGACCTTCACGCATCCTACCACAGGGGAAAGATTTACGGTTAAACAAAGATATACACGTGATTCTAGTTATGTAGTGTATCTACTTAAATGCCCTTGTGGGTTGGGATACGTGGGAATGTCCACCAAGGCTTTGAAGGTCAGAATGTCTGGTCATTAGACGGCTATACGTAGCAAGGATATGACTCAGGCTGTGTCATGCCATTTTGTTTCAGCTAGACATAATTTGTCCCAATTTAAGGTTCAAGTCATCGATAGTGTTCCAAGTAACTGGAGAGGTAGGTTAAATAGACAAGATGAGTTGGCTAAACGAGAGGCCTGGTGGATCAAAAAGTTGCATGTGAAGGGAAAAGGAGGACTTAATAGAGAATACCAATTAAGTTTTTGTATTTAAAAATTTGGGTTGCCATACTCCTGTTGGACCTGTAAATAGTGGGGTGGGAGAATTATTACATTAGGAGGCACCGGTCACTTCGTGCTGGGATGGGTGGAATACCGATTGGGAACTTCGTAGTATTTTTGGATATTGTTGCAGTGATATTTACTTTTTACTTCCTTCTTTTTGTTTTTTGTTTTTTCAGCTCCTGCATACTGACAGAGGACGAACATTGTGGCCTGGTGAGAACTATTTTTCAATTATGCGGCTGTTGAGTGGATGTGATGTCCACTTAACTATACTATACCATTTACATGCGTACTGCGCTTTGTGTGACTCTGGTGGAGTTTTGCTGTGATTTTACGCGTTATACGTCTTGTGGTACGCATTTATTGTAGTAATGCATCCGGAGGATGGTTGGCATCGGTTTTTACGCACTGGCCCAGCGTTAGTATGACGCGTGCTATGCGACTATATGTATGTATTTATTGTTACGCATTATGCGTCCTTATATACGCATCCCTTTGATGACTATGCGTTTGGACGACGGGTGACGCCGATTTTACGCTTTGATAACGCGTCTTTGGACACCGCCAGCCAGTTTGTACGCGTTGGCACTGCATTGTTATTACGCGTGCCAAGCGGCCACATGTATGCGTTCATTGTTACGTTATGCATTATGTGTCCTTTTATATGCATCCCTTTGAAGACTATGCGTTTGGACGGAGGATGGCGTCGCTTTTATGCATTGATATTGCGTCTTTCAGGCGCGTATTATGCGTATATATGTACGCGCCCTCCATGCGGAAATTGAGTGGTGGGCTGATAGTGTTTGTTCCCATTGGTGCATGTGATCTTTGTTTACAGTTCACATCGCGTTTTTGCATGCGGAAGTCTCTATGCCTTGCTACAGTGGGCGGTCCTGAGTCAGCTGACTGGGAGGTATGTTTCTATGACATCACACACTGCCTGTTCCCCATCAGGTCCGTCCACACATCCTTGTGCTCTGATTGGTGCTTCTGATTTTGAATTGATTGGCTAATTGATGTATAGATCTGTATATAAAGGTGTGGCCATTGTTGTTAAAGTTTTATGGGCTGAACGACTTGAAAAAGAGCTATAGCAGCTCGAAACAGCGGGCTGTCGCCGCTAGAGCCTATTTTTGACCATGCTGTCATTTTAATGACTGATCAATAAAGAGCTAATTTTTACTTTTCTACTTTGGGTGGTGCCAGCCTTTTTTGCTCTTAATAAATGTTGCTATTTTTTTATTTACTTTCCCCTGCTCCCTCCCTCCCTCCCCCCGCCAGCCAATCAGGGTGATCAGCTGTCATAGGCTTCAGCTTATGACAGCTGATCACTCCCCAGCCTCAGGACTGGACAGCCGTGTCACACGACTGTCCCCAGTACAGCGCTGCTGCCGATCGCAGCGCTGTACATGTAATGAGACGGCGATCACGCTCGGAGACTGAAGGTGGGGCGGAGCTCCGCCCCCCAAGCAGGAGATGCGCGCGCAGCCTGCACGCAATCTCCTGCAAAGTGCAGCCCCAGGACTTGATGCCAATTGGCGTTAGGCGGTCCTGGGGCTGCCACCACAGTCACGCCCATTGGCGTGAGGCTGTCCTAAAGTAGTTAAACACTTAGGGCTCTTTCACACCAGAGACCATTTGTTGCGGTGTAACTCAAAGTCGAAACTTTGCGTTAACCAAGGTAAAATAAAAGTCCAGACTTTAATTTTACTTTTCACACTCAACGCTGCGTTTTGACCCGGGAGCTTTTAATAGTCGGCAGCCAGCGTTTTCCCGTTGGGTTGAATTAATTACTACCGCAGCTTATTACATCGCACTGCTACATCCCGATGACACGCCGCAGGGCATATACATGCAGGAGAACGTTCTAGATGTGAAAGAGCCCTAAGGCCCCGTTCAGACTGCAGAACGCAGACCGCAACGCATGCGGACCGCAACGCGTACGAACGCACGCCATCCGCGTTCGTATGTGTTGCGTGGCTGATCCCATCACTGAAAAGTGAATGGGACAGCCATGCGTTTTTACAAAAAATGCGTGCAGCATGCGTTCCCGGACCGCACAGGTCCGGAACGCATGCAGTGTGAACATCAGACATTGCACTCTATGCAATGTCTGATGTCGTGCGTGTCGGCCACCTGCACGCGTTTCCAAAACGCGGCTGAAAACGCGTGCAGTGTGAACGGGGCCTTAGCATGATTTACCACTATTTACACTGCAGCCTTCAGCATCAGCAAGTGTATACAATGTTGCAATCCCTTCAGCATCAGTGTCTCAGATTACAGCTTGGAATCTCTTTCAATGGAGGTGCTGTGGCTCGGAGCAGTGCTTTTCAGCGCTGCTAGCTTTGGGCGCAGCCAGCGCCGCCATAGACTGTAATGGGAATCAGTCTATAGCGGCGCTCAGTGAGGAAGTTCGGCTCCGTCAGAAGACGGAGCCGAAGTTGTTTAAAAAACACAATAATTCGGCCTCCAGCAATCGCTGGAAGCCGAATTATTTCATTCCCCCACTATCCATGTCGGCCTGGAGGGGGAATAGTAATTAAAACGCCCCGGACTTGTGCAGAAGCAGGACCAGCCATTTAACAGCTGGATCCTGCGCCCAAGTCTACCAGCGCCGTATTCAAATGTACGCGCTGTGGCTATGCAGAATGAACACATTTACTTACATAATACATTATAGTACATAACTTAACCCTCCTGGCGGTATGAAAAATTCCGCCAGGAGGCAGCGCGGCAGTTTTTTTTTAAAATCGGCGATCTCCGATCAGGAAATCCCGTTCAAAGAACGTCACCGTCGTCAGCGACGTCATTGGGAGTCCCGATCCACCCCTCGGCGCTGCCTGGCACTGATTGGCCAGGCAGCGCACTGGGTCTGGGGGGGGGCACGCGCCGCAACGGATAGCGGCGATCGGGTGCAGGCCGGCGGCGATCAGTGTGCTGGCGCAGCTAGCAAAGTGCTAGCTGCGTCCAGCAAAAAAAAAAATTAAGAAAATCGGCCCTGGTTACCGCCAGGAAGGTTAAAGAGAGTCTGAAGCGAGAATAAATCTCGCTTCAGACCTCATAGATAGCAGGGGCACGTGTGCCCCTGCTAAACCGCCGCTATCCCGCGGCTAAACGAGGGTCCCTGTCCCCCCAAATCCCCTCCGTAATGCGGGGGAGCGCTTCCTGGTTGGGGCAGGGCTAACCGCCTCAGCGCTGCCCCACGCGCGTCTGTCAGCGCGTATCTCCGCCTCTCCCCCACCCCTCTCAGTCTTCCTTCACTGAGAGGGGCGGGGGAGAGGCGGCAATGCGCCGCTGACAGACGCGAATGGAGGCAGGGCTGCAGTCGTTAGCCCTGCCTCCAGGAGCGACCAAGTCTGCGACCAAGTGTCGCAGTGGGGGTTTGGGGGTCAAGGGACCCCCGTTTAGCGGTGCTATTGCGGCGGTTTAGCAGGGGCACATGTGCCCCTGCTAACTATGAGCTCTGAAGCGAGATTTATTCTCGCTTCAGAGTCTCTTTAACAGGAAAAAAATAGTATAGTAAAATTAGTAACCCTTAGCCACCCCTCCCCCCCCTTAACCCACAATCGTAACCCTAACCATTCATTAGAGATGGCACAAACCTCTGATTTTAGGTTCGCGAACCTCAAACGCGAACTTCCATAAAGTTCGGGTTCGCAGGAACTTTTGAACCCGCCATAGACTTCAATGGGGAGGCGAACTTTGAAAATTACAAACATTTATGCTGGCCACAAAAGTGATGGAACAGATCAAAAAGGGCAGGCAGTCACATGGCGTGCAGACAGAGATACTGTGCGTGGGGACTGACTTAGTCTTCGGGCAGGCCTGACGGTGCTTTGCAGACAAGGCATCCGTGGTCAGATGGACCCTTGACCCAACGCTGTGTGCCACAGATGACACCACTTACCATTCAACATCACGGTACAGTTTGGGTATCGCTTTTTTTGAGAAATAATTGCATGATGGTATCTTACACTGCGGTGTGTGGCTTCGCTTTTGTGTGCTGCTTTTCCTCAGGTGGTCATCTTCATTGCAGTTTATGCTTTGCAATCATGTGCCTTCGTAAGGTAGTTGTCCCTACGCAGGTCTTGGTCTTTCCACTGCTCAATTTTCGGTAGCAGAGAGTACAGATGGCATTGCTCTCATCTGAGGCAGACACACACAAAAATGTCCACACCCCACTGAGCCCTGGGATGATGGCACTTTGGTGATGGCTGCCGACGGAGTGTTAAGTGGGGTGCCAGAATCAGAGCAGGAGGAGGAAGATATGTCACGCTTCCGTGCGGAAGCTGAGGAAGATGAGGTGTTCTGTGTTAAATAGTCAACTACGTCCTGACAATATTGGGGGTTGATGGCACGTGCCTTCTTCTGAACACAATACTTTGGTCGAGTGCCGCACGAAATCATGACAGTGCGACCTCAAACAGACCTGCCAGGTGGCCTGCCTCTGCCTCTTGTTTTGTCCATATTGGGGGATGAAGTAAAAGGTATGCACTGACTTGACTAATACAATGTGCAGTTACACAGGTGCAGTGAAAAGGTTGCAGTGACTGCTGGTACAACAATGTGCGGTTACACAGGTGCAGTGAACAGGTTGCAGTTACTGCTGGTACAACAATGTGCGGTTACACAGGTGCAGTTAACAGGTATGCACGGACTGGTATATAAAACAGCATGTGGTCACACAGGTGTAGTGAACAGGTATGCAGTGACTGGTATTACAAATGTGCAGCTGTCACACACACATGTACCCTGAACAGGTATGCAGTGACTGGTATTACAAATGTGCAGCTGTCACACACACAGGTACCCTGAACAGGTATGTAGTGACTAGTATTACAAATGTGCAGCTGTCACACACAGGTACTGTGAACAGGTATGCAGTGACTGGTATATAACTCTGCATGCTTCTGTCACTCAAGTGCAGTAAACATGAACAGGTATGCAGTGATTGGTATTACAAAATGTGCAGCTGTCACACATACACAGGTACCGTGAACAGGTGCAGTGACTGGTATATAACACTGCGTGCTTCTGTCATGCAGGTGCAGTAAACATGAACAGGTATTCAGTGATTGGTATTACAAATGTGCAGCTGCCTGTCACACACGTGCAGTGAAAAGGTAGGCACTGAATGTGCTGGGTCTGGCAGTGGTACAGTAGGACTTAGCAAGGGGCCAAGGGCCAGCTGCGACTGACTGACAGGGCTGTATATGCAAGTGTCAGTGGGACACACACAAAAAAAAATAGATCACAAGAAATATATTAGCTCTCAAAAGAGCTGTTGAAGGGTGTTTTTAGCAATAAGTATCAGCAAGGAGCAAGCCAACAAGCCTAACAAGAGCCTAACTAAGCTTTCCCTGTGTCTACAGCAGGTTCCTCTCCCTTCTCTAATTACTGCAGCCACACCGAGTGAGAGAAATGGCCGATGCAGCTGCCTTATATAAGGGGGGCTCCAGGAGGGGGTGTAGCCTGATTGGTTGGTCTGGTGACTGTGATGTAGAGGGTCAAAGTTGAGCCTAATGATGTAGTATAGGGGGTGGGTCGAACTCGCGTATAGTTCGCGGAACTACCGAAGTTTGCGTGAATTGGTTCGCGGTCGAACCGTTTGGGCCATTGTACCCTTCATCTTCCACCTCCTTAACTCCTAACCTTAACCATAACCCTTAACTTCCCCCTTTCCCGCCTTAACTCCTAACCTTAACCTCCCCCTCAACTACTAACCTTAACCCCTAACCTTAACCTCCCCCTGCCTAACCCCTAACCTGAACCCTAACCTTAACATCTCCCCTCCTTAACTCCTAACCTTAACCCTAACCCTTAACCTCCCTCTTTTTAACCCTAGCCCTTCACTCCTAACCTTAACCTCCTTGACCTCTCCTTAATGCCTAACATTAACCCTAATCCTTAACTCTCTTCTTAACTCCTAACCCTTAACCCCCTCCCCTTTAACTCCTAACCTTAACCTCCTTAACACCTAACCCTAATCCTACCTCCTTAACGCCTAACCTTAACCCTAACCACCTCCCCAAGGTTAGGAGTTATGGGGGGGATGGTTAAGGTTAGGAGCTAAGGAGGGAGGTTAACGTTAGGGGTTAAGGAGGGAGGTTAAGGTTAGTGGTTAAGGAGAGGGAGTTGCTTAAGGGTTAAGATTAGGTGTTAAGGAGGTGGAAGGTTAGGTTTAATGTTAGGAGTTGAGGAGGGGGGTTAAGGTTAGGAGTTAAGGAGGGAGGGAGTAGTTACAGTTAGGCGTTAAGGAGGTGGAAGCGGTTAAGGGTTAAGGCTAAGAGTTAAGGAGGGGGTTAAGGTTAAGGGTTAGGAGTTAATGGTTAGGCATTAAGGGTTAGGTTAAGGAGGAGGGAGGTTAAGGTTAAAAGTCGAGAAGGGAAAGGGGGGGGGGGTGATTAAGGTTAGGGGTTAAAGAGAATCTGTACTGTCCAATATACACAAATATGTGTGTGTATGTGTGTGTGTGTATGTAAGTGTAAATATATATAATATATATATATATATAATGTTACAGTGTATTGCAAGTTTTTATTACATAGTGAAATATCTGCACTCCAGTCTGGGATTCTCACAGTTTCTCGGCATGTGACAGGCAGCTCCCTTCCCCCTCAGCCTCAAAACTGCATCAGACAAGCTGAAACTGAGAGCAGAGGGTGAGGAGTAAACAAAGCACACAGAGCCTGCAGGGGGCCTGCATAACTTGTATTCACTACAATAGAGGCAGCCCATTCCTCCTTGGGTCGACAAAGCTTGACAAAGAAAAGAAGATTAGATATAATACAGAGACAGTGCAACTAAAAAAGGCTGCAGTAATGCAGACAACATTAGAACAGGTATAGGATAGAAGAAGTAGGGCTGAAAATGTTGTTACAGAGTCTCTTTAAGGAGGGGGAATTAAGGGTTAGGGTTATGGTTAGGAGTTGAAGAGTAACTGTCATGAAAATGTTTAAATTTAAAACATACAAATAAGAAGTACATTTCTACTAAAGTAAAATGAGCCATACATTACTTTTCTACCATGCTGCTGTCACTTACAGTAAGTAGTAGAAATCTGACAGAACCGACAGGTTTTGGGTTAGTCCATCTCTTCATGGGGGATTGTCAGTATGGCCTTTATTCTTTATAAAGACATGCCCTGAAAAAGATTTATACAAAGATGCTGGCCAGCTTCTCTGCTCGCTGCACACTTTTTTGGCAGTTGGACGGAACACCTGCCATTCACTAAGTGCTTTTAACCACTTCACCCCCCCAGTGCTAAATTTCTCCGTCCCTCTGCGCACCGCTTCACCCCCAGGGACGGAGAAAGGCGCACTTGTTTGTTTACTGGCTGGGAGTGGGCGGGGAACTCTCGCGCACACTCCAGCCAGCCCGCACAGCAGGTGACTAATTGGATGTTAGGAACAAGCGTTCCTAAATCCAATTAGCCTCACCGATTGCGAGTAGAATGAAGACGGCTTCAAACAGAAGCCGTCTTCATTCAAAACAATGTAAGGTAAACAAACGTGCAGCGCACGATCGCGCGACCCGCGCGCGCGCACACACCCCGGCTCTGCAGTACAATGATTGGTTATGGGGACTCTCCAGTCCCCAATAACCAATCATAGTACATCAATTCTGGAATGGAAGCAGCGCTGAAAGGGAAAAATCGCGCTGGTGTTTCAGGGGTAAAACCCCTCAGTTGTAAAATGGTTAAAAATAAAGAAAACCCTGAGAACCCCCCATTAGAAGATGTGCTAGTCCAAAATCTGTCTGTAATGTCAGATTTTTACTACTTAACTGTTAGTGACAGCAATATAGGAGAAAGGTAATTTATGGTTCATTTTACTCTGAAAGAAACATACTTCTTATTTGTATATGTTTACATGTATTTTAAATTTTAAGATTTTCGAGACAGAGGTCCTTTAACCACTTGCCGACCGCCCACAGCCCATGGGCGGCGGCAAAGTGGATGCCTTAAGGACCGCAATACGCCTGACGGCGGCGGGTCCTTAAGGCGTGTACGGGGAGCGATCGCGTCATCTATGACGCGCGCTCCCCGCGGCGATAGGCCCCGCCCACCTTGCCCGATACCCCGCCGGCCAATTAGCAGCGCCGGCGGGGTTTAAATTTACGATCTGGCCAATAGAAATGTATAATACACTTTGTTTACATGACAAAGTGTATTATACAGGCTGCCTCCTCCTCCTCCTCTGCACGCAGCTTCGCACGGATCGTCCGAGGAGGAGGCAGCCCTGTAGTGAGAGCAGCAAACAGGTTTTTTGCACCCACAGACCCCCCGATCACCCACCCCAGCCCTCAGGACCCCCCCTGACCACCCCAGCACGCCCCTGTGTACACCCAAGCACCCCCTAATAAACCCATCAATCACCCCCTGCCACTATCTGCCGACGCTGATCTGTAGATTAGGTCCCTAACTGCCCCCTAGGGTCCCTTGATCACCCCCCCCCCCTACCCTCAGATCCCCCCAGCCCCCCCCCCAGCCCCCACCCCTGTATACTGCATAAATCTGCCTCACCCACTGACCACCTGTCTATCACCTGTCTGTCACTTTTCTATCACCCCTTGTCACCACCACCCATCAGAGCAGACCCTAAACTGTCCCTTGAGGGCACCTGATCACCCACCCAGACCCCCAGATTGTCCTCAGACCCCCCCCTGATAACCTCCCCAGTGCATTGTTTACATCTATTCTCCCCTGTAATCACTCACTGACCTCCCATCGGTCACCCCCTGTGTCTGCCACCCATCAGATCAGGACCCAATCTGCCCCGTGCGGGCACCTAATCAACCCCCCTCACCCTCAGATCGCCCTCAGACCCCCCCCCCCATCACCTTCCCAGTGCATTGTATTTGATTGTGCTGTCATTGTATTTCATTGTGCTGTCATTGTATTTGATTGTCCCGTGATTGGCCTGTGATTGGCCCGTGATTGGCCTGTGATTGTCCCGTGATTGGCCTGTGATTGTCCTGTGATTGGCCTGTGATTGTCCCGTGATTGGCCTGTGATTGTCCCGTGATTGGCCTGTGATTGTCCCGTGATTGCCCTGTGATTGTCCAGTGATTGGCTGTGATTGGCTTTGATTGTCCCGTGATTGGCTTTGATTGTCCCGCGAGTGCCCTGTGATTTGCTTTGATTGTCCTGTGATTGCCCTGTGATTGCCCTGTGATTGTCCCGTGATTGGCCTGTGATTGGCCTGTGATTGTCCCGTGATTGGCCTGTGATTGTCCCGTGATTGGCTTTGATTGTCCCGTGATTGGCCTGTGATTGCTTCTGATTCCCCACTCGCCACCACCCCCCTGTCACTATCCTAGTGATCTAAAAACAGTGATCAGTGGAAACTGTCACTTTTTTAGTATCACTAGTGTTAGCAGTTAGGCCAGTTAGCTAGGCCCCTTTGTTAGTGTCAGTTAGTGCTCAGCCCACTGCACCACAGTCACTAATTAGCGTCATCACTGTCGCTAATCAACATTGTTACTATATAGTATCTGTAAGTGATCATTACTGATCGCAGTCAGATCTATTAGGATCACTAGGATCCACTAAAAAACGCAGTGTTTGCCCGATCAGGTCTGATCGTTCGCCTGCACTTAAGTTCAGCCCACCCCACCGCAGTGACAGAATTTTTTTTTTCTGATCACTGCAAAAACCACTGTACACTAGCTGTGCACTGTAAACATCAGTTTTGATTTTTTTTTTAATCAAAACTCAGTGATCACAGCTTTCTACCGCTCAAATACTCCCTTTCGCTAAGTAGGTGCTCTTTTTTCTGGGTAGTCTCAGAGGAATACCCCCTAAATTTAGCAGTCCACCATGGCAAGAAAGGGGGATTCCGATGATGAGGTTCTCAGGTACATGGCCCAGTCGGATGAGGACGATTGGGACGAACCATTCGACGAATCATCTGGGTCAGAGTTTGTACCTGAATTGAGCAGTGGCTCACTGACCGATAGTGATGACGAGGTTGAGGTCCCGGCTAGAGCCAGGCGTACCACACCCCATGTCGTTGGACTGCAGGTGGCGCAGGATCAGCCTCAAGGGCAGCAGAGTGGTGCTCGTGCTGGTCTGAGATTTCATGGTGGGGCAGGCAGCACAGCATCTCCTGGACCTAGAACCAGTACTTCCGTACACCCTGGTGAAGTGGCGAGCACCAGCGTGGAAGTTGAAACTGGTTCGGTGGCACGTGTAGTAACACCCCAGTCGCAGCCATCAAGTACACGGGCCCGTACTACCCCTAGTTTACCAGAGGTGCTGGCAAATCCAAATTGGCAATCCCCTGATACCGCCGCACCCGTACTGCCCCCTTTCACCGCCCAGTCTGGAGTCCAGGTGATGACAGATAATCTAGGATCGCCCCTAGACTTTTTTTATCTGTTCATCACCCAGGATCTCTTAGACCTAGTCGTGGCAGAGACCAACCGTAAAGCCACACAATTTCTAACCGCCAATCCGAATGTCTTCCTTGCCCAGCCATTTCGGTGGAAACCAGTCCAAGTTTCCGAACTTAAAATTTTTTTGGGCCTTCTCTTAAACATGGGACAAATCAAACAAAATGTGTTGCGGTCTTATTGGTCTACAGACCCATCACAACATGTTCCCTTGTACTCTGCTGCCATGTCCAGGACACGATTTGAGAACATCCTGCGCTTCCTGCACTTCAATGATGATGAAACCTGTCATGAAAGTGACCACCCTGCTTTTGACCGGCTCCACAAAATTCGGCCCCTCATAGACCACCTGTCATCAAAATTTGCAGATGCTTATACCCCTGAACAGCAAATCTGTGTAGATGAGTCCCTCATACGTTTTACTGGGCGCCTTGGCATCAAACAGTACATCCCAAGCAAGCGCGCCCGGTATGGGGTGAAACTGTATAAGCTCTGTGAAAGAGCCACAGGCTATACATCTTATTTTAGGGTCTATGAGGGAAAAGACTCCAAATTGGAGCCGGTCGGATGCCCTGACTACCTGGGGAGCAGTGGAAATGTTGTGTGGGACTTGGCGTCACCCTTGTTCCAGAAGGGGTACCATCTTGATGTGGACAATTACTACTCAAGTGTGGCCCTCTATCAGCACTTAAAGTTAGAAGGAATCCGATGCTGTGGCACCGTGCGGCATAGTCGCCGGGGCTTCCCCCAACGGCTCATTACCACCAAACTTCAACGGGGGCAGAGGGCCGCATTGAGTGCTGACGACCTGCTCGCGGTGAAATGGAAGGACAAGAGGGACGTTTACTTTCTGTCCACCATTCACGCAGACACGACAGTCCAAATTCAACGGCGAACTGAGGTCATTGAAAAACCCCTTGTCGTGCACGAGTATAATACCAACATGGGAGGGGTGGACTTCAATGACCAGAGGTTAGCGCCCTATTTACTTTCCCGCAAAACAAGGCGCTGGTATAAAAAGTGTCCTTTTATTTAATTCAATTGGCAGTTTACAACAGCTTTGTTCTCTACAGTAAGGCTGGGAGAACTGGATCGTTTCTACAATTTCAGAGACAGATCACTATGGAACTCCTGTATCCAGGAGGTGCCCGGGCCCAACCCCAAGATGCAACTAGCAGGCTGCATGGAAGGCATTACGCCTATCCGATTCCGAGTACCCCAGGTCACCGAATCCGAAGAAAACGTTGTCGTGTCTGCAGCAGGGCTGGAACAAGGCGTGACACCACTGTTTATTGTCCCCGCTGCCCTGACCAGCCTGGACTATGCCTAGGGGAGTGTTTTGAGAGGTACCATGAGCAGGTACACTATTAGAGAGTAGGGAACTACAGACACAGCGGTAAGCACACAAGGGTCTCTCAGTGCTATTTCACACTGCTGCGATGCGTTAGGGCAAAATGCCTAGCGAAAGTCACACTTTGCGGTCCCCCCCTACGCCGGAAGTGCTTGACTTAACGCTAGTGCATGCCTACGTTACTGCGTGGCTTCTGTGGCAATTTCGATCGGCCCGGAAGTCATGTTAGTCTATGGCGACGCAGTCCATTACTAGGCCGAATGCTACTCTTGTGGTATTCCCTGAAGGTCTGTTTTGGACGATACGGTGCGGCGGGCTCAACCCACCGGATATGTCAATATGCAGTGTGAAACCAAACATCTGGTTTTGAGAGAGCGTAATACACAGGGCTGCCAGAAACCTCTCCTTTCACTTGGGACAAAATGCGTAATGTACTTCGCCACAACTCTGTGCGATTTGCACTTCGCACATTGTCCCATGGGGGAGGAGAGGTTTGTCCTCGGGAGGTAAGTTAAAAAAAACAAAAAAAAACAAAAAACAGGTAAGCAAAGAAGCTAATGTTTAGTTTGCAATGTTAAGGTTTTTATTAAAAAAGTTCAGTTTTATTAATGTTAATGAAGTAATTGCTTTGCTGCTTGCCTGTTTTTTGTTTTTTGTGTGTGTTTTTTTTCCTTTTTCCATCCAATAACCTTCCAGGTGGACCGAGCGAACGACTAACCAGCTGCAGCACTGATGGTGCATCCTGACAGAACATTGCGCGTCTGTCAGCTTACACATAAGTCGGTGCATGCAGCGCTGCAGGACGAGATTTCTCCTCCGCAGTCAAAAAGATACGTTTGCCGAGGCATATGGGCCGAGAAGTGGTGTTGGGGATTCATATGCTTTGGCAAACACTTTGTATCAAAAAAGAACTCTGGCAATGATTTGTTCATCCACATCGATCGGTGTGAATGGATAAATCAGGTTTGCCAGGGCATACGAGCTGGTGGGTTTGGATTTTTGGGGCGGCAGCTCCTATGTCCTGGCAGACGCCTTCCCCTCCTTTTTGTATTGTTTTGTCTTTTTTCTTCTCTCTTTTCTCTATCCAGACCGACCAATCAGCTGCAGCACTGATGGTGCATCCTGACAGAACATTGCGCGTCTGTCAGCTTACACACAAGTCAGTGCATGCAGCGCTGCAGGACGAGATTTCTCCTCCGCAGTCAAAAAGATACGTTTGCCGAGGCATATGGGCCGAGGAGTGGTGTTGGGGATTCATATGCTTTGGCAAACACTTTGTATCAAAAAAGAACTCTGGCAATGATTTGTTCATCCACATCGATCGGTGTGAATGGATAAATCAGGTTTGCCAGGGCATACGAGCTGGTGGGTTTGGATTTTTGGGGCGGCAGCTCCTATGTCCTGGCAGACGCCTTCCTCCTCTTTTTTTTTTTTTTTTTCCAAATTTTTTTGGCAGATATTTTTTCATCCACATTGATTGATTGTTTGACGTTCATTTTTCCTTTCAGCCCACAGTGCATTACCCTTATGCCCAATATAAGGAGTATAGCAGAAACTCCTAATACTGGCCATACATGTAATGATTGCAGAGACCCTAAAATGCCAGGACAGACCCCACGAATGATGCCATTTTGGAAAGAGGACACCCAAAAGTATTCCATGAGGTGCATGGTGAGTTCATAGAATGTTTTATTTTTTGTCACAAGTTAGCAGAAATTGTGGTTTTGTGTTTTTTTTTTTTTTTTTTTTCCACAAAATGTCATTTTCCGCTAACTTGTGACAAAAAATAAAATTTTCTATGAACTCACCATGGCCCTCATGGAATACCTTAGCGTGTATTCTTTCCAAAATGGGGTCATTTGTGGGGTTTGTTAACTGTCCTGGCAAGTGGGCGGGGTGCTAAATTTTGAGCACCCCTGTAAAGCCTAAAGGTACTCATTGGACTCTGGGCCCCTTAGCGCAGTTAGGGTGCAAAAAAGTGCCACACATGTGGTATCGCCGTACTCGGGAGAAGTAGTACAATGTGTTTTGGGGTGTATTTTTACACATACCCATGCTGGGTGGGAGAAATACCTCTGTAAATGACAATCTTTTGATTTTTTTACACACAATTGTCCATTTACAGAGTTATTTCTCCCACCCAGCATGGGTATGTGTAAAAATACACCCCAAAACACATCGTACTACTTCTCCCGAGTACGGCGATACCACATGTGTGGCACTTTTTTGCACCCTAACTGTGCTAAAGGGCCCAAAGTCCAATGAGTACCTTTAGGATTTCACAGGTCATTTTGCGGAATTTGATTTCCGGACTACTCCTCACGGTTTAGGGTCCCTAAAATGCCAGGGCAGTATAGGAACCCCACAAATGACCCCATTTTAGAAAGAAGACACCCCAAGGTATTCCGTTAGGAGTATGGTAAGTTCGTAGAAGATTTTATTTTTTGTCAAAAGTTAGCGGAAAATTGATTTTTATTGTTTTTTTCACAAAGTGTCATTTTCCACTAACTTGTGACAAAAAATAAAATCTTCTATGAACTCACCATACTCCTAACGGAATACCTTGGGGTGTCTTCTTTCTAAAATGGGGTCATTTGTGGGGTTCCTATACTGCCCTGGCATTTTAGGGGCCCTAAACCGTGAGGAGTAGTCTGGAAATCAAATTCCGCAAAATGACCTGTGAAATCCTAAAGGTACTCATTGGACTTTGGGCCCTTTAGCGCAGTTAGGGTGCAAAAAAGTGCCACACATGTGGTATCGCCGTACTCGGGAGAAGTAGTATAATGTGTTTTGTGGTGTATTTTTACACATACCCATGCTGGGTGGGAGAAATACCTCTGTAAATGACAATCTTTTGATTTTTTTACACACAATTGTCCATTTACAGAGTTATTTCTCCCACCCAGCATGGGTATGTGTAAAAATACACCCCAAAACACATTGTACTACTTCTCCCGAGTACGGCGATACCACATGTGTGGCACTTTTTTGCACCCTAACTGTGCTAAAGGGCCCAAAGTCCAATGAGTACCTTTAGGATTTCACAGGTCATTTTGCGGAATTTGATTTCCAGACTACTCCTCACGGTTTAGGGCCCCTAAAATGCCAGGGCAGTATAGGAACCCCACAAATGACCCCATTTTAGAAAGAAGACACCCCAAGGTATTACGTTAGGAGTATGGTAAGTTCATAGAAGATTTTATTTTTTGTCAAAAGTTAGCGGAAAATTGATTTTTATTGTTTTTTTCACAAAGTGTCATTTTCCACTAACTTGTGACAAAAAATAAAATCTTCTATGAACTCACCATACTCCTAACGGAATACCTTGGGGTGTCTTCTTTCTAAAATGGGGTCATTTGTGGGGTTCCTATACTGCCCTGGCATTTTAGGGGCCCTAAACCGTGAGGAGTAGTCTGGAAATCAAATTCCGCAAAATGACCTGTGAAATCCTAAAGGTACTCATTGGACTTTGGGCCCTTTAGTGCAGTTAGGGTGCAAAAAAGTGCCACACATGTGGTATCGCCGTACTCGGGAGAAGTAGTATAATGTGTTTTGTGGTGTATTTTTACACATACCCATGCTGGGTGGGAGAAATACCTCTGTAAATGGACAATTGTGTGTAAAAAAAATGAAAACATTGTCATTTACAGAGATATTTCTCCCACCCAGCATGGGTATGTGTAAAAATACACCCCAAAACACATTATAGTACTTCTACTGAGTATGGCAATACCACATGTGTGGCACTTTTTTGCAGCCTAACTGCGCTAAGGGGTCCAAAGTCCAATGAGCACCTTTAGGCTTTACAGGGGTGCTTACAATTTAGCACCCCCCAAAATGTTAGGACAGTAAACACACCCCACAAATGACCCCATTTTGGAAAGTAGACACTTCAAGGTATTCAGAGAGGGGCATGGTGAGTCCGTGGCAGATTTCATTTTTTTTGTCGCAAGTTAGCAGAAATGGAAACTTTTTTTTTTTTTTGTCACAAAGTGTCATTTTCCGCTTACTTGTGACAAAAAATAATATCTTCTATGAACTCACTATGCCTCTCAGTGAATACTTTGGGATGTCTTCTTTCCAAAATGGGGTCATTTGGACTCTTCTCCCATGCATCCTTATTGGCCTGCCAGAGTCTCTCCTCGCCGCCTCTTCTCCCCTGCATCCTTATTGGCCAGCAGCCTGCCTGCCAGTTCCAGGAGTCCAGAGGACCTGGCTAACCTATGCTGCAGGTACATAAATCTGGCTACCCTACACTGAGGGCCCATATACCTGGCTAACCTACACTGAGGGCCCATATACCTGGCTAACCTACACTGAGGGCCCATATACCTGGCTAACCTACACTGAAGGCCCATATACCTGGCTAACCTACACTGAGGGCCCATATACCTGGATAACCTACACTGAGGGCCCATATACCTGGCTTACCTACAGTGAGAGCCCATATACCTGGCTAACCTACACTGAGGGCCCATATACCTGGCTAACCTACACTGATGGCCCATATACCTGGCTAACCTACACTGAGGGCCCATATACCTAGCTAACCTACACTGAGGGCTCATATACCTGGCTAACCTACACTGAGGGCCCATATACCTGGCTAACCTACACTGAGGGCCCATATACCTGGCTAACCTACACTGAGGTCCCATATACCTGGCTAACCTACACTGAGGGCCCATATACCTGGCTAACCTACACTGAGGGCCCATATACCTAGCTAACCTACACTGAGGGCTCATATACCTGGCTAACCTACACTGAGGGCCCATATACCTGGCTAACCTACACTGAGGGCCCATATACCTAGCTAACCTACACTGAGGGCCCATATACCTGGCTAACCTACACTGAGGGTCCAGATACCTGGCTAACCTACACTGAGGGCCCATATACCTGGCTAACCTACGCTGCAGGTACGTATACCTGGCTAACCTATACTGAGGGCCCATATACCTGGCTAACCTACACTGAGGGCCCATATACCTGGCTAACCTACACTGAGGGCCCATATACCTGGATAACCTACACTGAGGGCCCATATACCTGGCTAACCTACACTGAGGCCCCATATACCTGGCTAACCTACACTGAGGGCCCATATACCTGGCTAACCTACACTGAGGGCCCATATACCTGGCTAACCTACACTGAGGGCCCATATACCTGGCTAACCTATACTGAGGGCCCATATACCTGGCTAACCTATACTGAGGGCCCATATACCTGGCTAACCTACACTGAGGGCCCATATACCTGGCTAACTTATGCTGCAGGTACGTATACCTGGCTAACCTATACTGAGGGCCCATATATCTGGCTAGCCTACACTGAGGGCCCATATACCTGGCTAACCTACACTGAGGGCCCATATACCTGGCTAACCTACACTGAGGGCCCATATACCTAGCTAACCTACACTGAGGGCCCATATACCTGGCTAACCTACACTGAGGGCCCATATACCTGGCTAACCTACACTGAGGGCCCATATACCTGGCTAACCTACACTGAGGGCCCATATACCTGGCTTACCTACACTGAGGGCCCATATACCTGGCTAACCTACACTGAGGGCCCATATACCTGGCTAACCTATACTGAGGGCCCATATACCTGGCTAACCCATACTGAGGGCCCATATACCTGGCTAACCTATACTGAGGGCCCATATACCTGGCTAACCTATACTGAGGGCCCATATACCTGGCTAACCTACACTGAGGGCCCATATACCTGGATAACCTACACTGAGGGCCCATATACCTGGCTAACCTACACTGAGGCCCCATATACCTGGCTAACCTACACTGAGGGCCCATATACCTGGCTAACCTACACTGAGGGCCCATATACCTGGCTAACCTACACTGAGGGCCCATATACCTGGCTAACCTATACTGAGGGCCCATATACCTGGCTAACCTATACTGAGGGCCCATATACCTGGCTAACCTACACTGAGGGCCCATATACCTGGCTAACTTATGCTGCAGGTACGTATACCTGGCTAACCTATACTGAGGGCCCATATATCTGGCTAGCCTACACTGAGGGCCCATATACCTGGCTAACCTACACTGAGGGCCCATATACCTGGCTAACCTACACTGAGGGCCCATATACCTAGCTAACCTACACTGAGGGCCCATATACCTGGCTAACCTACACTGAGGGCCCATATACCTGGCTAACCTACACTGAGGGCCCATATACCTGGCTAACCTACACTGAGGGCCCATATACCTGGCTTACCTACACTGAGGGCCCATATACCTGGCTAACCTACACTGAGGGCCCATATACCTGGCTAACCTATACTGAGGGCCCATATACCTGGCTAACCCATACTGAGGGCCCATATACCTGGCTAACCTATACTGAGGGCCCATATACCTGGCTAACCTATACTGAGGGCCCATATACCTGGCTAACCTATACTGAGGGCCCATATACCTGGCTAACCTATACTGAGGGCCCATATACCTGGCTAATCTATACTGAGGGCACGTAACCTATGCTGCAGGCACATATACCTGGGTAACCTACGCGGGCGGGGCGGGGGGGGGGCGTGCTTAGCATTTGAGACGTTGGTAGATCTCCTGGCCTCTGCAAATTTTAAAGTAGCTCACGAGCCGAAAAAGTGTGGGCACCCCTGGTGTAGTGAACGATTTTTCTTCCGATCAGAATTTCTGATCGCTCAAACGATTTTTCGCTTGAAATTTGATCATTAGTGGCTACCTTTAGACATTGTAACTTTTTCCCGAGTGTGTAACTGCCTGGACGGCATAATACCTATATCTTAGCATTAGTTTACAATAGCTTACATACCATATTCATTATTTATTTTTAATTGTATTCATTATAATGTTTTCACAACAGTTTCTCTTTAAGCTTGCCCTGGTAATGGAGGATTCTGCAGTGCCACTTAGCACTACAAACCTCCCTCATGTGATCATGCTTCCAGCTGTTCACTCCCCCAACGTGAAAGCATATTTCAAAATTGCAGAGGGCCTGGTGAAAGTACCTGACAGCCTGGTTGTCCTGCATCCTCCCCCTTTGTGCCACATAATGTGTCTATGTTGGAACCTGGAGGCTGGTAAGCAGGGGGCACAGCCACGAGGGGGTGTACAATAATACTGCACAAATGCTGCCTTACTGTTATTTCATTTTTTAATTCATTTCTACTTGGCATATCTCCAGCATTTATACCATGACCTGGATAAAGGAAAACCTTTACAGACAGACTGAACTGTGGCATAACAAGAAGCAATTACTTTCCCGATGTTTATAAACAAGTCACCATACCTCTTCTAATATATCTGAAGTAACATCGCCATCTAAAGGCTGTGATCACTTATAGCTGCATTCTTGTGGAATTGTAAACTTGTTCCAGTTTACATAACATGCTGAGATCTGTGAGTTCAACTCTAAGGCATTATTATTTGGGGTGTGCAGAGCACCCCTTTAATTCCCCCAGCTCTGCAGTTTGGGAAACTCATGCTCATTTGGTGACTACTGAAACTTTAAGTGCCAGTTTAATTGCTTGTTCCTCCTGCATCTTGTCGCTTCATTACCTGCCCGGCGCCATGGAGTAGCACGGATCAGCACATCGTGGCTGTCACACTGTAATTGCAGCGGGATCTATGACAATAAACTTGCATCTGCTTCTGCTGGGCCTATTGTTTCATCCACGTGATGCGGGCACAGCTGTCGGCCTAATTCAAAGCTTTTCCGCAGCTTGAGCTGATGTTCTGCACTCGGCATTCATTTACAGGGTGATGGTGTCATAAAATATTAAAGTTCCTACATCTCTTCGAATTAACACAGAACACACTGATCCTCCATTTTCTCTTTTCATCTCTGTAGCAAAAAAGGAGCTGGAATTCCTCTAAAATCTCCCCTACGAGAGGGGAACGCTTTGCTTTAATATGCAATCTTTCCTTGATTTCTGAAAAATATCACATGATCAATATTCCCATCTCAAAGGCACCTTCATCTGCATGAGTCTATGCAACACCAGTAAACGCTCATTGATATGCGAGCGTGCATGCGTTGACATTTGCCGGCTACCCGGAGCGCTGTTTGTAACACACTTACTTAGCACATCACACGCGATTATTCCTGGGAGCCGTGCAATGCGCCTGACAAATTTCAGCATAGCAACGCTAAAAAAAAAAATGTGCTGTGTGCAGTCAGACTGCATTTAGGTGATTGATGCAGCTTGTTAGAAAAAACCCATATCAGTTTAAGATGTTTTTATTTATTTATTTGTCTCAGGAAAACGCTTTGGTGTACTATGGCGGGATTTGACGGCTGTCTGGGACCAATTTGCATGGAGGGGGAGGATGAAGTGATGAACACCACACTCGGGTCAGACTGCTGGGGTGATATTTGGATGGAAAATTGCATTTGCATTCTGACGTTTGAAATGTTTAAAGTAATCCACTTTTTCATTTTTTTACACTTTAGAATAAGAAATATGCATTCCATATGTATGCATACCAATGCAATATTAGCCTCATAAAAAAACAGCTGTCTATCATGTTTTAAATTGTTCCAGATTCTTTATTGTACTTGTTAAGCTTCATGTTACTAACATAAAGAGGCAGTTACTACCATTCCTGGAAGATTTATTTCTATTTTAGTTCTGAACAGTATGGAAAGGGGTTAGAAATATGAGGAGCGTTTATTGCTGTCTGTGTCACCCTTGGAGAGATTTCGCCTCACTTCCTGTCCTTGGAACTTTCATGAAGATTTATGCCGCCTTTCTGGGTCATCCTACCTGAGCCAGACCAACCTCTGGTTCCCATGCTCCACCCCCTCCGTAGTGCGCTGCACAACATCCATCAGCCTCCTCAATAGTGACGTAATGAGTTGCTAGCTTGCAGGTTAGCAATGTGTTTTTACAGCTTCAGTTACGAGCTGTCGCCCAAAAGGAGCATGTCCTGCCATGAAACAGTAGTCTCAAGTGTGTATGAATCTTTTACCACCTCTGAACCAATTCATGGCACAAGACAGCAATAGAAATTCAAAAGCAGAATGCAGTGCCTGTGATGGCAGATACAGTATATTGACTGACTGACTGACTGACTGATTGTATGTCTGGCTAGTTTGGAGCAGTGTTTGGCTTTATTGTCTCAGATGTAGTGTGCATATTGAGAAAATGGCCACACACAAACAGACCTTAAAGAGAACCCGAGGTGGGATTTAATTATGTTAGTGGGGCACAGAGGCTGGTTGTGCACACTAACACCAGCTTCTTTTGCCCCATGGTGTGCCTCCAGGACCCCCCTGCGCGCCGCTCTCCGCTCCGCAGAGGCTGGTTGTGCACACTAACACCAGCAGCGCTACCCGCCCGCGTACCTTCCCTCCAATCAGCGGGAGGGAAGGGACGCTGGCGGGTAGCGCCGATACAGAGGAGGCGGGGGAGCGGCGCTAACAGACAGGCGAGAGGTAAACATTGCGCTGGCGCCACGCTGCGTGTAGCTAGCACTGTGGAGGGGATAGCGGCGCTTGGGGGTCCTGGAGGCACACCATAGGGCAACAGAGGCTGGTGTTAGTGTGCACAACTAGCCTCTGTGCCCCACTAACATAATTAAATCTCACCTCGGGTTCTCTTTAAAAAGTTTTTTTTTTTAAATAATCATAACCATTGATAAAACAAACTACACGCCAGTTACTCTTGATTTTCCTTACAATCAGTCAAAAGGTTTCTGTTTCTCAATTCCATTTTTCAGATTAGTTTAATCTTTGAAACAGTCCAAGTGTTTAATCCAATTTAAATTATTTCCAATTTAATAGGATTCACATTTTTACAAATTAAACTTAAATATAAAACATCAATCCTTTAAAGCCTTGCTAAATTAAAAACGAAATAAAAATTAAACACATGCAAGGCTAGTGCTGACTAGTTCAGCACGGCTTGCAATTCTTACTGCTCCGACCATTGGTTTACTTAGTCTAGTAGGGTGTGGGGCTTCCTTATCCTGCCAAGAGTCCATCCTCTCCTTTTTGCTAGGACAGGGGTGTTGTAATCTAGTCCCTCATGTCCTTGATTGCATAGAGCAGGGGTGTCAAACTCCAACCCAATAATCGCATAAGGGCAAAAACACAGTCTAAGCCAAGGGCCAAATTGATTGCTTATTAAAATGTATTGAACAGACTCATACTATCAATGCTGCAACCAGAAATATACATTTCAACAGAGTGTAGCAACCAAATAAAAAAATACGAATATATATATATATATATATATATATATATATATATATATATATATATATATATATATCCGCTTCAGCCTATCTGGACGAGCAAGGTCGTCCAGACAGCGGCAGTTTAAGCCTATGCGGACGCGAATGGCCGTCCAGGCTTACTTCTGCGTGTACGCGCGCATGCGCGAGCACTGCGCTCGCACCCGGCGGCTTACACGCCGCTCTGAATGGTGACGAGGAGCCAGCGCTTCTCTGAGCCAATCAGTGAATAGAAAGTATAGAAATCACATAGTTACATCCAGTAACAATGTGAATTCTTAATAATGTTTATAAATAAAAGGTTTCCCTCTCTCTGTCTCTCAGCTCCTGTCACACAGATCAATAACTGTTCTGTGGTGACAGGAGCTGAGAGACAGACTGACAGATAACTGGTAGGACAAATGTTTTAATAAAATGTGCCCTATCCCTGAGTTTTTAACCCCATAACTGCCTGGAATCCTTGATTCTCCCTCTCCTTAGCCATTTATTCCCTCTGATCTTTTTCTTTCTATCTTTCTATCCCTTTATTTTTTTCTATCTATACTCTACTGTTCTTCCCCCCCCCCCTTCTACCCCCTCTACACCTCCCTCTGCACCCCTCTCTTCCCCCCCCCCTCCAAAAAAAAAGTCACTTTAAAACAAAAATCTTTCTATCTCTTTCTATTTTTCATCTTTATCAATCCCTTTTTATAATGGCGAAGAGGCTGTATTCTGTGGTGGTGGCTGCCGCCATCCTCCAGCAGAGCAGCAGCGAGGATGAGTCAGGTAGTGATTGGCTCCCTGCGTCCGGCTCTGGTTCAGGGTCTGAATCTTCAGAGTCCCAAGGGCCGCCATCACACTGCTTGAGGAGGGACCCGAGTCCTGAGTCCGCTGATGAGGGACCATCAGGACTGTCCACAGCAGGGGGCTTCATGGGCAACCCAGCAGAGGGCTCCGTGGGCAACACAGTAGAGGGCTCCATGGGCAACCCAGCAGAGGGCTTCGTGGGCAACCCAGAAGAGGGCTCCATGGGCAACCCAGCTGCTGCTAGCAGCAATGCGCCAGGGGGAGCTAGGCGCAGACAGGGTGGGCGGCCACAGGTAACTCGCAGGCAGGAGGTACCACCTCATATACTAATTGGCAGCTTGGAACCTCCTAATTATGCTGCACCCAACATCCCACCCTTCACAGCCACTGCTGGCGTGTCAGTGCCTATTGTCAATCAGGCACCAATTTACATTTTCACGCTTTTTATGACGAAGGCAATGTGGCAGCATTTAGTAGAGCAAACTAATTTATTTGCTCTACAATTTTTAGCTGACTATCCCACCAGCTATATCGCCAGAAAATGGCACCCCACCAACGTGCCCAAAATGAAGGCCTATGTAGGCCTCACGCTCAGCATGAGCATCACCCCAAAGCCACAGATAAAAATGTACTGGTTCAGGGACCTTTATCATAATGCACCCCTCTATCCAGCAATAATGCCCAGGCAGCGTTTTGAGCTGTTGTCAAAGTTTTTCCACCTAAATGACAACACGCAAAGTGTAGAACATACCGACCCTGCCCATGATAGACTGTTTAAATTGAGACCCCTGTTGACCCACCTAAGTGCAGTGTTCATAGATGTGTACACCCCACACTGCGAAATTGCTGTGGATGAATCCCTGGTACCGTTTCATGGGAGACTTTCCATGAAACAGTACATCCCTAGCAAAGAGGGCAAGATGTGGGGTGAAAATTTATAGGGCATGCGAGAGCGGCACTGGCTATACCTTCACCTTTAAAATGTATGAAGACAAAGACTCCATTTTGCAGCTAGCTGAGTGCCCTGAGTACATTGGCACCAGTGGGAAAATAGTGGTAGACCTTTTAAATTCACTTCTCCACCAAGGCTACCACATCTACTTGGACAACTTTTAGACCAGTGTGCCATTGTTTAAGTTCCTCTTCTCAGTCCAGACTGGCACACGTGGGATGGTGAGAGCAAACCACAAAGGCCTCCCACCACATGTAGTAAATAAAAAAACTATGCAGAGGAGAGTCCTACACCCTTAGATGTGAAGAGCTTCTGTCTAATAAAGTACCACGACAAGCGGAAGGTGATGATGCTATCTACCATCCATGCCGAGGCCACAGTTCTTGCCACATCAAGAATGGAAGAAACTACAAAGCCAGAGGCCATAGTCGACTATAATAAAAATATGGGAGCTGTGGACTTATCAGACTAAGTCTTGGCGTCTTATTTGCTAAGAAGGAGGAAAGCATGGTACAAAAAGATACCGTTCTTATTGTTGCAGATGACCATGCACAATGCATTTGTGGTCTATCAAACAACAACAACAGGCCAACAGATGACCTTTTTTGAGTTCCAAATTCAACTCTACAAGTCCCTAATGTATAACCCTGGCCAAATCGCACAACAGGATCCTATTCAGTTGGAGAACACCATTAGACTGAGGGAGAGATATTTTTGTTCACGCTCCTCCACAGCTTGATCCACCACTCTACGCACGGCACGCTCCAGGAAGTAAGGATCAAGTTGCTGATGGTGCCTTCACTGCGACTCACCAGGTTGGTCACCTCCTCAAACGGCCACATGAGCCTGCATGCATTTCGCATCAGTGTCCAGTTGTTGGGCCAGAACATCCCCATCGCCCCATTTTGTGTCCTTTTACTGTAATTGTAAAGGTACTGGGTGATGGCTTTCTCCTGTTCTAGCAAGCGAGAGAACATGGCCAGGGTGAATTCCAGCGTGTCGGGCTATCAAATATCAAGCGTCTCACCGGCAAGTTGTTTCTCCGCTGAATGTCCGCAAAGCGTGCCATGGCCGTGTAAGACCGCCTGAAATGCCCACACAACTTCCTGGCCTGCTTCAGGACGTCTTCTAAGCCTGGGTACTTTGACACAAATCTTTGAATGACTAGATTCAGCACATGTGCTATGCAGGGTACATGAGTCAGCTTTCCCAAATTCAAAGCGGAAAGGAGATTGCTGCCGTTGTCACACACCACGTTGCCGATCTCCAGCTGGTGCGGGGTCAGCCACTGATCCACCTATTTGTTAAGAGCAGCCAGAAGAGCTGGTCCAGTGTGACTCTCCGCTTTGAGGCAAAACAGGTCTAAGATGGCGTGACACCATCGTACCTGGCATGCAGCATATGCCCTGGGGAGATGGGGCGGTGTAGCTGGAGAGGAGATTGCAGCACCAGTAGAGTTGAACTGCTACTCAGCCGAGGAGGAGGAGGATGATAGTGAGAAGATGTAGCAGGAGGAGTAGGAGGAGAAGAACAGGAGGTGGCAGGAGGTCTGCTTGCAAGCCGTGGAGGTGTCACAAGTTGGTCCGCTGCACAGCCACGTACTCCCTGCTTGCCATCGGTCACCAGGTGGGCTGTGTAAGTAATGTACATGCCCTGACCATGCTTGGCAGACCAGGCATCCGTTTTTAGATGGACCCTTGACCCAACACTGTGTGCCAGAGATGACACCATTTGCCTCTCAACTTCACGGTACAGTTTGGGTATCGCCTTTTATGGAAATAATTGCGGCCTGGTATCTTCCACTGCGGTGTCCCAATGCCCACAAATTTATGGAAGGGCTCAGAGTCCACCAGCTGGTATGGTAACAGCTGGCGAGCTAACAGTTCCGCCAAGCTAGCTGTCAGACGCCGGGTAAGGGGGTGACTGGCAGAAATTGGCTTTTTCTGCTCAAAGATTACCTTCACGGACACCTGGCTGCTCTTGGCAGAGGAGCAGGAACCGCTCAAGGGCAGAGGCGGAGTGGAGGAGGGTGGCTGTGAAGGTGCAAGGAAGAAAGTGGCTGAAGATGCTGCACCTGAAGGAGGAAGAGAAGGAGGGTGGCTTTGCTTTTGTGTGCTGATTTTGCTCAGGTGCTCTTCCCATTGCAGTTTGTGCCTTTTCTGCAGGTGCCTTCGTAAGGCAGTTGTCCCTACGTGGGTGTTGGTCTTTCTACGGCTCAATATTTGGAGGCAGAGAGAACAGATGGCATTGCTCTGATCTACAGACGACACACTAAAACATTTCCAAACCGCTGAGACCCCTGGGGTGATGGCAGTATGGTGGCATCAGCAGCTGACGTTGAAGGGCATGTTGGCTGGCGCCGGACACTGCCACCAGCTGCTTCTGACGACGAGCTCCCCCTGCTTCTTTCAGCAACTCATCTCCTCCTACTCCTCTCTGGCTCCCCCTCTGAACTGTCCCCTTGGTCATCTTGTCACTTAGGATCCCACGTGGTATCCGTATCATCGTCATCATCATAATCATTCTGCCCAGCTTTGATTGCCTCAGACACCTCCAAAACTGCACCAACAGCAGGTTCTTCATCATCCTCATCCTCACACGTTACGTCCATAGTGTCGCCGCCTAACTCAGACAGCGCCTTCATCTGGTTGTAACAATAATGGCTGTGAATCAGTTAATTCCCCACCAAATAACTCCTGCGAAGTATCAAATGCAGCGGCTGTGGTGCTTGTAGTAGCACTGGAGGCTGCAGAAGATGAGGTGTTTTGTGTTAAATAGTCAACCATATCCTGACAATCTTGGGAATTGATGGGCCGTGCCTTCTTCTGAGCACTGTACTTTGGGCCAGGGCCGCACAAAATCACATCAACACGACCTCGCACAGACCTGCTGGGTGGCCTTCCTTTGGGTCTGCCTCTACCTCTGCCTCTACCGGTTTTGTCCATATCGTGGGGGATGAAGTGAAAGGTATGCACTGACTTGACTAATACAATGTACAGTCACACAGGTGCAGTTAACAGGTATGCACGGAGTGATATATCACACTGCGTGCGCTCACGTAGGTGGGTGGGTGCACAGTGAACAACAGGTAGGTATATGCAGTGGGTATTACAATGTGCACCTGTCCCACACAGACAGGTACTGGACAGGCACAGTGACACTGCGTGCGCTCACGTAGGTGGGTGCACAGTGAACAACAAGTAGGTACAGGTACTGGACAGGCACAGTGACACTGCGTGCACTCAGGTCACGTAGGTGGGTGGGTGCACAGTGAACAACAGGTAGGTATATGCAGTGGGTATTACAATGTGCACCTGTCACATACAGACAGGTACCAGACAGGCACAGTGATACTGCGTGCACTCACGTAGGTGGGTGGGTGCACAGTGAACAACAGTTAGGTATATGCAGTGAGTATTACAATGTGCACCTGTCCCACACAGACAGGTACTGGACAGGCACAGTGACACTGCATGCGCTCACGTAGGTGGGTGGGTGCGCAGTGAACAGATAGGTATATGCAGTCGGTATTACAATGTGCACCTGTCATACACAGACAGGTACCGGACAGACACAGTGACACTGTGTGCACTCACGTAGGTGGGTGGCTGCACAGTGAACAACAGGTAGGTATATGCAGTGGGTATTACAATGTGCACCTGTCCCACACAGACAGGTACTGGACAGGCACAGTGACACTGTGTGCGCTCACGTAGGTGGGTGGGTGCACAGTGAACAAAAGGTAGGCATATGCAGTGGGTATTACAATGTGTACCTGTCACACCCAGACAGGTACCGGACAGACACAGTGACACTGTGTGCACTCACGTAGGTGGGTGGCTGCACAGTGAACAACAGGTAGGTATATGCAGTGGGTATTACAATGTGCACCTGTCACACACAGACAGGTAATGGACAGGCACAGTGACACTGTGTGCGCTCACATAGGTCGGTGGGTGCACAGTGAACAACAGGTAGGTAAATGCAGTGGGTATTACAATGTGCACCTGTCAAACCCAGACAGGAAGCGGACAGGCACAGTGACACTGTGTGCGCTCACATAGGTGGGTGGGTGCACAGTGAACAACAGGTAGGTATATGCAGTGGGTATTACAATGTGCACCTATCACACACAGACAGGTACTGGACAGGCACAGTGACACTGCGTGCGCTCAGCTCACGTAGGTGGGTGGGTGCACAGTGAACAACAGGTAGGTATATGCAATGTGCACCTGTCACACACAGACAGGTAATGGACAGGCACAGTGATACTGTGTGCGCTCACGTAGGTGGGTGGGTGCACAGTGAACAACAGGTAGGTATATGCAGTGGGTATTACAATGTGCACCTGTCCCACACAGACAGGTACTGGACAGGCACAGTGATACTGTGTGCGCTCACGTAGGTGGGTGGGTGCACAGTGAACAACAGGTAGGTATATGCAGTGGGTATTACAATGTGCACCTGTCACACCCAGACAGGTACCGGACAGGCACAGTGACACTGTGTGCGCTCACGTAGGTGGGTGGGTGCACCGAAGTGAACAACAGGTAGGTATATGCAGTGATGGGTATTATAATGTGCACCTGTCACACACAGACAGGTACCGGACAGGCACAGTGACACTGCATGCGCTCACGTAGGTAGGTGGGTGCACTGAAGTGAACAACAGGTAGGTATATGCAGTGATGGGTATTACAATGTGCACCTGTCACAGGTAGTCACTGGATGTGCTGGTCCTGGCAGTGGCACACACAGTAGGAATTACCAAGGCTGTCTATGCAACACAAGTGTCCGCGATCGCGAACCCCGGAAGTTCGCCGTAAACCGTTCGGGCCATCTCTAGTCACTATGAAGTTATTTATGCTCAGATCCTTGTCATCAAGCAAAAATGGGTGGTTGGATGCAAGCAATCTATTATATCTGCTGGACAGGGAGAGCTGCTCTGACTTTTCAGATACTATAATTATTTATTTGTTTGGAGACATCTCTGGTAACTTCGTGAAGAGATTACAGAGGCGCCAAAAGGATAAGAACAGATGATAAAAGCATTTAAAATTGCTATTGAGGCAGTGGTGGACTTACCTCATACAAGCAGACACTGAAACTGTCTTTTCAGAACAAACACAAATTTATTTAGCATACTCCAAAAAAGGGGGACTGCAGTCCCCCTTCTTTGGAGTATGCTAAATAAAGTTGTGTTTATTCTGAATAGACAGTTTCAGTGTCTGCTTGTATGAGGTAAGTCCACCACTGCCTCAATAGCAATTTAAAAAGTTCTACTATGGATAAAATCCGATCATTTTATTTGCACATTTGTTCCAACTATTACATTTATAATATTTCACTAGTACAATGCATGACGCCAACATTTTTTGGGAAAATAAAGGTGTATTTTTTAGGGGTCCATCACTAATTACAAAAATAACAGTAATATACCCCATGACATACATATTAAAAGTTCAGTCAGTAACGTAACGTAATTTTTTATTGTCTTGGCAGATCTCTCAGACTTTCAAAGAGGCCAAATTGTTGGTGCTTGTATGGCAGGTGCTGCTTGGCACTTCAAGAGGTACTGTCTCAAAAGTAATGACTGCCTTTGAAAGAGAAGGAAACACATCCTCAGCAAAGCACACTTGTGGCCGAAAGTCGAAGTTGTCTGAGAGAGACCGTCGGACTCTAAATTGAATTGTTAGAATAGCTCGCAAGACCAAGGCTCCTAAAATCACTGCAGAGCCGAATGGACACCTACAGAACCCAGTTTCGCCAAAAACTGTTTATCGGGAGCTGCACAAATCTGGATTCCACGGAAGAACTGCAATTAGAAAAGCTCTGCTCTCAAAGACATGTTTCAAAGCGTTTAGAGTGGTGTAGAAACTACCAGAATTGGTCCCTCGAGCAGTGGAAAAATGTAATTTTCTCGGAGGAATCATTGTTTACCTTATTTCTGACCTCTGGCCGAGTGTACGATTGGAGACAGCCGAAAGAAGCATTTCATCCAGACTGCCTTCTCCCAACCGTAAAACATGGTGGGGGTTCTGTGATGATCTGGGGTGCTATTTCTTGGAAATCCGTCAGACCAATGATTTTCCTTTATGGAAGAATTAACAGCCGAGGCTATTTAGGAATTTTGGGCGACCAAGTTCATCCTATGTATCAATTGTAATATAAGTCCAGGCTCGCACACCAGGTCAAGTTGCAATAATCTTCTTTATTGCTTCATCAGCACATTAAATGTGACAATGTAAGGAAACGCGGAAAAGCTGCCGTCTCTCGAGGTGAGGCGGCTGTTTCCGCGTCCAGCATGGCGTCACAACGCGGAAAAAACGCCGCATGCCGCATGGGCAGTGCGGCGAAATCCGCATTGGTAACGGCGGAATCCACATCAGAGGCGACCCCCGCATTAGATACATTGCAAAACAGTACTGGTGTGGCTGGGACTGATAGTCCACCAAGATTCAGACTTACACGCGCGCGAGCACAGAGGCAGAGTTTAAATAGCAGTTAGAAGGGTGTCGGCTGACCAGCTGGGTCAGCTGACAAATTCCACTGCTCTCATTGGACCAGCAATTAGGGAGGTCCTGGAAAGGTCCTAGAGTATATATACTGCTGGTTGTTCACTTGCTCTTTGTCTGGCGTGCGATCACATATGTGGGAGCACCCAGATCCGTAGTCAGATCCGTTAGTGTGCCGGGACCAGCTGGAGCTGTAATCCTACACTAAGATAGATTCTGTTGATAGCTAAAGTACTAGTTTGATTGTGATTATCTGTTATGACTTCCTGCCTGCCTTGACTATCCTCCTGAACTCTGATCTTGTACCTCGATATTTCTGATTCTCTGTTGCCGAACCCCGGCTCGTTCCTTGACTCTGCTTCTGCCTCCTGATTTTGTACCCCGATATTTCTGATACCCCGTTGCTGAACCCTGCCTGTACTTTGACTCTGCCTTTGCCTCCTGATCCTGTACTTTATCTGTCCGTGTGTGTACGACCTGGCTTGTCCGACCTCGAGAACCGACCTTACCGTTAGAGGCGGTTCCTCGCTCTGTTAGCGATCCTTCCTCCTGAGGGTCACTTTCAGATATCCCTTCCTACTGTCAGTCTGACTCCTCCCGTCTTGGAGAGCTCAGGTCTGCGGAAGGAATCTGTGCAGTACTCCTTACTGCATTGAGGCCTTGTCCTCTTAGTGTTACAGTTACACCAAACAGTACACTCTACTCGGGTGATCAGAGGTTAGTTTGTATATCGGATTATCGGTGAGACTGCAGTTCACTTATAATCTGGTATATATCTGTATTTTCGGTGATACTGCAGATCACCGGTAATCAGATACTCTCTGCGCCCACCGATCGTTACAGACAATTGTTTCGGGGCCTATCAGGTCCCCTTCCTCAGACAGTGCAGACAAACAAGTTCATCCTATGGTTCAAGAACTGTTTCCGGGTGGAATGCCATCTTTCAAGATGATAATGCCCCAATCCATACAGCTAGAATTGTTAAAGAATGGCACAAGGAACATTCTAATGAAGTTGAGCATCTCATCTGGCCACCACAATCCCCAGACCTCAACATTACTGAGCATTTATGGTCGTTATTAGAGATTCAAGTAAGAAGTCGATTTCCGCCACCATCGTCTCTAAAAGAACTGGAGGGTGTTTTAACTGAAGAATGGGCTAAACTTCCTTCGGAAACAATTCACAATTTGTATGAATCAATACCTCAAAGAATTGAGGCTGTAATTGCCGCAAAAGGTGGACCTACACCATATTAAAATATATTTTGTTGATTTTCGAGGCGTTTCCATTATTTTGTCCAACCCCTGTATATATATATATATATATATATATATATATATAGTATATATGCATATATTTTATTTGGGTAACTATGGGAGAGTGGGGAGGTAAGGGGTGAATTTAAATTATATATATATATATGTGTCGTCTTTTTATTTTAAAAAAAAAAGTACCATATGTAGGCCATAAGATGTCCTTACGCATTTTCTTCCTGTGAGTACTGTTAGTACGTGAACAGGTAGTAATGCGTAACTTTGTTTGTTACAATGATCATAGGCATTTTATTGATTATTATTTATATAGCGCCGTTATCTTCTGCAGTGCTGTACAGAGTATATTGTCTTGTCACTAACTGTCCCTCTGAGGGGCTCACAATCTAGTCCCTACCATAGTCGTATGTCTATGTATGTATTGTGTAGTGTACGTATCATACTCTAAGGCCAATTTAGGGGGAAACCAATTAACTAATCTGTATGTTTTTTGTATGTGCGAGGAAACCAGAGTACCCGGAGGAAACCCACGCAGACACGGGGAGAACATACAAACTCCTTGCAGATGTTGACCTGGCTGGGATTAGAAACAGGGACCCAGCGTTGCAAGGCGAGAGCGCTAACCACTACACCACCGTGCTGCCCATTGATGCCAGCAATCATTGACACAGGGATGTGGATCAATGAATGAGAACTGCGTTCCTATTCACAGACCCCCGACTAACGGGCAGGGACAAGAACGCGTGGGAGTGAGCGCAGAAGTGTGCGGCAGCCATTCACCGCAACAATTCCCTGGACAGGAACTAAGTCCTGCAGGACGTAGATATACCCGTTTGGACCACATAAGTGGTTAAGAAGGCAAACCACACTAAGCTAAACTGGCAACATTTTATCCTGCCCTTAGATTACATGAATTTACCTGGTATTAGAGTCTATAAAACATGTTTTTCCTAGTGCTGGGGGTAAAGTCTGGGTTATTTCATAGTGTGACCACGTAGACGGGAGATATTGACTGCAATTCCGATTTGATCAGAGAGGGCATTTCCAGGAATATTACCTGAGATGTTAACCACAATGCCAGCAGGATTATGCCTATTGATGTTAACTAATATCCAAGCAAGGACATTTCCAAGGACGCTTGTCTGTATAGGTAAATATTCATGGCAAAAGTAAAGGATGTTATGTGCTTACTGGAGTGTGTTATAAGCCACCACACATAAATGACACTGAGCAAGTACAATTACTGCAGCAAATCGAAAAACCTACAAGAAAAAAATAGGGTCATATTTATGGATGATTTCAACTATCCAGACATCAACTGGGATATTGAAGCTACTCATTCTAGTAAAAGTAACACATTCGTATTGATATTACATGAGAAATACTTGGCTGAAATGGTAGATGAGCCAACTAGGTGGAGTACTCTGCTAGATTTAGGCATTTGAAACAGACCAGATATTGGACCACATTCAATTCAATTTATATACGGGAGTTGTTTTTTCATCTCATCTACATGATGTTTTTTTTAGCACTTAGCAAATTAAAAAGCAGTAAGAAAAAAAATTAAATAAACTATTGCTTTATGTACTGTATACGTTTTATAAAATAGTGCTTTATGCTTGCCAGGGCTAACAAGCCAGGTTTGTACAGCTTAAGAATTGAATAAGGTGTGCAGATTAGAATGGGAATAGCAAACTACAGAAAAAAAGACTCCAAAAATATAAGGCCTAGTAGATCTCCCACCATCCTTGACAGAGGTGCTCTGCTTGCTATAACTGAATTGCTGTTGTTTATCCCCTGCTTATTGCCTGAAGAAGTGGGCTGTGCCCGCGAAACGCGTTGCATCTTTGGGGTATTTTCAATAAATGTGTATATCTATATATTTACAGTCCTTGGTGTCTGCTTTAACGGAGGCGAGTCCACCACTTCCTCCCAGCAATTTTTTAAAAATTTTATGTACTTTTATCCTTCTGGCGCCTCTGTTCACCTACCAATATATTTGAGTCCACCCCAGGTGGAGGGGTGATCTACCCCCTTTCTTCCTATCTACAGAGAGCGACTTCTTAATCCTGAGTGAGGACAGGTCTAATCTCCTCACCTGCCTAATGAGTGGTTACCTAGGTGGTAACCCGTGTTTGTGAGTATTACCATCTCACTGTTTCATTTATCCAATCAATTTTAACATACTACACCATATTGGGCTCTCGATTTCTCTTCAACCTTTAAGAATTGAATAAGGTGTGCAGATTAGAATGGGAATAGCAAACTACCGAAAAAAAGACTCCAAAAATATAAGGCCTAGTAGATCTCCCACCATCCTTCAGTCCCTATATTCATATCTCCACTGCAGTCTTCTTCCTTCATGGTGCATCCTTGCTCAGCTAAAAGATGATTTTATGCATTACCCCAGCACTCGGTTACAACCAGGCCTTAAAGTGACACCGAAGTGAAAAAAAACCCAAAAACTTTTCATATAATGAATTGTATGTGTAGTACGGATAATTAATAGAACATTAGTAGCAAAGAAAGATGATTGATATTTTTATTTTCAATTATATAGCGCTTTTTTTTATAACATTGCATCATTTGGTCATATTTGTAGTTTACAAACCACACTCTGTATTTAAGCTATAAAACAGAGCAGAGTTAATGTATTTTTTTTGCAGTAAAACCTTATCTCAAGTTTTCTCTCACTGTTTTATGGCTGTTTAAGTGCTTCAAAAATCAGGACTGTATTTAACTCAAGTTAGATCGGAGATCTCCACTAGTCTACTACACTAGACACTAGACTACTGTACCACTTCCTAATTTGGGGTGGAACAAAATCTGACAGCCACTGCAAGCTGAGTACCGAACCACATTAAGGCTTGGTACATCAATCATTTGCATTCATACATAATAGAAATGCCCAGTAACAGAGTCCTACTCAGTAGGTATTAACACAAAAATATATACAAATGCATTCAGTGTTTACAAATTGCTAATTATTTTTAATATTTTTGTTTGCTTGCTGGTGGTATAAAAGGCATTTTATTGACACGTCTGAAAATATCACCTAGGAGAAAACACTGGAGAGAAAATGAATTACATATGGACCTCTGGGCGATATGCAATTCATTTTTCCCCTTGTTTTTCTCCTAGGTGACATTTTCTCAACTTTTATACCACCAGCAAGCAAACAAGTGCTCAAAATAATTTTGACAGTAAAACCGTACCTACTTTTTGGTACTTTTTCCATTGCAATTTTGCAAAGTGCTAAAAAGTTAATTTAAATTGAAAATGAAAATGTATCTCCTAAGAGAAAAGTCGGGCGAAAAAGTGAATTGCATATGGGCCAGAGGCTGAGTTTACTCCTAGGAGATATTTTTAAACTTGTTGTCAATAAAATGCCTTTTAAGCGACCAGAAAGCAAGAAAATACCAAAAATAATGTTGATAGTACTTTTTCACTTTTTTGTTAATTTTTTAGTTGATAAGTGCTGGAAAGTTATTTTAAACTGAAGATAAAAAAATACCTTCTAGGAGAAAACTCCGGTGAAAAAGTGATTTGCATATGGGTGTCTGTGTCTTGGCTAAATTTGTATTCAAGGGAGCAGAGTTCAAAACATTGTATTAAACGGACCATGGTCCATATGCAATTCACTTTTTCACCTGAGTTATCTCCTAGGAGATAATTTTCATCTTCTCTTTAAACTAACTTTTCAGCATTTTACAATTGAAAAAGTACCGAAAAGTCATTGAAAAAGTACTATCAAATGTACTTGGAGTATTTTCTTGCTTGCTGGTGGCTTATTAAAAGACATTTTATGACAAGTTGTAAATAGGAGAAAACTCAGGTGAAAAAGTGAATTGCATATGGGCCCATGTGCCAATTATGAAAAAGCCCATTTCAGGCATCCTCAGGAGTGCAAATGTTGACTCAGGGTCCACAGTGAATGGTCAACTGCATAAAAATGGGTGAAGATGAGTCCAAGTCCAAAATAATTCTACATTTCAGTCCTCGTTACAGACAGGTCCATATCATCAGTATAATACATGGTGCTGCAGTCACGTGGTCCATGGGATATCAAGCAAATATTATCCAGTAACAACATTATATACAGGGGCGTAGCAATAGGGGTTGCAGAGGTTGCGACCGCATCGGAGCCCTTGGGCCAGAGGGGCCCCGAAGGGCCCTCCCTCAACTACAGTATTAGCTCTCTATGGGTCCTGTGCTCATAATAATCACTTCTATAGATTCTTTGAGTAATAGTAATCATCAACATTGCGCAAAAGGTGGATCAGCGCATCACCAGGCCGCCTCCGAATGGCCTCCAATCAGAGGTGCACTGAGCCCCCCCAGAAACTGCAAACGCACCTTGAACCCAAACAGAAGCTCTGCATGTACACCAAAAGCAAAGCTGTTAAGTGGGAGCAGCTGACCAGAAATGAATTATATTAGTACATGGCAAGGAAATGAACAGCACTACTTAAAAACAGATAAGTGCCTACCTGCAAGAGAGTGCAAGCTCCACTTGTGGGATAAAATACACACCTAGCATACACATGACCTGTCTACCACTGAAGGATGTTGGTTTCCCTTAACAGCTTGCATGCAACTTGTTAAAGAAGATCTGTAACATCAAAAGATCCCCTGGGGGGTACTCACCTCGGGTGGGGGAAGCCTCCGGATCCTAATGAGGCTTCCCACGCCGTCCTCTGTCCCTCAGCGGTCTCGCTACAGCCCTCCGAGAATAATGACGTCAATATTTACCTTCCTGGCTCCTGCGCAGGCGCTCTGACGGCTGTCGGCTCTGAACTACACGGAAATACCCGATTGCCGTCGGGTCTGCTCTACTGCGCAGGCGCAAGTTTCCGGCACCTGCGCAGTAGAGCGGACCCAACTGAGATCGGGTATTTCTGTGTAGTTCGGAGCCGAGAGCAGCCACAGCGCCCCCGCTGGAGCCTGCAAAGGTAAATATTGAACTGACAGTCGGCTCTGTCGACGGCTGTTCGGAGGGCTGCAGCGAGACCCCCGTGGGACAGAGGACGGCGTGGGAAGCCTCATTAGGATCCGGAGGCTTCCCCCACCCGAGGTGAGTACCCCCCAGGGGATCTTTTTGATGTTACAGAGTCTCTTTAAGTATTCGTCCCTCCCACTGTGGAGAAGTCATCCTTGATGGGAGGGGACCTAACTCTAACTAAACCCTAACCTATGTATATGCATAGCCTGGGTGCGGCCAATCAAGTAAAATCGAAAACTGAAAATTGTGCAAAAGGTGGATCAGCGCATCACCAGGCCGCCTCCGAATGGCCTCCAATCAGAGGTGCGCTGAGCCCCCCCAGAAACTGCAAACGCACCTTGAACCCAAACAAAAGCTCTGCATATACACCAAAAGCAAAGCTGTTAAGTGGGAGCAGCTGACCAGAAATGAATTATATTAGTACATGGCAAGGAAATGAACAGCGCTACTTAAAAACAGATAAGTATCTACCTGCAAGGGAGTGCAAGCCCCACTTGTGGGATATTATACACACCTAGCATACACATGACCTGTCTACCACTAAAGGATGTTGGTTTCCTGTAACAGCTTGCATGCAACTCGGAGGCGGCCTGGTGATGCGCTGATCCACCTTTTGTACAATTTTCAATTTTCCATTTTACTTGATTGGCCGCACCCAGGCTATGCATATACATAGGTTAAGATTTAGTTAGTGTTAGGTCCCCTCCCATCAAGGATGACTTCTCCGGCTCCGCAGTGGGAGGGACGAGTACTTAACAAGTTGCATGCAAGCTGTTACAGGAAACCAACATCCTTCAGTGGTAGACAGGTCATGTGTATGCTAGGTGTGTATTTTATCCCACAAGCGGGGCTTGCACTCTCTTGCAGGAAGGCACTTATCTGTTTTTAAGTAGCGCTGTTCATTTCCTTGCCATGTACTAATATAATTCATTTCTGGTCAGCTGCTCCCACTTAACAGCTTTGGTTTTGGTGTATATGCAGAGCTTCTGTTTGGGTTTAAGGTGCGTTTGCAGTTTCGGGGGGGGGGGGGCTCAGCGCATCTCTGATTCGAGGCCATTCGGAGGCGGCCTGGTGATGCGCTGATCCACCTTTTGTGCAATTTTCAATTTTACTTGATTGGCCGCACCCAGGCTATGCATATACATAGGTTAGGATTTAGTTAGTTTTAGGTCCCCTCCCATCAAGGATGACTTCTCCGCAGTGGGAGGGACAAGTACTTAACAAGTTGCATGCAAGCTGTTACAGGAAACCAACATCCTTCAGTGGTAGACAGGTCATGTGCATGCTAGGTGTGTATTTTATCTCACAAGTGGGGCTTGCACTCTCTTGCAGGTAGGCACTTATCTGTTTTTAAGTAGCGCTGTTCATTTCCTTGCCATGTAGTAATCATTAACAAACTGCTCCCCATCCCCTTCTTGCACCTCTGACACTGTAGTTGCCATTGGCAGATTTTTGTCAACCGTATCAATTGCTATGTAAAGAGTACTTGGGGGGCCCAATGTTAAACTTGCATCGGGGCCCACAGCTCCTTAGCTACACCACTGATTATATATTCAGTATATAATTTATTCTACAAAGAAAACCAGTAATTGTAAGTATATCATAATAACCACATACTATAAAACACCTGTGAATTAAATTTGTTTATTTAATCTATTTGGGGATCTACTTCCTAAGTTGTAACTTCAGAGCACATCAATTCTATGACAATATCCCCACCCCTTATATTGGTTTTCATCTGATCTATGCCCATTATCCCTATATGAGCAACCATGATGTATTTATTTATTGTATTTATAAAGCGCCAACATATTACGCAGCGCTGAACATCAATTTAGGTTACAGACAATATTTAGGGGTGACATACAGCAACATGACAATACATGAATACAAGAAACCCAGATCACACAGCACAGTATGAGTACAAGGTAATGCTTAGTCAGTCACTGGATGGAGCATGGAGAGTAGACAAGTTAGGTTCACTCAAGTGCATAGCATGGGTGCACAGTAATGGAGGTGCATGATCGGGTAGGACACAAAAGGAGGAGGACCCTGCCCAAAGGCTTACAATCTAGAAGGAGAGGTAGAGACACAAAAATGGGGAGTGGCCACTAAAGTTGTTTTTTTTTTTTTTTTTGCTATCTGCTGCATCCCTTGCTACCAGTCGTATGCTGGACATGTGTTGTTGAATACATACCTTTAAAGCGTTTTTAGTTTGTCCAACATATATTTTTTGAGCAAGAGGCAATATTAACTGCTTATTGTTTGAGGTCGTATATTGTGCGTCCTAATTAGTGCTGCTGTAGGTTTCAGGACGAAGAATCTTTGTACCCAATAAAAATCGCTGCCCACTGCCACGTGTGCACGTGTGCGCTCCTGTGTAAAATGTGAATGATTGTTGCTAGCAAATAGCAACATTTATCCAATAACGTAAATCAAAAAAACGTTTTAAAAGTTAAAAAACTGAAAGTGACATAGTCCTAGTAAAATAAAAAATGTTTTGGTTTTTTTTTAATCCCCAGTTATGTTTTAACCCCAGCTTAGCCTATTAACCCATTGTTAACCTCTGCAATACCTATACCTGTTTATAAACTTTTAATGACTGCAGCCCGTAGTAATCGGATGCGATCGCTAGGGCAAAAGTTTGGGGCCCCAATGCGCTACAGATATATCGCTTTGTTGTTGCCTTGTGATGCTCTGTGCAGCACTATGGCCCCTCAAACTTTCGCCCTAGCGAACACATCTTATTTCTACAGATGCGCAGGCTGGGGATAACTGTCTGCCACATGCTCAGCTAGTACTAAAATATGGTATGGGTATCATTTTAACCGGAAAGGGCCAAAGAATTTATTTCTTATGTGTTTTATAACTGTAATGCTGGGGGTCATACTTTCTGACCACCCAGCGCAACAAGGCTAAGAGCTGGATAATGGAAGAGGCTACACAGGCTGACCAGAGCAACTGGGCTTCCGATATCGCTACAAATAAAACACAATGGCAGAGCAGTGCGATGTTGCGCTGCCTTAGTTCACACTATGCTGCCTTAGCGATAGCAAGCATTCAGACAGGTACAAGACATGACTATAGAGTGGAGCATAGCTAGTAGCAACTGCAGGTCACAGTCACGTCCACAGAAGCAGAGCAAGCAGGCTAACAACAGTCACCAGCAAGCATCCACCCAGGCAAGACTACAGGATAGAACGTAACTAATAGCAACTGCAGCCTATAGTTACGTTCCCAGAAACTAGATTAACAGGAATACTACCAATCACCAACGTGGTGATGGCAGAATCCAAGCTATCTGGATAATGGACTTCACTGACCCACCGTGGATGCAGCGAACATACATCAAGCATGGAATTAAGCAATACACAATAATAAGAAAAATAACAAACGGCTCAACTAACTAATAAGGTCGCATAGAACTACAATAACAGAACTATACAGAGTAACAAGGTGCCCAGCAGATCAGCGTACTGACCACTATGACGGGCGGGGTATGAAATGGGAGGCAGACTTTTATGCTGGCATCAGCCAATGGATGCAGGTATGCAAATCTCCACACAGCTTAATGGTAATCACTCAATCCTGAGCTGGCTTGATTACCATTTGCTAGCTGGCTGTGAATGCAAAGGACTCCCATAAGAAATACATGCAGTATTATGTTACAACATGCATGCAGGAAATCCAGGGCCATCTGGCCGCAGCTCAGCTGCAACAAGTAATTGGTGGAATGATGGCAGCATCCTTAGCTGCCCAGAAATGCATAGCGATTGCAAGTGACAATGAGACCCATTGCAAATGCACAATCGAATGCAAGCAGATAAGCCAGAACTGTCCGTTTGCAGCTCCACTGCAACGGACAGAATACGCTACAGGAGGGATCCTTACAATAACTGTGCGATGTCATGAAATTCAGAAAAGGTGAAAAATGAAAAATCTGTATTTTCTGCATTTACGCCTAATCCTCTATAATAATATGCAAGTGTCCCTGCGTCTGTCCCTGTGTCAGCGCTTTTTTGCACAGAGACACTGCCGAGAGCGGGGCCAGAAGGGGCAGGCCCGCGCGGCGGGCGCGGTCGGCGAAGTCATGACAGACCTAGCCCATTTTTAAACGGGCTAAGGTCACTAGTTTTTCTCATAAAAATGACTATAGAATTACATAGTTTTGGGGGGAAAAAAATATTACCCAAAAAAAGCCTAGATTTGACTAAAAAAACTAAATGTATATCACATAGTTACATAGTTATTTGGGTTGAAAAAAGACATACGTCCATCGAGTTCAACCAGCCTGCTCCCTCACATATAGAGATGGCCCTAACCTCAGATTTTCGGTTCACGAACCAGGATCGCGAACCTCTGCAAAAAGTTTGCTTCGCGCGAACTTCCGCGAACCGCAATAGACTTCAATGGGGAGGCAAACTTTGAAAACTAGAAAAATTATGCTGGCCACAAAAGGGATGGAAAAGATGTTTCAAGGAGTCTAACACCTGGAGGGGGGCATGGCGGAGTGGGATACATGCCAAATATCCCAGGGAAAAATCTGGATTTGACGCAAAGCAGCGTTTTAAGGGCAGAAATCACATTGAATGCTAAATTGCAGGCCTAAAGTGCTTTAAAACATCTTGCATGTGTATACATCAATCAGGGAGTGTAATTAGAGTACTGCTTCACACTGACACACCAAACTCACTGTGTAACGCACCGCAAACAGCTGTTTGCGTAGTGACGGCCGTGCTGGACCATGGCAAGAGTGCAGGCCTTGGCGGTTTTCAAGCCCATATGGTCGCCGGGCTGTGGTAGCTCAATGATAGAACAACAGTGACTGTCCAGCTGATCAAATTTGGTCAGTCCACACAATGAAGCAACGACCTTATTATCTTTGGTGTGCCACCCCCGAAACACTCATATAGCCGGCGGTCATTGATTCATTGTGATACGCAAGCCCCTTCACCGCGGCAAGGTAATGATCACGAAGGGAAATGGGCACATGTACATGCATTTTTCTTTGTTGTTGCAGCTGCAGTGCAGCCAGAAAAATTAGGCAGGCATGTACACGCACCAGAAAAAGTATTATCGTGGCTGCTGCTAGCAGCAGCCTTAAAAATTCAGTAATCCACCTGGAGTCCTGGACCCTGTTGGTGGTGGCGGAGAAGTCAAGAGGCCTGCAGGCAGAGGTGCTGTGTGTGGGGACTGACTAACAAGCCTACAAGAGTCTAACGGATCTTTCCCTATGAGAGAGTCTACAGAAGCTGTTCCTTCTCTAATTAGTGCAGGCACACGAGTGAGTGTAATGGCCGGCAGGGGCCTGCCTTTTATAAGGGGGGAGGGGGCGTGGCTCAAGGAGGGAGTGTGGCCTGATTGGCTACAATGTGCCTGCTGACTGTGATGTAGAGGATCAAAGTTGACCCTAATGGTGCATTATGGGGGCGAACCGAACTTCCGGAAAAGTTTGCGGTTCTCCATGATCGTGAACCCCGGAAGTTCGCTGGGAACCGTTCGCCAGCGAACCGTTCGGGCCATCTCTACTCACATATCCCTGTTGATCCAGAGGAAGGCGAAAAACCCTTACAAGGCATGGTCCAATTTGCCCCAAAAGGGAAAAAATTCCTTCCCAACTCCAGATGGCAATCAGATAAAAGCCCTGGATCAACATCACTGGGCATCATTGTAGCCATGGATGTCTTTCAACGCAAGGAAAGCATCTAAGCCTCCTTTAAATGCAGGTATATAATTTGCCATAACTACTTCCTGTGGCAATGCATTCCACATCTTAATTACTCTTACTGTAAAGAACCCTTTCCTAAATAAATGGCTAAAATGTTTTTCCTCCATGCGCAGATCATGTCCTCTAGTCCTTTGAGAAGGCCTAGGGACAAAAAGCTCATCCGCCAAGCTTTTATATTGCCCCTGATGTATTTATACATGTTAATTAGATCCCCTGTAAGGCGTCTTTTCTCTAGACTAAATAAACCCAGCTTATCTAACCTTTCTTGGTAAGTGAGACCTTCCATCCCACGCATCAATTTTGTTGCTCATCTCTGCACCTGCTCTAAAACTGAAATATCTTTCCTGTAATGTGGTGCCCAGAACTGAATTCCATATTCCAGATGTGGCCTTAGAGAATTAAACAGGGGCAATATTATGGTAGCATCTCGAGTTTCTATTTCCCTTTTAATGCGTCCCAAAATTTAATTAGCTTTAGCTGCAGCAGCTTTGCATTGAATACAATTAATTAACTTGTTGTCGATGAGTACTCCTAAGTCCTTCTCCAAGTTTGATGTCCCCATCTGCATCCCGTTTATTTTGTATGATGCTAGACCATTGGTACGACTAAAATGCATGACTTTACATTTTTCAACATTGAATTTCATCTCCCATTTATGTGCCCATATAGCCATCCTATCCAGATCCTGTTGCAATATGTCACTATCTTCCTGAGAGTTGATGATTCTGCACAATTTTGTATCATCTGCAAAAATAGCAACATTGCTTTCTACTGCATCTACTAGGTCATTAATAAATACATTGATGGTATAAGTTATTAAAAAGTTACTGCTGTATCAAAACAACACAACTAAAGTGTCAAAAATGTCAGGAACCTTAAAGCGGACCTGAACTTAGAATGTCCTCTCTGCTCTAAAAGATACACAACAGCATAGTAACCAAAAACATTTCTTTGTTACAGCTGATACAAATCCTAAAATAAATCTGCACTATTTCTACTTCCTGATTCATGGAAGCAGACATATTGTTAACATCCTGTGCTTTCAAATGAGCTTATCTGCCTTATTTGCTGTGGCAGTCATGTGACACAGGGGAGAGATCAAATTACAATTTGGGATTAGACACAACTGAGGAGTAATTAAACAGGCTAAACTCTTTAAATACATACAGGGTGCATTTCTCTATGTTTTCCTTGTGTCCTGTGCAAGAGGTTAGGTCCACTTTAACTGCTCTACGACGACTCCACGCCAATGGGCGTGGCCGCAGCGGCAGCCCCTGTACCGCTAACGCCAATTGGCGTCAGGTCCTGGAGCCGGCTAATGCAGGAGATCGCGCGCAGACTGCACACGCATCTCCTGCTTGGGGGGCGGAGCTCCGCCCCGCCTTCAGTCTTTGAGCGGCTATTACTGCTCGGAAGACTGCTAGACGGCGTGATCGCCATCTATTTACATGTACAGTGCTGCGATCAGCAGCAGCGCTGTACTGGGGACAGCTGTGTGACACGGCTGTCCCCTCCATAGGCTACGCAGTGATTGGCTGTCATAGGCTGACGCCTATGAAGCTGATCACCCTGATTGGCTGGTGGGGGGAGGAAGGGAGTAGGGGAATAGAAATAAAAAAAGGCATTTTTATTACTGAAAAAGAAATGTTTATAAAAAAAAATTAAACAACTGTGGAGCGATCAGACCCCACCAACATAGAGCTCTGTTGGTGGGGGGAAAAGGGGGGGGGAGGGGATTCACTCGTGTGCTTTGTTGTGCAGCCCTGCAGCTTGGCCTTAAAGCTGCAGTGGTCAATTAAGTAAAACAGAACCTGGTCTTTAGGAGGGTTTAACACTGCGGTCCTCAAGTGGTTATAGAGTAACTGTGGGGCATAAAATCAAAAATCAATTCTTTATTTTTATCAGGTAAACAAGTAATAAGGATGTTAACCAGGCAATCCAAAAGTTAAAAATCTCTGTTATGTTTCTTCTTCATAAAACATTTCCCAGTTTCCCTGGCTCTTATTTGGTACATCTGCTGCAAAAAGGAAGTTGCAGGGCATGCTGGGTAGAGATGTCGCGAACCTCCGATTTTCGCGAACCGCAATAGACTTCAATGGGGAGGCAAACTTTGAAAAATAGAAAAAATTATGCTGGCCACAAAAGTGATGGAAAAGATGTTTCAAGGGGTCTAACACCTGGAGGGGGGCATGGCGGAGTGGGATACATGCCAAAAGTCCCGGTGAAAAATCTGTATGTGACGCAAAGCAGCGTTTTAAGGGCAGAAATCACATTGAATGCTAAATTGCAGGCCTAACGTGCTTTCAAACATCTTGCATGTGTATACATCAAACAGGGAGTGTAATTAGAGTACTGCTTCACACTGACACACCAAACTCACTGTGTAACGCACCGCAAACAGCTGTTTGTGTAGTGACGGCCATGCTGGACTACTGCGCAACATGGCGTGATTGCTCTTCCTCACTCAGTGATGTCAGGTAATGTGTGACTTCCTTCTCAACTTTCCATGGCATTGTTAAAAAGCTTACGTTTTGTTTTTAATTTACATTTTCTACTTGCTGTGTACTTGTTCAGTACCGCTACAATGAGAATCCTGTGGAGGCCGGCAAGTCTGCCATTGTGACCCCGGGTAATGGCCGGGGAATGAGAGGTTTGAATCCGGTGTGGAGCCTGAGCAACGGCTACCACTACACATCCAAGGAGGGCAGCGGGCAGGCATGCACGCCCGCCCGCCCCGAGGTAGTGACCAAAAATAACAATACAGGAGGAGGACTTTCGAGGCCCTGCTGTGTATTTGAAATGAATGTACTTTAAATCCTTTAACGAGAACCAGTTATGGCGGGCAAAGATGACACCACATTCCTTTCACGAGAATCATATGGAGGCGGGCAAGTCTGTCATTTGTGACCCCGGGTAATGGCCGGGGAATGAGGGATGGAATCCGGTGTGGAGCCTGAGAAACGGCTACCACTACACATCCAAGGAGGGCAGCAGGTAGGCATGCACGCCCGCCCCGAGGTAGTGACCAAAAATAACAATACAGGAGGCGGACTTTCGAGGCCCTGCTGTGTATTTGAAATGAATGTACTTTAAATCCTTTAACGAGAACCAGTTATGGCGGGCAAAGATGACACCACATTCCTTTCACGAGAATCATATGGAGGCGGGCAAGTCTGTCATTTATGACCCCGGGTAATGGCCGGGGAATGAGGGATGGAATCCGGTGTGGAGCCTGAGAAACGGCTACCACTACACATCCAAGGAGGGCAGCTGGTAGGCATGCACGCCCGCCCCGAGGTAGTGACCAAAAATAACAATACAGGAGGCGGACTTTCGAGGCCCTGCTGTGTATTTGAAATGAATTAACTTTAAATCCTTTAACGGGAATCCGTTATGGAAGGCAAGTCTGCCATTGTCACCGTGGGGAATGAAGGTTGGATTGCGGCCCGAAGTGGGAGCCTGCTGAGACCCATGCTGTAGCTGCCCTGACCATGCTTTGCAGACCAGGCATCTGTGGTCAGATGGACCCTTGAGCCAGCGGAAGACAAACCAAGTCGAAAGCATTTGCCAAGAATGTTTTACGGAGGGCAAGTTTTTTTGCCCTTTTTTTTAAATTTTTTGAAAATGATAGATGGTTGTATTTTTAAATTGTTTGAAAGTTTAGATGGTTGTATTTTTAAATTGTTTGAAAGTTTAGATGGTTGTATTTTTAAATTGTTTGAAAGTTTAGATGGTTGTATTTTTAAATTGTCTAAAAGTGTATCCATTCTTCCTCCCCCCAGCCACGAACAATACCATGGGAACGTGGAGCAGCAGAAGCCCCCTGTGATGGCTGCCACGGTTGTTCTCCGCTGCTTGTCTTTTGAGGGGTGCTTCTTTTCCTCAGGTGTTCTTGCCATAGCTGTTTGTGCCTTCTCTCCAGGTGCCTTCGTAAAGCACTTGTCCCTACGTGACAGTTGGCCTTTCCACGGCTCAATTTTTGCTGGCAGAGACAACAGATGGCTTTGCTCCGATCTGAGACACACACGTGAAAAAATTTCCAAACCGCTGAGCCCCCCTGGGCTGATGGCGCTACGGTGGCATCAGCAGCAGCTGACGTTGAAGGGCATGTGTGCTCCCTGGCCATAGCTGGCGATACATGGCACCGGACACTGCCCCCAGCTGTTTCTGAGGACGAGCTCCCTCTGCTTCTATTATGGAGTCGTCTCCTCCTACTCCTCTCTGACTCCTCCTCTGAACTGTCCCCCTGGTCATCTCCTCTACCGGGAACATATGTGGTATCCGTATAATCGTCATCATAATCCTCCTGGCCAGCTGCGCTTTCCTCAGACACCTCCTCAAGTGCACCAACTTCAGGTGGTCCACCATCATCCCCATCCACACACGTTACGTCCATACTATCGCCACCTAACTCAGACGTATGAGGTGGTGTACCTGCGCCTTCTTGTTGTTGTTGCAGTAGTGGCTGGGAATCAGTGATTTCACCACCACCACCAAATAACTCCTGCGAAGTGTCAAATGCAGCGGATGTGGTGCTTGTTGTAGCGCTGGTGGCTGCGGGAGATGAGGTGTTCTGTGTTAAATACTCAATCACCTCCTCACGATTTTGGGAAGTGATGGCACGTGCCTTCTTCTGAGCACTGTATTTTGGGGCAGGTCCGCATGAAATCACAGCAACACCACCTCGCACAGCCACAGACCTGCCGGTGCCTTGTGGCCTTCCTCTGGGTCTGCCTCTACCTCTTCCTCTACCTGGTTTGTCCATTTTGTCCATCTCGGGGGTATGCTAGCTATATGCAGTGAGGTGGGTTCTCACTCAACACAACAGGTAGTTAGATGCAGTGAGGTGGCCAGGTGGGTTCACACTCAACACAACAGGTAGTTAGATGCAGTGAGCTGGGTTCACTCAACAGTAAAGGTACTTAAGATGCAGTGAGGTGGGTTCTCACTCAACACAACAGGTAGTTAGATGCAGTGAGGTGGCCAGGTGGGTTCACACTCAACACAACAGGTAGTTAGATGCAGTGAGCTGGGTTCACTCAACAGTAAAGGTACTTAAGATGCAGTGAGGTGGGTTCTCACTCAACACAACAGGTAGTTAGATGCAGTGAGGTGGCCAGGTGGGTTCACACTCAACACAACAGGTAGTTAGATGCAGTGAGCTGGGTTAACTCAACAGTAAAGGTACTTAAGATGCAGTGAGGTGGGTTCTCACTCAACACAACAGGTAGTTAGATTCAGTGAGGTGGCCAGGTGGGTTCACACTCAACACAACAGGTAATTAGATGCAGTGAGCTGGGTTCACTCAACACAAGGCTAGGTATATGCAGTGATGAGGTGGGTTAAGTAAACACAATAGGTACTGGGTAGTTAGATGCAGTGAGCTGGGTTCACTCAACAGTAAAGGTACTTAAGATGCAGTGAGGTGGGTTCTCACTCAACACAACAGGTAGTTAGATGCAGTGAGCTGGGTTCACTCAACAGTAAAGGTACTTAAGATGCAGTGAGGTGGGTTCTCACTCAACACAACAGGTAGTTAGATGCAGTGAGGTGGCCAGGTGCGTTCACACTCAACACAACAAGTAGTTAGATGCAGTGAGCTGGGTTCACTCAACACAAGGCTAGGTATATGCAGTGATGAGGTGGGTTAAGTAAACACAACAGGTACTGGGTAGTTAGATGCAGTGAGCTGGGTTCACTCAACAGTAAAGGTACGTAAGATGCAGTGAGGTGGGTTCTCACTCAACACAACAGGTAGTTAGATGCAGTGAGGTGGCCAGGTGGGTTCACACTCAACACAACAGGTAGTTAGATGCAGTGAGCTGGGTTCACTCAACACAACGCTAGGTATATGCAGTGATGATGTGGGTTAAGTAAACACAACAGGTACTGGGTAGTTAGATGCAGTGAGCTGGGTTCACTGAACAGTATACAGTAAAGGTACTTAAGATGCAGTGAGGTGGGTTCTCACTCAACACAACAGGTAGTTAGATGCAGTGAGGTGGCCAGGTGGGTTCACACTCAACACAACAGGTAATTAGATGCAGTGAGCTGGGTTCACTCAACACAAGGCTAGGTATATGCAGTGATGAGGTGGGTTAAGTAAACACAATAGGTACTGGGTAGTTAGATGCAGTGAGGTGGGTTCACTCAACACAAAGCTAGGTATATGCAGTGATGAGGTGGGTTAAGTAAACACAACAGGTACTGGGGTATATGCAGTACTGGGTAGTACAATGTGCAGCTCCCTGTCACACACACAGGCAGTCAGTCACTGAATGGGGAACAGTAAATTCGGGCGCCTGAGGCTAGTGGACAAATCGGGCGCCGCCATTCACTCCTATAATAAATATCGTTTAATGGGCGCCCGATAGGAAAAAAGGGCGCCGGAGAAAAATAACGTTTTAAAAGCGGCGCCCGGAGACTTAATGTTTTATTACTGTTTCTCATGATTACACATTATTTAATGATTTATACATTTTTAAATTTTATTTTTAAACGAAAAACAGTACAAAATTTTTATTAAACATTATTTTTAAACGAAAAACAGTACATTTTTTTTATTTTTTAACATTATTTTTAAACGAAAAAACTAACAGGGGGGTCTTAGGTTTAGGCACCAACAGGGGGGTCTTAGGTTTAGGCACCAACAGGGGGGTCTTAGGTTTAGGCACCAACAGGGGGTCTTAGGTTTAGGCACCAAAAGGGGGGTCTTAGGTTTAGGCACCAACAGGGGGGTCTTAGGTTCAGGCACCAACAGGGGGTCTTAGGTTTAGGCACCAACAGGGGGGTCTTAGGTTTAGGCACCAACAGGGGGGTCTTAGGTTTAGGCACTAACAGGGGGGTCTTAGGTTTAGGCACCAACAGGGGGGTCTTAGGTTTAGGCACTAACAGGGGGGTCTAGGGGTTAGGGGTAGGTACAGGGAGGGTTACTTAGGCACCAACAGGGGGGGTCTTAGGTTTAGGCATCAACAGGGGGGTCTAGGGGTTAGGGGTAGGTACAGGGAGGGTTACTTAGTAATTTTTTTTTTAAACGTTATTATACGTTTCACTATTTAAACGCAAGATTAACGTTTTTACAATTGCCGATTTAATGCACATTATTTAATGATTTATAACTTTATAAAACATTAATTTTAAACGAAATACAGTACAATACATTTTTAAACGTTATCCATGCTTATCGTTAAAAACCCGGCGCCCTTTTTTCCCAGCGCCCCTTTTTAACGTACGCCACTGAATGTGCTGGGCTGCTGGCAGTGGCACACACACTATCAATTAGCAAGGCTGTGCATGCAACAAAAGTGTCAGAAAAAAAAAATGTACAGGTTGAGCTCTGAAAAGAGCTGTTGCTGGGTGCTTTAAAAGCAATATTAATCAGTCAGGAACAAGCAAAGCAGCCTAGAACCTAACTAATCTGTCCCTAAGAGAAAAAGTCTGCAGCAGCTGTCCCTTTCCTCTCTCTAGCAGGCACACGAGTGACTGTAATGGCTGCCGGAGGCTGCCTTATATAAGGGGGGGGTGGGGCTCCAGGGCTTACTGTAGCCTGAATGGCTACAATGTGCCTGCTGACTGTGATGCAGAGGGTCAAAGTTGACCCTCATAGTGCATTATGGGGCGAATCGAACTTCCGGAAAAGTTCGCCTGGCGCAGGCGAACGCGAACCCCCAATGTTCGCCTGGAACCGTTTGCCGGCGAACCGTTCGGTACACCTCTAATGCTGGGTTTTCTTTTTTTCTTCTTTACTTTCACCTCAGACTTAACTAATACAGCTTGATTGGCTGCGACCTCTGTTCCTCTCTGATTGGCCAATATTTCTCAATGTACTTTCTCCTGCACACCTGGGTGGGAGTGTATAAAGACTGGGGGGGGGGCAGGCAATGATACACAGACAGAGTAAGGGAGGAAATTATATCAGGATTGGCTTCAAGATAGAATCTGACATAATGGAAAATCCAAAGAAGGTTTTTCTCTTTTTTTACTACAGAAAAATCACTTGTGAGTATGGGGGAGGAGGCACACCTTCCAAGGTTCAGTTGGATGTGCCAAGGCCGTCCAGTGACCAATCTTTTGCTACAGAAAAATCACTAAAATCAAAATGTGGACAGTGCAATACATATGTTACGTAAGTAGAGCAAGTATATATCTACTTATATATGTGGTTTTTTTTCCTGAGATAGTATGGCTGACAGCTCTACTTTAAAGCCAATGGTTCCCGATTAGTAAAAAAAAAAAGCCAGCTATTTACCGAAGGAGAAGGAAGGCTCTGTGTCCCAATGAGCCTCCCCTCTCCTCTCCCAGTGCCCTCGTCGCAGCGGCAGCTCCCCGTTCACATCCCCCGCCGCGGTGGACTTCGGCAGTCTTCAGGAGCAGAGTCCTTCCGAAGACAGGCGGCTCCATACTGCGCATGCGCAATGACGCGATAGAGAATGCTCTCGCATGTGCAGCTTGGAGCGGCCCTCCTTCGGGAGCACTCGGCATTCCGAAGACTGCCGAAACCTCCCTTCGGCGGCGGAAGTAGCAGTATTTGACCAATTTAGTCAAATACTGCTACGGGGGAGCCAGTGCTGGAACGGGCATCGGGAGAGGAGAGGGGAGGCTCATTAGGACTCTGAGCCTTCCCTCTCCTTAGGTGAGTATCTAGCTTTTCTTTTTCTAACACGGTTCCCATTCTCTTTAAGGTTTAAAAACCATGGAACATGAACCAGTTAATGGATGATAAATGATTTATGATAATTAATTGGTCATCTGGGAAGTAAACAAACTATTAAAAGTAAAACAATGGAAGAATTATCATGAATAAGACAATCAGATATGTATTTTGATTTTATTTTGAATCAGAAACAATTTATTTTGATTAGGTTATTTTATATATCAGGTGGAAAAAAAAGTAAGGAAAGATATAACACAAGGTAAAATGCCCCGATGTACCGGTAGTCCAATTATTTCTAGTCTCACACATGCTCACACAATGAACGTGCATCTATGCATGTTCAAACACAGAACATACCGTATATACTCGAGTATAAGCCGAGTTTTTGGGACCAAAAAAGTGTCCCAAAAGTGGGGGTCTCGGCTTATACTTGAGTCACTAACTGGAGTAGTGCTGGCTTTACCTCCCATGGAGCTGCATGCTGTGTATTACCCTTTTCGCTGTGTTAACTTTTGCTGCTCTACCTCCCCCCGCCTGCTGGAACTGTGATGTCTTAAATTATGCTGTCTCGCCATCTTCCCCCCCGAGCTGCGTTTGGTGTGTGCCATCCCCCGCCGGAGCTGTGTGCGGTGCTGTCTGTGCCGGCATATGATTTCCTCCTTCCACGCTGTAGCTACGTGATCCGCTGTCACCCGCTGGACCTGTGTGCCATGTGGGAAGCTGTTTGTGCCCGGTATTTCTCTCCCTCCAGCTAAGTGTTCACCTGAATTCAGCCCCCTCCCCTTCCCCAGCCAGAGCGCTGTGAAACTGTATTACCGGGCATTTGAAGAGCCCTCACTCCAGGATTCATCTTCCTCTCGTCTGTCCGTCCGGGTCTGTATGTTTCCCTGCAGTGGCGCATAATGTGACTAGCCACTAAAGGGTGTCATACAGATGAGACGGACAGACGAGAGGAAGAAGAATCCTGGAGTGAGGGCTCTGCATATGCCCGTTGCCCGGTAATACAACTTCACACAGCTCTGGCTCCGGGGGAAGGGGGAGGGAGGGTACATGCAGCAGTGCACAGATGAGTACAGTGCTCTGGAGGGAGACAGCTGAATTCGTGGCTGAGGGGGGATTCATGCTGGCACAGACAGCTTTACACAGGTCCAGGGGGGGGACAGTCTGGTGATGAAAACACACGCAGCTGCGGAGGGGGGGGTTAACAACACAGCCGAAAATGCAATGCATGCAGCTCCAGCAGAGTGGGAGGGGGGCACAGCTGCACATGTCACACATGTTCACATGCAGGGGGGATGCAGGTTATTGAATTTTAAGGCTGAAAACAATCAACAAACTTTACTGAAAAAAACATGCAAAGTTCCAAGGACTGCTGTTTGCATTGTAGTTTTGATGAACAATGATAGACTTTCTGCAGACCTGTCACCTATTGGGTCATTAGTAATGACCAGAGATGGATTAAGATGTAATGGGGACTCGGGCATGGTAGCAGATGTAGTGTTTTTGGTCAGAGAAAAAGGCTGAGGGGCCCCTTAACACCCACTAGACCCCAGGTTGCCTGGTGGATCGTCCCTAGGAGGTCCTCAATAGGTGCCGCACTTCCTACCCTCGGCCTATACTCGGGTCAATCATTTTTCCCTGTTTTTTTTAGGTAAAAGTTGGGGGGTCGGCTTATACTCGGGTCGGCTTATACTCGAGTATATACGGTACATGATTTACAGCCATGTGGGATTAAACCACATTTTTTAATGTTATAAAAATGTCTGAACCTACCAGAATCTCTCTGCTTTGGACTATGCAACAGCATCATCCACTATATGGTGAAAAGAAAAACACATATCAACAAAAATACATTTTTTAACACACAGAATATGCAGCCCTGTACATACCGTAATTGTCTCTAAAAGCAGCAATGCTGAGCCTGACACAGTCCAGATAGGTCGGCAGACTGAAGTACTACACAAACATTCAGTCCAGTCTTCTCGTGCTCTTCATTTTACTGAAGGAAAGTGATTTGGCATGCCTCTCTTCAGTAATAATGGACACCGAGCTATAAACACAGCCTTACATCTTCCAGCTTCATTCAGGACTGCATTCAGTTTAAACCATTTTTAGCTGCTGAGTGCTGACTAAAAAGAGAGAAAGAACAAGTGGGATTGACAGACAAGGTGACAGACATAGAAGTGCCACATTCAGGTTACTGGGTGCCCAGCCTAATTTACTGTTAATAACCCGTTTTCCACTGCTCTGCCCGCTGGCACTGAACAGCAGTGAACGTCTTCAATGTGACAGCATGAGAAGCAGGACCAAAGGTGTCAGAACACTAAAAGAAAAATGTCTTCACCAGCTTCTCCTGTACAGAATCTTCAGTGGTTCCTGGAATGAGGGGGGGTCGGGGGGGAGAGAGAGAGAGAGAGAGAGAGAGAGAGAGAGAGAGAGAGAGAGAGAGAGAGAGAGAGAGAGAGAGAGAGAGAGAGAGAGAGAGAGAGAGAGAGAGAGAGAGAGAGAGAGAGAGAGAGAGAGAGGCTTGTGCAGGCACTACCTGTAGTGTTGTCATTATGGGCAAAAACTTAGAAGCCTACTACAATGATACAAATCATCAATGTGCATTCTTATGTTATCTAAAGTGAATGGTCTAAGTACTAGTACTGAAGGTTCCAGTTTACAAATGAGCTTTTCATAGCAGTAGAAAATCTAAACTGCTAAAACACAAATGCAAAGAAACAGACTTATGAAATCCCCTACTAAACTGAAGAGTAAAAAATGAAATGAAGCATGAAGTATGAAGAATGCCAATTGCCTGACTGTTGTGCTGATTCTTTGGCTTCCATAGCTTCTGATTCCCTGATTTGGAACAACGTTGCAGCCAGCACAAAACAAAACACCTGATCGGTGCTCTTTTTCTGGGTCAAAGGTTTGAGGTATTAAAATCGCTTTAAAGGACACCCAAGGCGGAAATAAATTAATGAAATAAACGATTGTATCTATCTTCCTTCTCCTAAAAATGACTTTTTAAGATATTCCACAGTTTTATTTTATGTTTAAATCTACTTTTTAAGTTTAAACTGGTTTATTGTTTTTGCTCAATGACACATTCATTGAAGTATGCCAGAGCTAAAATTTATGAACTATTGGTCCTTTTTATTTATTTCCTGCTTTCAGAAGCCTTTTTTATGCTAGGAAAATGTTTTATAGTTGGAATTTCTTATCAGTGAGGGTCACACTGTAGTCACTTCCTGTCTGAGTCAGGACTGAGTCACTTACATACCTGATATTTAACTCTTTCAGGCAGAGAAAGAAAAAAAGGAACACAGCATAGTTATTTGTGTAAAGTTAGGGAGCTCAAAGTGTATTCTGTATACAATAACTTTATTTATACATTATAGAATAGATCCATAAACACACTCTATAAAAAGTGTATTCCCCCCTAAAAACAATGAAGTATGTATAATTATAAGGCCATCTATTAGTTCTCTTTTGGAGTGCACTATAGCGTGTACACTTAATTCTTCGGGCCCATTTATATTAGCTTATAATGATGACGTCAGAGATCCAGTGGAGATTGATACATTTCTCTGTCACCCCGTATGCTTCCATACAGTGCATGCCTCTATGTATTCAACATGTACGCATTCATTACAGACCCTGTCTGGGTCTAACCTCAATCGATAAGCCGGCAAGGCCTGCTATTTTTACACTCACGTACACTCATGTAAAAATAGCAGGCCTTGCCGGCTTATCGATTGAGGTTAGACCCAGACAGGGTCTGTAATGAATGCGTACTTGTTGAATACATAGAGGCATGCACTGTATGGTAGCATACGGGATGACAGAGAAATGTATCAATCTCCACTGGATCTCTGACGTCATCATTATAAGCTAATATAAATGGGCCCGAAGAATTAAGTGTACACGCTATAGTTCTTATTTAAAGGAGTGTACTCCAAAAGAGAACTAATAGATGGCCTTATAATTATACATGCTTCATTGTTTTAAGTGGGGAATACACTTTTTTTATAGAGTATGTTTAAGGATCTTTTCTATAATGTATAAATAAAGTTATTGTATACAGAATACACTTTGTGCTCCCTAACTTTACGCTATTTATGTATACACTCTATAGGTGAGACGAGTGACCCAATTAAAAAGGTTGATATCCCATGTCCCCTTTTTTTATGTAGTTATTTGTGTGCTAGGCACTGTACATACCCATGTCTATCTCATCATGTCATGTCACCTCGGGTATCCTTTAAGATTTGTTTTATTTTTTTTAAATAGGTGGAAGTGCAATATAGTCATGGCAGATGGCCAGAGGGAGCAGAGTAGAGTTGTGTTGTGGGGATGCAATCCTGTTCCCATCGCTTGAATTTCTCCTTGACCCATTATTTTTTTTTTCTTTTGCCTCCATCCCCATGCAAATCTCTGCTATTGCCACCCCATGAAAGGGGTTCAGCTCCTTATCATCCCTGAGCTGACCCTGTCTAAATCTATACCCTCTCAACCCTGTGCCTGTCAAGCTCTTTACTGTCCCCATACCTGTCCCCACCCCACATTCTTAATTGAACTTGTGAATTAAACACGAAAAAAGTGGAAATCCACATTGTGTTTATTGTATAGTCAGTAAGTTTGTAAAAACCTAAAAAAGGCATATCACCACTATTGTAACTAACATACCATAGTACAAGTAATTACATAGCTTGCATAGAACATTACACAACCCTGACTGAAGTGTTAAAAGCATATTTTTTGCATTCCAGAGGTGTACAGTGGCTTCTTGGCACCTAAGATGATCCAATGAAAAACTTTCCCTTAACCACTTTGCTACCAGCAGTGGCAGCACTACACCAGTTTAAATTTGTATGACTTTCATTCTCCAAGGAAATCGTGAAGCTCTAAGAATGTTTGTATGTTTTTCATAGCAAAGAGAAATTTCTATTAGTAAAACAGGGAACTGTGCCATCTTGGATGATTGCTGGTATAGTTTAGAAACTCCTGTGTCACAGATGAGTTAGACTTCAAGGCTGTGGATCCAGGAGCAACCCGGATAACTGAGAGTGCTATTAGGATTATGCTTGTGGCAGATGGCCCCTTGTAAGCCAGAACAATTGTCAGCAATATCCTGCCCATGGCAGGGTGTCACTAATAATGTTATGAACCAATCATAAATGTCAGAGACTGACAAAGAAAGTGCAAACTAGTAGCCATGAAGATAACCCAAGAAGAGGGTTTGGCACATAAACTGAGTGTGCCCATTTTCTACAATCAATTTTATCTGTAAAGTATTTGGTTTGTGCGAAAATTGTTGGCTGATATAAAAACTATTTACTGTTATTTTAATCTTAAAGAGTTATCTGATGCTTTGATCAACGAAGCTAAATATTATACAAGTTAAAGGGAGGGTAAGACGGGGCTAATGGGCATATTAAAGGTATAGGTAATTTATTTTGTAACATTTTTAAATGCAATATTTTTTTGATCACTAGATGTCCTCACACAGTCTACTTAAAGGGGCACTACAGTGAATAACTGTAAGTGTAAAATATGTGTGTAATGATCTGCTCTGCTGTCTGCAGAGGCAGACAGCTTTTTGACCATTTTGTAGGTCTGAGTGCTGCAGGTCCCTGGAAAGGAGACCTGTCTTCACTCTGCAGCTTGCTGAGCTGCTGCTCTGGTGAGGAATTTGCATCCACTTGGCATGCAAATTGCTTAGCTGCTTCCTTTGATGGCTTGCAGTACAAATACCATTTCCTCCCAGAATCCCTTGTTGGTCATGATGGTTTGTTCCTGCTAACTTACCTGGAGTCTCAGCCTTTGCTAATTGTTTGCTAAGATTATCTTACAGTAATTCCTTGGGAGTGCACTAGCATTCCTTCTAGCGTAGTCAGGTTGTATTATCTGTTTTGCCTTGTACTATCTGTTGCGATTGTCTTGTCGCCAGCGGCGGTCGACAGGAAATCGTTCTGTCTGTTGGGATCGCATTCGCCCTAGCGGTAGAGGCGGTGGTTCCTTCTGTATTCTGCCTTAGGGGTGCAAGCCAGAGCAGCAGTTGCTACTGGTAGCCCCATCTGTCTGTCTGTTTGGATCGCATTCGCCCTAGCGGTAGTGGTGGTGGTTCCTTCTGTACTTTGTCTGGGAGTGTAGGCCAGAGCTGCGGTTGCTACTGGTTACTCCTTCAGTCTGTCTTGTCTGGAACGAACGCTTGCTGTAGGCTCGGTGAGGTAACCGTTTAGCAAGCGTTCGCGTTCTCTATTCATTTTCATGTTACATTGGTTAGTTAGGGTTGGTGTGTTTTGTCTCTGTTGTGCTTTTTGTGCGGAGACCGTGCCATTAGCGTGCTTTGTCGCTGTTGCGCTTTTCATGCGGCGACCGCGCTTAGCGAGTGCGTTTGTTATTTTCCTTGGCGTTCTGATCATTGTTATTTGGTGTGTCTTTCTTGCTACACTTGTGCTCTGACTTACTCGGTCTTGTGTCACTGTTGGCAATCGCCACTCTTGCGATTGCGTTCCCACTTGGTTTCCGCTGTTGTGTGTTCACAGTCGCCAGGTGGCGACTAGATTGGTGGACACACATACATTCTGTCTCTGTGCTCACTCTCTCTCTCTGAGGGCTATCTTGCCCTGCATTGTTGCAATTCGTACAATTCCCAACTGGCATCTGTGGCAGTGCAGAGGGGTTGCACTCCACAGCTCCATCTGCCAGTGGGAATTTCCCTCTAGGAGTGCATTGCACCAAAGCTGGGTTCTGTTGTTTCAAACGCTTGTGGAGGATTTCCGCAGTGTCAGCGCACATCTTGTGCGCTGACCCTGGAAATAATTCCCTAATCGTTACAATGTGCAAACATATACAAATAAGAAGTACATTTTTTCCAGAATAAAATCAGCCATAAATTACTTTTCTCCTATGTTGCTGTCACTTACAGTAGGTAGTAGATATCTGACAGAAGTGACAGGTTTTGGACCAGTTGTCATACTCACGCTCCCGCAGCTCGGTGTTGGCCTCCGTCTCGTTTGGTACGCGCACGCGTCACTCGGCGCAGCTTGAAATCTGTGGTAGGGGGCGTGTGCACGCTTGCGTCACGGCGGACGCGACTCTGCGTACGCATGCGCGGAGTATTGCGTCCGTATGGGCGCATGCGTGGCGTACATACGTACGAGCCAATCAGCCGTCCTGCCTGTATAAAAGGCCAGTCTCTCCAGCAGTCAGGTGCTGTTCGTTCTGACAGCTAGTGTGGTTCCTGTGTTCCCTGCTTCGACCTTATCTGGTTATCTTGCTAAGACTCCTGTTGTGACCCGGCCTGTCTGACTACTCCGATTCTCTCCGCTGATCTGACCCCTGCTTGTGACTCCGACTACTCTTGCCTGCCGCGACCCTAGCCTGGACACCGATTATTCTTGCCTGCCGCCTGCCTCGACCCTAGCCTGGACACCGATTATTCTTGCCTGCCGCCTGCCTCAACCCTAGCCTGGATACCGATTACTCTTGCCTGCCGCCTGCCTCGACTCTAGCCTGGATACGGACTACTCTCAGTTGTTCTCAGCTTCCACTCCAACTTCCGGTATATTATCTGTGGTCTCCTGCACCCACCAAAACTCCACCAAAACTTCCACATCGAGGTGTCCCAAACCTCAGCACCATCTGGGATTCTAGTCTTCCACTACTTGGTGTGGCCTGTTCTCTAACTCACTGTTAGGGTCCTTCCTTGAGTGTAACCTGGTGAACAATAGGCCGCTGAAAGTCCATCGTCCCTTGTGGGGCGCTCTGGTGAACACCCGTGGGCACTTAGATTCTATACTCTTGGGGGATCCTCACCTCAGTGGGAAGGTCAACATGTTCTCGCAATAACACCAGTCCACTATTTATAGGGGATTCTGAAGGATATATTTATTTTCAAAAGCACTTAGTGAATGGCAGTTGCTCTGTCCAACTGCCAAAAAAACTGTGTAGGGAGCAGGGAAGCTTGCAAGTATAATTCTTTAAATCCTTTTTCGGGAATATCTTTATAAAGAATAAAAGCCTTGCTGGGAATCCCCGATGAAGAGATGGACTAGTCCAAAACCTGTCACCTCTGTCAGATTTCTACTGCCTACTGTAAGTGACAGCATTATAGGAGAAAATTAACTTATGGCTCATTTTACTCTGGAAAAAAAATGTACTTATTTGTATATGTTTGCACATATTTTAAATTTTACAGTTTTTCGCTGTAGTGCCCCTTTAAAGGAACACTATCAAACTAAGTGTTCTAAAATGACAATGTACATATGATGTCTAAGTAGCTGTGTAAACATTTTCCTACTTTTCATGTTAAAGGGAACCAGAGAGGAAGCTATGTAAAATATAGAGAAAGCTTTTATACATACCTGGGGCTTCCTCCAGCCCCATAAACCTGGATCGCTCCCACGCCGCCGTCCTCCGCTTCCTCTATCGGCAGTACCGGATCCTGTCACTTCCGGCGGATGCGGCCAATTTTCCGCATGAACAGGGGCTCCCTCCATAGCCTTACGCATAGCACACGTAAGGCTAAGGAGGGAGCCCCTGTGATGCGGAATATTGGTCACGTCTGCCCGCCGACTGTCCGACTGGAGGAAGTAACGGGACCCAGTACCGGCGGACAGAGGAAGCTGAGGACGGCGACGTGGGAGCGATCCAGTCTCATGGGGCTGGAGGAAGCCCCAGGTATGTATAAAACCTTTCCTCCCAACGTCTCTGGTTCCCTTTAAATATCAGAGGCAAAAGCTAGCTAGATTTTAGCTACGTTTGGAATGTCTCATTTGCATAGGTGAATCTCTGCAGAACAGTGTAAGATTGAAGCAGAGTTCTATGAAAACCCTGTCAGGTTTCACACACACAATTACAAATATTTATGTTGCACATAAGATACATTTCCTCTGCTCTCTGCAGGGGGCTCAGTCATAGAAAGGCAGAGCTTTCTCTCTCTCACACAGGGTTAACAGATGAAGTGTGAGGGAATTCCCCCTCCACTCATGGCTCAGTCTGCCATCAGATTTGCAATCAGAAAAGTGAGAAAGGAATTAGATAACAGTAAACAAACAGATAAGAATTCAAATGTATACACCAGTACTTACAGTGGAATGCAAAAGTTTGGGCAACCTTCTTAATCGTCATGATTTTCCTTCATAAATCGTTGGTTGTTATGATAAAAAATGTCAAGTTAAACACATCAAATAGGAGACACACACAGTGATATTTTAAAAGAGAAATTACGTTTATTGGATTTACAGAAAGTGTGCAATAATTGTTTAAACAAAATTAGGCAGGGGGGCGGCGGGCGGGTGGATGTTTCCGTCCCGCCCTCTTCCTCCCCATTCCCCTCCCCCCCCCCTTCCCCGCGGTCTCTTAAATATGGAAATAATCACGGCTAAGATTAATGTGACACAATGAAAAAGATGTGATACTGGAGGTCACACACAGAAATGGAATTGTAGATATAAGAAAATAAGATAGTGTTTGGCTGGAACTTGAACACAATGGGAAATGGGGATTGGGTGTGTGTGGCGGGGAGAGTAAAGGTGGTGATATGTGTTGGATAAGAAATATGGAAATTGACACGGTTTAACCTAATATGAGGTAGTGAAGAAGATGTGGCACTGGAGGGATTTGGACTGTGTTTGTGGGAAGGAGATCGGGGCAAGGGGATGGGTCTCCCCGTGGGGGGGCCTCAGGGGGGGGGGGGGGTGCGGGCCGGGTGCGGGGAGGGGGGTGCTGTAGTTGCGCCCCCCTGTCCCGCTCCCCCCCCCCCTGGCCCCCCCCCGGGGGGGAGAGGAAAGACAGTAATGTGCTTTGGATAAGAAATATGAAAATTAACACGGTTTAATTTAACACGAGGTAGTGAAGAAGATGTGGCACTGGAGGTATTTGAATGAAATCTATGCGGGGAGATGGATGTGAGAAGGTTTAAATTGGATATATATTTTGTGTGAGATCAGTGCCAGTACGAATATAGGATAGAATAATGTACTGATGGCAAGATCATCAGAAAGTGTATATAGTAGAGAGGGGGCTGGAGCCACGGCGCGGACCCCGTTAGTAGAAAGGGGGGGTGCGGAGGGGGGGGAGGGTTAGAAACTATAATAAAGATAAGAGAAAAAGGGGGACGCGCCGTGGCAAAGTCCGGGGGGGGGGGGGTAGCTGGGTCTGGTTTTGCTTTGGTTTTGTTTGGGTTTATTTTATTTTGTGGGTTTTCTCTCTCTCCCCCCCCCCCCCCCTTGTTGGGTTGGTCCTTCTTAGGACGTGGTGGAAATATGAGATAAGCAGGGCTTCATGGGGGGGGGGTCGAGCTTCCACGTTTTAGGGGGTTGGTGGCTTAGTACCCAGAAGGCGGAGCAGCAAGCCTAAGAAACTGGGGAAGGGTTTCGAGGGGAAAGATTCCTTGGGGAGGAAAAAAGGGGTGTGGATGGATGGGAGGGGAGGTATGCTGCAGGATGAGTGAGAAGAGAGGTGTGGATGTGGGAGGGGGGGAGAGAATGGGAGGAAAAAGGGAAAAAACGGATACTGGGACAGAGCAGAGAATAAGGAAGATATATAAAGATGAAGTTAGGTAGTCTAAAAATTTTGTCACTGAACGCCAGGGGTTTGAATATACTGGAGAAGAAAGCATCCATTCTTAAGTTATGCCATAGAGAGGGGGCAGATATGATCTGCCTACAGGAGACCCACTTTAAAGCCCCATGCGCCCCAAAGCTTTATGATAGGTATTATAATACAATATATTTGAGTGGTTTACAATCATCTAAAGTGAAGGGGACAGCTATATTACTGTCGAAGGATATCCCATTTGTTTTAAAGGAAGAATACGCGGACCCACAGGGGAGATTTAATTTAATTAAAGGTGAATTGAAGAATAGGATGGTCATGGTGGGGTCATACTACGCTCCAGGTGTTAAACAGGTAGAAGCCCTGGGGAGATTTATCAAAAAATTGGAGGTATTTAGGGAGGGGGGGGGGGTGATAAAATGTACAGACTAGTGTTGGGCGAACAGTGTTCGCCACTGTTCGGGTTCTGCAGAACATCACCCTGTTCGGGTGATGTTCGAGTTCGGCCGAACACCTGATGGTGTTCGGCCAAACTGTTCGGCCATATGGCCGAACTAAGAGCGCATGGCCGAACGTTCCCCGAACGTTCGGCTAGCGCTGTGATTGGCCAAACGGGTCACGTGGTTCGGACCCGAACGCGCTCTGATTGGCCGAACGGGTCACGTGGTTCGGGTAAATAAATACCCGATCCACATCATTTCTCCGCCATTTGTCTGTGGGTTTAGCTTTGGGTAAGCAGGCAGGGTAGTTCTCTCTCCAGCCAGGCTAGCCAGGGTACCCCCAGTCATTGTGTCGCTGCTGGGAACAGTAGTACACCGCTCACCCACACTATATAGAATTGTGTTTACTGCCACTCTGTGTCTCTGCTGGGAACAGTAGTACACCGCTCACCCTGTATAGCATTGTGCTCTGTGTCGCTGCTGGGAATAGTAGTACACCGCTCACCCACCACTGTATAGCATTGTGTTTACTGCCACTCTGTGTCTCTGCTGGGAACAGTAGTACACCGCTCGCCCACCACTGTATAGCATTGTGCTCTGTGTCGCTGCTGGGAACAGTAGTACACCGCTCACCCACCACTGTATAGCATTGTGCTCTGTGTCGCTGCTGGGAACAGTAGTACACTGCTCACCCACCACTGTATAGCATTGTGCTCTGTGTCGCCGCTGGGAACAGTAGTACACCGCTCACCCACACTATATAGCATTGTGTTTACTGCCACTCTGTGTCTCTGCTGGGAACAGTAGTACACCGCTCACCCACCACTGTATAGCATTGTGCTCTGTGTCGCTGCTGGGAATAGTAGTACACCGCTCACCCACCACTGTATAGCATTGTGCTCTGTGTCGCTGCTGGGAACAGTAGTACACCGCTCACCCACCATTGTATAGCATTGTGCTCTGTGTTGCTGCTGGGAACAGTAGTACACCGCTCACCCACCACTGTATAGCATTGTGCTCTGTGTCGCTGCTGGGAATAGTAGTACACCGCTCACCCACCACTGTATAGCATTGTGCTCTGTGTCGCTGCTGGGAACAGTAGTACACCGCTCACCCACACTATATAGCATTGTGTTTACTGCCACTCTGTGTCTCTGCTGGGAACAGTAGTACACCGCTCACCCGCCACTGTATAGCATTGTGCTCTGTGTCGCTGCTGGGAATAGTAGTACACCACTCACCCACCACTGTATAGCATTGTGCTCTGTGTCGCTGCTGGGAACAGTAGTACACCGCTCACCCACCACTGTATAGCATTGTGCTCTGTGTCGCTGCTGGGAACAGTAGTACACCGCTCCCCCACACTATATAGCATTGTGTTTACTGCCACTCTGTGTCTCTGCTGGGAACAGTAGTACACCGCTCACCCGCCACTGTATAGCATTGTGCTCTGTGTCGCTGCTGGGAACAGTAGTACACCGCTCACCCACCACTGTATAGCATTGTGCTCTGTGTCGCTGCTGGGAACAGTAGTACACCGCTCACCCACCACTGTATAGCATTGTGTTTACTGCCACTCTGTGTCTCTGCTGGGAACAGTAGTACACCGCTCACCCGCCACTGTATAGCATTTCTGTACTGCCACTGTACTGCTGCCAGTCAGCGTGTACTTTAAGGATAAGTGAAATGAAGAAGAAATCCTGTGAAAGAGGGAGGGGCAAGGGAAGAGGTGTTTCCCCTGACGGTTCACGTACAGGCCACAGTGGCGCACCGAAGAAAACCCACTCAATACCGCCCATGTTGTCCAGGAAATCAACCCTCACAAATCCAAAAGAACAGGACCAGATAATTAATTGGATGACCTCTCAAGCGTCCAGCAGTGGGTTAAGCAGCACCAGCACATCACGCACGAGGTCCGAGTCCTCAGCCAGTTACAAGGAGCCAGTGGGCACAAAGCTGACACAACCGGCAGCGACACCATGCACACAACTGCCAAATAACCAGTCCGAAGAATTTCCTCAGGACACAATGGGGTATTCGCAGGAGCTATTCCCAGCCCAACAAACTTCCACCTTTCAAAGGTCAATGGAACAGCCAGAAATGTTGTGCCCGGATTCACAACCATTTACTGTGGGAAATGTACCGCGCACTGAAATGCAAGGCGAGTCCGAGGACTTTGAAACCCAAATCCCAGAGCAAGTTGGGCAGGAGGGGTTTCAATTGTAGGAGGTCGGCCGAGAAGATCTGGAAGACGACGTTGGAGTGAGCTGCGCAGAGGTTGTTCTGGGGAGCTCTACTCCATGGCGGCGGCCCACAATCACATATGACGAGTTTGAGGAGATGGAAGAGGAGGAGGGTATGGACAATGTGGACACAGACCCAGATTTTGTATGTGAAGGAGAACATCGCCGTCGTAGCAGCACAGATGAGTCTGTTGAAGAACCCACTGCTGCACGAGTTCGCCTTGTGCCACAAGGTAGGCGGCGCGAAATTTCAGGCACCACAAGCGTGGAAGTTCAAGTGAGACGCAAAAGAGGCGCAAACAGAAATCGCCAGCAAGGCAGGTGCTCCAAAGTCTGGCCTTTCTTTGAAGACTGCAGTGAGGATGGTACCATGGTGATTTGCAAGGTGTGCAAGACCCGCCTGAGCAGGGGGAGAAATATTAACAACCTCTCCACCACCAGCATGACCCGCCACATGGTATCCAAACATCCCACTCTGTGGGTGCCAGGACAGGGTACCAGCAACACTGCCTCCCTTGGGGTCACCAGACTCACCACCAGACCCTCCTCAGCAGCAGCAGTAGCCCAGCCATTGCGTGGTTCACAACAACATTCACAAACATCAGACGACGCTGACACTGTCACTTTCGGGAATAGTGCTCTTGAGGTCTCCCAGTCTTCATCAAACACAACAACCAACAGCCGTTCAGTGTGCAGCCCTACGGTTCAGTTGTCTGTCTCGGAGATGCTTGAGCGCAAGAGGAAATTGCCAGCAAATGACCCCCGGGCCGTGGCACTAACAGCCAGCATAGCCAAGCTTCTGGCCTGCGAAATGCTGCCATATCGAGTGGTGGAGACAAACAGCTTCAAGGGCATGATGTCAGTGGCCATCCCATGTTACGTGGTTCCCAGCCGCTACCACTTTGCGTGCTCTGCAGTGCCTGAGTTGCATGAGCACGTGGTCAGCAAAATAACCCGAAGCTTGAAGAATGCCGTTGCCTGCAAGGTTCACCTCACCACTGACACCTGGACGAGTGCGTTCGGCCAGGGTCGATACATCTCCCTTACCGCGCACTGGGTGAACCTTGTGGAGCCTGGCAGCGATTCCTCACCTGCTACGGCGCGGGTGTTGCCCACGCCGCAAACAGCTGCACCGCCGTCCCTCCCACTGGATAACAACAGCAGCACCTACCTCTCTGACTCCTTCTCCTCCAACGCATCTCAAAGCTGTACCTCATCCGGAAACGCTAACCCAGCAGCAGTAGGATCGTGGAAGCAGTGCAGCACAGCTGTTGGCATGCGTCAGCAAGCGTTGCTGAAGCTGATCTGCCTTGGGGATAAGCAGCACACAGGGGACGAAATTTGGAGGGGAATAAAGGAACAGACGGATTTGTGGCTGGCACCGCTGGACCTGAAACCGGGCATGGTTGTGTGTGATAATGGGAGTAATCTCATTCGCGCTTTAAGGTTGGCTAAGCTGACACACATCCCTTGCCTGGCGCACGTGATGAACCTAGTAGTTCAGCGGTTCCTGAGGACATACCCAGGCGTGGCCGATCTTCTGTTGAAGGTGCGACGAGTGGCCAAACATTGTAGAAATTCCAGTACTGCTTCGGGGGCACTCGCCAAGATGCAGGAGCGCTTCAATCTCCCCCACCATCGCTTGCTGTGTGATGTCCCTACGCGCTGGAATTCTACGCTGCACGTGCTAGCCCGCTTTTGCGAGCAGAAGAGTGTAGTGGTCCAGTACATGACGGCGCAGTACCGAGGCGCATCCGGACAGCTGCCAAGCTTCTGTGGATCCGATTGGGCCAACATGTTGGACCTCTGCCAAGTCCTCCAAAATTTTGAGCAATCCACGTTGCTTGTGAGCAGTGACAACTCTTCAGTCAGCATCACCATACCACTGCTGTGTTTACTGAAGAAGTCAATGTTGAAAATCAAGGAAACAGCTGTCATGATGCAACTGGGGGAATCTGAAGGAGAAAACGATCAGCGTGATGATACCATCATCAGGCCATCTGCCTCAGGAAACGCTGGCCCCAGCAGCTATGACGAAGAAGAGGAGGAGGAACAGCTGGAGTTGGAGCAGGAATTTCATGCCACCACTGACGAGGGCCAGAGCGGTGCACGTTGGACTTCCACAATTCAGCGCGAATGGTCAGCAGAAGCAGACCAGGAAGAAGGTGACGACTATGATGCATCACAACAACTATCACAACGCTCACAAGAGGATGATGAGGATTCTGGCAGGACTCTGGCACACATGGCTCAATTCATGCTAGACTGCATTGAACGCGACCTACGCATGGGGCTTGATTTACTAGGAGGTGCTAACCTACTTAGCACGTCTAAAGTCTTAAAGCGGTTTAACACCCAGCATTACAACTTTGCTTTAAAAGATTGCTTACAGCTTACAAACTATTATGCCAGATTTTTTTTTAAGCAGAAATTCACTGAATGGGTTAAACATGACATTTTAGTGTTGGATTTAACTAGGAATCCGCATCCGTTCTTATCTTTAGTTACAAAATGTATCTTTATTTGGAATACAAATAGACCTTTGAAAAGCCTGCCGGGGAAGCCCTCTTTGTTCTCTCAGAGCAGTGTTTGTTTGTTACATTGTAGATAGATACATTTGTAACTAAACAAGCAAGCACGGAGGAGAATTTCTAGCTAAATGCAGCACTAAAATGTCATGTTTAATCCATTCAGTGAATTTCTGCTAAAAAAAAAATCTGGCATAATAGTTTATAAGCTGTAAGCAATCTTTTAAAGCAAAGTTGAAATGCTGGGTGTTAGACCACTTTAAGGCGCGCTAACCAGGGTGCTAAGTAGGTTAGCACCGGATTTCTCAATCAGATCGCGCGCAAAGTTTTGCGGGCAACGTTTTACGCGTGCAAAGTTTTATGCGCGCGCTAAGTCCCATAGGCTTTAATGGGCACTTCGCGCGGAGCACCCTGCGCTCTGTGCAGTGCGCGCGCAAAACTTTGCGCGCGGTACTTTGCGCACGATCACTACTTCTCACATTTCAACTGAGTTTAGACGTGCTAAGGGCCAGTGCTAAAGTTAGCACCGTTTTGTAAATCAAGCCCATTGTGCGCATTCTGGACAACACCAATTACTGGGTTTATACCCTTCTGGATCCACGGTACAAACACAATGTTCCAAAACTGCTTGAAGAAAGAGTCAGACAGGTCAAAATGGAAGAATACCAGCAGGCCCTTGTGGAGACTTTAGAGAGGAGATTGACATCTTCCCCCTCCTCTAGCCAGTTGTACGCCGACAGACTGACTTCCGCAAACCCAGGATGACCAGGAGGGCAGCAAACAACACAAGCCGCAGCTAGTGCCCAAAAGGGAATGGTATCGGCAGTGTCCTTGGAGTGGGAACATTTTCTGACACCCATGCAGCAGCCCACAGAACAGCAAGCATGCAGATCCACCTCCAACACCGATCGCCTGGAGAAGATGGTTAAGGACTACATGTCAGATGGCGTAGCTGTGTTGAACAATCCATCTGCACCCTTCAACTATTGGGTATCGAAGCTAGACACCTGGCACGAACTGGCAATGTACGCAATAGAGGTGCTGGCTTGCCCGGCAGCCAGCGTTATGTCGGAACGCTGTTTCAGTGCTGCCGGAGGCATCGTCACAGATCGGCGTATCCGCCTCTCCACAGAAAATGCAGACTGTCTGACTCAAATTAAAATGAATCAATCCTGGATTGGAAACGACTACGCAACACTCTCGGACCCCAACCAAGTAACATGAACAATGAACATCTGTGATGGGTTAGCGTTACCGGTCCCTTTTCCTGGAACCTCTCATCTGTATTACATTTATGACTGCATTCCGACAAAAAGCAAATTGCTATCCGCACGCTTCTTGTCCTCATGCAAGGCCTGGGTTGTTGTGTCTCAAAGCGTGGCCTTCTCCTCCTGCGCCGCCCTCCTCCTGTTCCATCACGTGTGCTGCTGCTCGGTTAGCGTTACCGGTCCCTTTTCCTGGAACCTCTCATCTGTATTACATTTATGACTGCATGCCGACAAAAAGCAAATTGCTATCCGCACGCTTCTTGTCCGCATGCAAGGCCTGGGTTGTTGTGTCTCAAAGCATGGCCTTCTCCTCCTGCGCCGCCCTCCTCCTGTTCCATCACGTGTGCTGCTGCTGGGTTAGCGTTACCGGTCCCTTTTCCTGGAACCTCTCATCTGTATTACATTTATGACTGCATGCCGACAAAAAGCAAATTGCTATCCGCACGCTTCTTGTCCGCATGCAAGGCCTGGGTTGTTGTGTCTCAAAGCGTGGCCTACTCCTCCTGCGCCGCCCTCCTCCTGTTCCATCACGTGTGCTGCTGCTGGGTTAGCATTACCGGTCCCTTTTCCTGGAACCTCTCATCTGTATTACATTTATGACTGCATGCCGACAAAAAGCAAATTGCTATCCGCACGCTTCTTGTCCTCATGCAAGGCCTGGGTTGTTGTGTCTCAAAGCGTGGCCTTCTCCTCCTGCGCCGCCCTCCTCCTGTTCCATCACGTGTGCTGCTGCTGGGTTAGCGTTACCGGCCTGTTCCGCCCGAACCCGAACATCTAGATGTTCGCCCAACACTAGTACAGACCTGAATATGTCCCTGGATCCACGAATGGATACATCTAAGGGAAGAACAACGACATCTCTGAAACCCACAAAAGAAGTAAAGAGATACTGTGCAAGGCACAGCTTGTGGACACTTGGCGCGTGTGTAACCCCACCGTGAAGGATTATACATATTATTCCCAGATGCATAAGTGCCACACCAGGATAGATTATGTCCGGGTGTCGCACGACATACTTTTTGTAGTAAGTGGCTCAAAAATAGGCCCCATAACATTGTCAGACCACGCCCCAGTATTAGTGAAATTTGAGTGGGGAGAAAAAATAAAGGGACCTATGATGTGGCGACTAAATAACTCATTAATGAGAGACGAGGGGATTGTACAAAAGATGAGAGACGAATTGGATTTTTATTTTTTGACAAATTCCAGGGGTGAGGCGCCCGAAATGACGGTATGGGAGGCCCACAAATGCTATATTAGGGGTATATTGATACAGGAGGGGACTAGAAAGAAGAAGGAAAGGGATAGGAATATAAAAAATGTGCTGGAAAGTATAAAAAGATTGGAACAACAGCATAAGGGGGAGAATATGGAAGAGTGCTGGGAGGAATTAGAGAGGGAAAGAGAGCACTTGAGGGTATTATTGTTCCAAGGGGTTAAAAATATGGCATTGAGATGCAAACGTTCCTTCTATGAATATGGGAATCGCCATGTTAGCGAGGGCCCTAAAAAAACAGCAGAGGAGTAATTATATCCCCTGCATAAAAGATAAAAAGTCAAGAGTAGTGTATGAGCTGGAAGAAATAACCCGGGTCTTTAGGGAATACTATAAGGGGTTGTAAAACCTGAAAAGGGAAACACCATCAGGAGATGGAGAGGAGAGAAGAGAGGAAATAAGAAGTTATATAGAGGAAAGTGGAATGCCCAGATTGTCTTGTCAGAGGAGGACGCCTCATCCCTGGAAGGTCAGATACAGGTGGAGGAAATTAAAATAGCAATAAAACAAATGCCACTAGGAAAAGTGCCGGGCCCGGATGGGCTGACAATGGAATACTATGCGAAGTTTAGTGAACAATTGGCGGGATATTTAGCGGAAGCATTCAATGGGATGACCAGGGATGAGGGAGGGGGTGATGGATTTACGCCCCGTATGCTGGAGTCCTATATCTCGCTTCTGCATAAGGAGGGAAAGGACCCAATGCAGTGCCAAAGTTTTAGACCAATAGCACTACTGAATGTAGATATTAAAATCTTTGCAAAAATGTTGGCCAATAGGTTGGCACCGCTTATGAATCAGCTGGTATACCCAGACCAGGTGGGGTTTATGGGGGGGGGGGGAGGCAAGGGATGGCACTACCCGAACCCTCGATCTGGCATGCTGGACCAGGGCCCACTCCAACCCTGTTGTATTTTTGTCAACAGATGCCGAGAAAGTGTTTGACAGGGTCGAGTGGGCCTACATAGAAGGGGTGCTAAAACATGTGGGGCTACGAGAAAAGATGAGTGCAAGAATAATGGGTTTATATTCCTTTCCAAACGCAAGGATAAGGGTTAATGGGGTAATCTCGGACCCTTTTGAAATTAAAAACGGGACGAGACAGGGCTGCCCCTTGTCCCCGTTGGTATTCGCCCTATCATTGGAACCATTCTTGTGTAGGGTGAGGGCGGACTCCAGCATACGGGGCTTGGAAATCAGGGGACAGAAGCATAAAGTATCAGCGTACGCAGATGACATGTTATTTTATCTGAGAGACCCACAGAGGTCACTACCTAGCCTCATGAGAGAATTTGATAAAGTGGGGAGGCTCTCCAATATGAAGATTAATCTTGACAAAAGTACAATAATTGCCTGGAGGGTGGGAGGGGAACAAAGGGAAGAATTGATTCGGAATTTCCCATTCAAATGGCAGAACAGAATGATGAGGTACCTGGGAGCAAAGATAGGTTTTGACATAAAAGATATAGTAAATGACAATTATCTCCCCTTAATGGAAAGGGTAAAACAGGACTTGGAGGCTTGGGATCGGCCATTTTTCTCCTGGTTTGGTAGAATATCCATCATAAAGATGAATGTCCTCCCTCGCTTTCTCTACCTGTTTCAGGCTTTACCAGTCCCAATACTCCCTCCCTTTTTTCGCCATCTGAAAAGTATTATTGGACAATTTATAGAAGGAGGTCGGAAAACTCGAGTGAGCTATAGACTTCAGACAAAGGAGAGGGAGAAAGGAGGTCTGGCGGTTCCTGATTTTAAAAAATATGCTGAGGCCTCGGTACTGGTTCGAATAATAGATTGGAACAGGAACTGTGAGGAGAAGAGGTGGGTAACGAGAGAGGAGGAAATGATAGGGAGCCCAATAGGTAATCTCCCCTGGATCCAGGAGAAAAGTGGGATAGAGGTAAAGAAAAAGGGGACTGAATTGGTGAGACACACATTAAAAATTTTAGAAAAGTGGAGGAAGAATGTAGGGGTATCACCCTGGCCTACCCCCATGATTCCCATTTTTGGGAATATAAAATTTCCAGCGGGAATGGATCTCTCTAAATACTCACACTGGAAGGGGGCACAGGGACTGAGAGTTGGTAATATAATAGAGGGTATAGAAGGGACCCCGATCCAGGAATTGTTGGACGCAGGGGAAGGGAGATATATGGATGAATGGAAATATGTCCAGATAAAATCTTTTGTGAGAAGCCAAGGGTCCAAGGAGGCACTAAGTAGAGATCTAACCCCATTCGAGGAAATGTGTAGAGGGAGAGGGCAAAATAAGGGAACGCTGTCAAGGGTATATAAGATTCTCAATGAGAGTGAGGACTACACAAGTAGTTTGAGAGAGAAGTGGGAAAAAGATCTGGGGAAAGTATTTACAGAGACATAGTGGAAAAAAGTATTAACGTTTGCTAGTAAATCAGCAATGCCCACAAGAGGACTGGAAGCAGGATACAAGATCTTTGCAAGGTGGTACTATACGCCGGACAGATTGGCTAGAATGTTCCCAGGTACCTCATCAATGTGTTGGAGATGTGGGGAGGAGAGGGGAGACATCATTCACATTTTTTGGGGATGTAAAGAATTGGGGGGGTTTTGATCAGGGGTTAGGGGTATAATAAAGCAGATGACCGGGGTAGAGACACAGGAGGACCCCGAGTTTTTTCTGCTACAGAGTAATAGATGGTCAGTTAAAAAATACAAAAACTCCTTGTTGAAATCCCTGATTAACGCTTCAAGAATACTGGTAGCAAGACATTGGAAAGCCACCCAGAGCCCAACAATTCAGGAATGGTTTAAAGAAGTAGCGAAAATGCAGAAAATGGAAGAGTTAACTAGTTTTGTAAAGGGTGAAGGGGCCCTACATGAGAAGAAATGGTTTCAATGGGAGATATTTAAGAGGGAAGGGGAATATGGGGGCTGGTGAGGGGAAGGAGATCAGGAGGGGGGGCCCCCCCCTCCTGATCTCCTTCCCCTCACCAGCCCCCATATTCCCCTTCCCTCTTAAATATCTCCCATTGAAACCATTTCTTCTCATGTAGGGCCCCTTCACCCTTTACAAAACTAGTTAATTCTTCCATTTTCTGCATTTCCGCTACTTCTTTAAACCATTCCTGAATTGTTGGGCTCTGGGTGGCTTTCCAATGTCTTGCTACCAGTATTCTTGAAGCGTTAATCAGGGATTTCAACAAGGAGTTTTTGTATTTTTTAACTGACCATCTATTACTCTGTAGCAGAAAAAACTCGGGGTCCTCCTGTGTCTCTACCCCGGTCATCTGCTTTATTATACCCCTAACCCCTGATCAAAACCCCCCCAATTCTTTACATCTCCAAAAAATGTGAATGATGTCTCCCCTCTCCTCCCCACATCTCCAACACATTGATGAGGTACCTGGGAACATTCTAGCCAATCTGTCCGGCGTATAGTACCACCTTGCAAAGATCTTGTATCCTGCTTCCAGTCCTCTTGTGGGCATTGCTGATTTACTAGCAAACGTTAATACTTTTTTCCACTATGTCTCTGTAAATACTTTCCCCAGATCTTTTTCCCACTTCTCTCTCAAACTACTTGTGTAGTCCTCACTCTCATTGAGAATCTTATATACCCTTGACAGCGTTCCCTTTCGTCACTGAACATCTTTCGTCACACCTTTCGTCACTGAACCCCTTATGGGCCCCATAAGGGGTTCAGTGACGAAAGAAAGGGAGGGATGGAGAAGAGAGAGGAGGAAGAGGGGAGAGGGGAAATGAAGAGGACCAGTACAGGAATGAAAGAGGAGTGGGAATGAAAGATGGATGAGAGTATGGTGTGTATGAGGGTAAAGTATGAGGGTGTGTGTTAAGAAGATGATGAATCCAAGAAACTAAGGGTGGATATGCTCTTTTCTTTTACCTTTTCATGGTTTTTAAGGGGGTGGTAAGAGAATATTGTTGAATTGGAAAAAAATTAATAAAGGCATGTATATGAGGATAAAGGGAAATATCCTTGTTGAAGATTTTATGAGAGAGTTTGGTATGAATTTTGTATAATGTATTTTGTATAATTGGAATGATATAAATAAAGATATAAAAAAAAAAAAATAGGCAGGTGCATACATTTGGGCACTGTTGTAATTGTATTGATTCCAAAACCTTTAGAACTAATCATTGGAACTCAAATTAGCTTGGTAAGCTCAATGACCCCTGACCTACATATACAGGTGAATCCAAGTATGAGAGAGTATTTAAGGGGGTCAGTTGTAATTTTCCCTCCTCTGTTACTTTTCTCTGAAGAGTAGCAACATGGAGGTCTCAAAACAACTCTCAAATGACCTGAAGACAAAGATTGTTCACCATCATGGTTTAGGGGAAGGATACAGAAAGCTGTCTCAGAGATTTCAGCTGTCTGTTTACACAGTTAGGAAGTAGGAACATATTGAGGAAATGGAAGACCTACAGGCTCAGTTCAAGTTAAGGCTCGAAGTGGCAGACCAAGAAAAATCTCGGATAGACAGAAGCGACAAATGGTGAGAACAGTCAACCCACAGACCAGGACCAAAGACCAACAACATAATCTTTGTGCAGATGGAGTCACTGTGCATCGTTCAACCATTCAGAGCACTTTACACAAGGTGATTCTGTATGCAAGAGTGATGCACAGGAAGCCTTTTCTCCACCCACAGCGCAAACAGAGCCGCTTGAGGTATGCTAAAGCACATTTAGACAAGCAAGCTTAATTTTGGAATAAGATGCTGTGGACTGATGAAACTAAAATTGAGTTATTTGGGCATAACAAGGGGGAATACAGAGTAGCAAAGTCCAGCAACAGTCCAGGGTCACACACAGGTAAACAGAGATGTCGCAGTACAGGAGGGCTAGGCAGGAGAGAGGTCAAAGAACGTATCCGAGGTCAAGGCAGGCAGCAAACAGTTGTAACGATAATCCAGGCAATTGGTCGGTTCAGGCAGCTGACAAGAGGAATCCACTAAACGAGCAGAGGTCAAAATCCAGATAATCCAATAATAACAGCAGGTAAACAGAGCACCAAGCAAGCTAGAGCTAACACAGGCAGTAACAACTGTCACAGCAAGGTTTAAATACTGACAGCATCCAATCAGTGGCCTGCCACATGCACACAACAGCCAATCACACGCAGACATTAATCTTGTTTAAGTATCAGCTAAGAGAGAGATCAGCTGACACGGGTGGCAATACATATCAGCTGAGTAACCAGCACTAACCAGCAAAACATCCTGACTGTGTGCCAGCTATAGCATAGTGGTTAAGAGCATTGCTTCTGACGTGAGAAACCAGGGTTCAATCTCAGCCAGGGTCAGCATCCATATATAATTATTATTACATAAACCCCTGCCTAAGGCCTGGTTCACATTAGTGTTCCCTGTCCGGATCTGCCTGATCGGATCCGGACCGTATACTGTACAAACGGAACGTACGTTCCGCATAGCAATGCAAAGTCTATGCGGACGTTCACATGCGTACGTTCCGAATGGAGCCGGATCGGATCCGGAGGCTTTTCCAACATGCGCTATTTTTTGGGTCCGGATCATCCGGCCCACGCACCCGGACCGGATCCTGACTGCACCATCCGGATATAGAAACCAATGGGGAACGGAAAGCACAGAACACACTGGAGACAAACACCGGACGTTCTACCCCACTTCCTATGCGTATTTATAGTGGCCATTTCGGATGGGGACACATGGGCATGGAGTGGAGCAGCAGTGACACACGTGCTGGAGCTGTTTGGCCGTATGTCGGAGGTGGAGGTGAGGCCTACAGTGGAGGACCTGATTCTACAGGTGCACCAGGTGCACCCTCTGCAGACACCAACAATTTTATGGTATTTTTGTTTATTCTTTACCCCACGGATCCGGATGGCAGCCTGATGCATGCCTGATGCAAACGGACCGGATCGGAACCGTACGGTTCCGATCCGGATCAGGTCCTGATCCGATCCGGATCCGGTCCGTTTGCATGCCAAAACGCAAGTGTGAACGGGGTCTTAAGTGTCAGCTGACTCTACCTCTGTCGCCGCCTCAGACCATGCTGCGGCCGAGAGGAGCGATCCCTTACTCCAATGTCCAGGAATGAGTGACAAAGCTGAAGCTGCGCCAAAGCTGGATCTTTCAAAAAGACAACGACCATAAACACTGCTCAAAATCCACTAAGGCATTCATGCAGAGGAACAAGTACAATGTTCTGGAATGGCCATCTCAGTCCTCAGACCTGAATATAACTGAAAATCTGTGGTGTGAGTTACAGAGAGCTGTCCATGCTTGGAAGCCATCAAATCTGAATGACCTATAGATGTTTTGTAAAGAGGAATGGTCCAAAATACCTTCAACCAGAATCCAGACTTTCATTGGAACCTACAGGAAGTGTTTAGAGCAGGGGTTTCAAACTCAATTTACCTGGGGGCCGCAGGAGGCAAAGTCAGGATGAGGCTGGGCCGCATAAGGAATTTCACAATCGCGGCGCATCGCCGCCTCTCTCACTTTTCCTTCACAGAGAGGGGCGGGGAGAGGCGGCGATCCGTGCGGCGATTGACGTCAGGAGGGGCAGAGCTGAAGCTGAAAGCTCTGCCTCTTCCAGGAAATGCCGGCGGATTGCCCCCCCGGGCGATTTGGGGGCTCTGCAGCCCTCGTTTAGCGGCGGGGATGCGGCGGATTACTTGGGAGCACTGAAGCGAACTATAAGGAGGTTTTTGCCGGCAAGGGCCACAAAATATTGCATCGAGGGCCGCAAATGGCCCGCGGGCCGCGAATTTGAGACCCCTAGTTTAGAGGCTGTAATTTCTGCAAAAGGATGATTTACTAAATATTGATTTCATTTCTTTTTTGAGGTGGTCAAATTTATGCTCCTGCCTAGTTTTGTTTAAACAATTATTGCACACTTTCTATTAATCCAATAAACTTAATTTCACTTCTCAAATCACTGTGTGTGACTCCTATATGATATATTTAACTGACATTTTTTATCGTAACAAACAACGATTTATACAGGAAAATCATGATGATTAACAAGGTTGCCAAAACTTTTGCATCCCTCTGTAGCAGCACTTCCCAAACATTTCCTATCTCTATTGAAAAAAACATGTTAATCGATAGTGTTCCTTTAACCACTTTACCCCCCCCCCCCCCCCCAGTGCTAAATTTCTCCGTCCCTCTACGCACTGCTTCACCCCCAGGGACGGAGAAAGGCGCACTTGTTTGTTTACTGGCTGGGAGTGGGCGGGAACCTCGCGCGCACACTCCAGCCAGCACAGCAGGTGAATAATTGGATGTTAGGAACAAGCGTTACCTAATCCAATTAGACGCGCCGATTGCGGACACAATGAAGACTGCTTCAAACAGAAGCAATCTCCATTGATAACAATGAAATGTAAACAAACGTGCAGCGCGCGATCGCGCGACCCGCGCGTGCACACCCCCGCTCTGCAGTGCAATGATTGGTTATGGGGACCCCAGTCCCCAATAACCAATCATATCACAGAAAAAAATGAATCGAAGCAGCGCTGCAAGTTACAAATCGCGCTGATGCTTCAGGGGTAAAACCCCTCCGTTGTGAAGTAGTTAAAGAGAACCCGAGGTGGCCTTGTATTACGTTAGTGGGGCACAGAGGCTGGTTGGGCACACTAACACCAGCCTCTGTTGCCCCATCGTGTGTCTCAAAGACCCCCCTGCTCGCCGCTATACTCCCCGCAGTGCTGGCGACACGCAGCGCGTCACCAGCACAATGTTTACTCTAGCGCTGTCTGTCAGCGCCGCTCCCACGCCTCCTCCGCATCACCGCTACCCGCCCTCGTCCCTTCCCTCCAATCAGCGGGAGGGAAGGGACGAGGGCGGGTAGCGGCGATGCGGAGGAGGCGGCGGAGCGGCGCTGACAGACAGCGCTAGAGTAAACATTGTGCTGGCGACACGCTGCGTGTCGCCAGCACTGCGGGGGTATAGCGGCGAGCAGGGGGGTCTTTGAGACACACGATGGGGCAACAGAGGCTGGTGTTAGTGTGACCAACCAGCCTCTGTGCCCCACTTACGTAATACAATGCCACCTCGGGTTCTCTTTAAGGACAGCTGAAGTGAGAGGGAAATGGAGGCTGTCATATTTATTTCCTTTTAAGAAATACTAGTTGCCTGGCTGTCCTGCTGATCCTCTGCCTCTAATACTTTTAGCAATAGACTCTGAACAAGCATGCAGCAGATCAGATGTTTCTGACATTATTGTCAGATCTGATAGATTTGCTGCATGCTTGTTTCTGGTGTGATTCAGACACTACTGCAGTCAAATAGACCGGAAGGGTTGCCAGGCAACTGGTATTGTTTCAAAGGAAATAAACATGGCAGCCTTCTTGCTTCAGTTGCCCTTTAGTATGCTGAATCACAGCATTCTAAACAGGGCTGTGGAGTCGGTACAAAAATCATTCGACTCTCAGTTTATACTCCAGGTAGCCAAAATTGCTCGGACTCCTCAGCCCTTATACTGAATAAGCAGCAAGGGCCCGTTCTCACTTAGAAGCGCAAAAACGCTAGCGCTTACGCAGTAAGATCACTGTACACTCTCATGATTTTTGAGCGATCGCAATTAGCGCTTTTTAGCATTCTAATCGTGATCGCTCCAGAATTGTGTAAAATGCTACATGTAGTGCGTTAAGCGAGTGCCATTAATCAGAATTCATCCGCAATTGGAAGCAATGAGACCACTGCCATATAGTTTGTTTTGTGCTTATGCTTTAAAAAGTGCTAGCCCTCACTGGCGATTCAGTGATTAGCGGTAATTGCCCGCTAACCGCCCCAGTGAGAACGGGCCTGAAGTGAAGGTTTATTTTGTTCACAATGAACGATAAGTGGGCCAGATTTATCAATAGTGTCTGAAAGAAAAATCTTAGGAGGTTTCTAGAAATCATGTGTCTCAGATGTTTTAATTTCCTTCTAAAACAGGAAAAGATAAGTTAGTAGGATTCCCCAGACGCAGAGACACAATAATATTTATTTTGCCTGCTTTGTGCATGCGCACTAGCGGCTCTCCACTTGGGCTTTGGCAGAAATAGCGGACCCGATCAGGCTTGGCTATTTCTGACAGAGCCCAAGTGGAGGGCCACTAGTAAACCTGCGTGAGGCTCCAAACGCGCGGTGACAAATGGATCTTCAGGGGTCCCAGAACTGGATCCCTTCTGCTGAGAAGGAGGGATGAAGCCTTTTTAGGACCCAGAGGCTTCCCTCTCCCGATGTAAGTACCCTCTAGGGGCACTTTTTTACTACAGGTACACTTTAACACAGAATAAGAAGACTCACAGTAGTATTTTAATGGGAAAATAGCAGCAATCAGAGCACTTATTAGGGTAGGATAGACTGAATGATGTCAATCAGCCCGCATACTCCTGCTTTCATGGAACAAAACATCCTTTGGTATACTTGCTGTCTGGGCTTTACAAGGAAGAGATGTAGCAGCTGCGAATGAGAACCTTAAAGGGACACTGAGCAGTGCAAAAACTATGGAAAGATGCATATCATTTTAAAGAATGGAGAAGAATGGAGCTGCTGACTTTAGGAAAAAGTCGCCCTGTGTAATACAATGTAACTATGGAAAGATGGATATCATTTTAAAGCTCTCTTTCTCCTCTTTCTGACGACTCCTAAATCGTCGCCCTACGCCTTTTAGTTTTCTCTATTTTCACGATCGAAATTTCAATCACGAAGATAGCGAAAACTAAAAGTAGGGTTGCGGTTTATATATCATTGGAAAGAGGAGAAAGAGAGCTTTAAAATGATATGCATCTTTCCATAGTTTTTGCACTGCTCGGAGTCCCTTTAACTGTTTGGGGAATAACACATTGGGCCTGATTCACAAAGCGGTGCTAACAGTTAGCACGCTGGTGAAAAGCCCTTTATCATGCCTAAACTCAGTTTAGGCATGATAAGTTTAGGCGTGAAAGTTTAGGTGTGATAAGTTTAGGCATGATAAGTTTAGGTGTGATAAGTTTTTAGGTGTGATAAGTTTAAACACCAACTGCGTTAGCACCGCAGTGCACAGCTGATCAAAAGTTTTGCGCTAGCAAAGTCTGGTGCACTTCGCATAGAGTTTAATGGCGCTGCTTTGCGTGCGGGACTTTGCGCGCGATCTAAACTTATCATGCCTAAATTTATCACACCTAAACTTATCATGCCTAAACTTATCATGCCTAAACTTATCATGCCTAAACTTATCATGCCTAAACTGAATTTAGGCATGATAAAATGGTTATCATGCCTGAAGTCTTTAACTGGGTTATCACCGCTTTGTGAATCGAGCCCATTCAGTACAAGTTATACACTTCAGACCCCCAGTGTTGTGGCTTTGCATGAGTTGTAGAAGTGGTATCGACAACCACTTCTTATTTCATGAAAGATTAGCACTGGCTTTGTGATGTTCTACCAGTACGATATTTCTAGAAATTTATGCAAAACTCGTACAAAAGTCATCTTATTTTGTAAGTAGAGAATTTACTCGGCAGATTACAACTGTGATTAACCACTTAAGTACCAGCGGTCTCTTTCCCCTTGAAGCGGAATATAACCCTGCATTTCAACTTTGCTCTAAAATATTATTTACAGCATATTATATGCAAAAAGCATTTTTTTTTTACTAGACCAGCATTGGAAGGGTTAAACACAGATGTTTCAAGTTCTGTGGAGAGATATGCAGAAGTTCAGATTGTTACATTCTATGTATCTATTGATAAACAGTTACACACTCTTTGGCAGTCCTCCAAGCTCCTTCTCAGTCAGAGAGATGAGTCACATTAAACACTTAGATACATTTCTGTAAACAAAATGTATCTCTTTTCAGCTTCGGATGCGTCTGCAGAAATCTAAAGGAACTTTAAAGCCCTGTGTAACCCTTCCAATGCTGGTCTAGTTAAAAAAAATGCTGGTTGCATATAATATACTGTAAATAATGTTTTAGAGCAAAGTTGAAATGCAGGGTTATAATCCGCTTTAAGGACCAGAGGCCGCTGGTACCAGCAACGGCGGAAACCCAAGGAATCGCCGCACTTACCACCGCAATTGCAGTACATGCCGCACATCGGGAACCTGGGCCACCCACTCTGCCGTCTCTTTGACGGCAGAGTTCCTGTGAGCCGGTCAGGAGCCGCTTTCAATGGCTCCTGACCCTGCCTATCAATGAAAGCCAGAGGGAGCGGCTTACATTGAAAGACAGGGCCAGGAGCCAATGACATTGGCTCCTGACCCGCTCACAGGGCTGTGCCGTCTTAGAGACAGGCAGAGCCAGTGTGATGCAGTGAGAGACGTCGGGTTTGAGCGGTGCGATCGGCAGGGAGCGACGGAAACGGCGGATGCGCGCAGTGGCTAGTTGAAATCTACTCCCTGCCAGCCAGGAGCTCACCAAAACAGGGCGTAGATTTCAATTAGCTCGGTCCGAAAGTAGTTAAATAGGTAGGAAATAAGAAGAAAAAAACTGTTATTGCTTTAATAAATCTGGCCCAGTGTCCTGGCTGAAACAGTGATCGTTCATTCTTTAAACACCAATCTGTGCACTGCTGCGTGATGCTGTGAGGCTGGGGAGCACATAAAGATGAGTATCTATGTCCCTGGGAGCTAAAGTAGAGTTTTCAGGGATATAGATACTCGTCCTGCAGGACAGTAACTGTTTAAAGAGGGATATCTTTTAGATCAAAAATATTTGGGCAAAAGACAAAAAACCCATCCCCCTCCCCCTTACTCCAGGCATGATGACCTGAAGACGCCCCCCCCAGAGCCTGAATAACTCATGACACTTCAAGACATTTTCATTTTTCAAATCACACTGGTCTTTTTTAAAGAGAACCCGAGGTGGGTTCTAAGAATGCTATCAGCACACAGAGGCTGGGTCTGCATATAATGCCCAGCCTCTGTTGGTATACTAACCCCCCCCCTGCACCCTGCTATCCCCCATAAATCAAACATCGTGCTAGCGACACAAAGCGTGTCACAGATGGCTGTTTACCTTTTGTAGTGTCAGTCTCGCTGCTCCCTCGCTTCCTCCATAGCGCCGCTCCCCACCTGCGTCCCTTCCCTCCAATCAGTATGGTCTGTGCCTGCGCAGTACGCTCCTGGTGACATCAGCGGGAGCGAGGACACGGCAATGCAGGCGCAGTGGTTTTCAGACTTTTGTAGTCTTTGAGGAGACTACAAATAGCAAAGGAAGGCTGTTAAAAGGGAATATCCGACGTTTCACCGAAACACTTAAAGTAGCGATACATCTAGCGTTGATGGGCAGATTCGACAAAGAGAAAAATCTCTCTTATCTCTGATTAGAGAGACATGTCAACTGCCCATACACCACAGGCCAATTCAGAATGAAATCGATCCGGAATCGGCCTTGTGACGCCGCCTCAACGCTGTCCCCGTAATGTCCAACGTGCCCTCCTCGATTCCCAGAGCAGTATACATTACCTGTCCGTGTCCGACGCCATCTCCGTCCACATACTCCATGCGGTTGCCGGAGTAATGTGGGCGTGTGTGTGACGTCACACATGCGCCCACCTGTACGTCGGCAACCATGTTGGGTGTTTGTATGGACAGAGCCCGTAACCAGCGGTGCAGGTAATGTATACTGCACTGGGCACCGGGGGAAAGGCACATTGGATATTAGGATGGGACGTCAGGGATTTTGTCATGTTCATAGCTCGTCACAATATCGCTTGCTGTAACCACCCAATCGACCACAATGGCCCGATATCTTGAAGCATCTCCGATTGACATGCTCGGCCCAAAATTGGTCACATCGTCAATCAAGAATGCACTTGGCAGCACCGATTGTCATTCGATTTATCGGATGGTCAATCTCCTGCCAAGTCCATAGGTGCATAGGCACCTTAAACCTATTACAGGTGGAGAATAAAATACCAGTTTAAACCGGCTTGTTTTTCTCATGCACATAAAGTAATCCCCTTTAAAATGGCAATGTTCTAAATAAGCACATCTTTTTTTCCTAATGGCATTCTGAGTCCGTTGTCCATGAACATTCCGTGATAATACAGTTTGGGTGGGGTAGGCTGTAATATCTCCTAACTTTCTGAGAAAAGAAAGAGGGAGAGGGACACGTAAACCAAGCCCCTGCCACACCCCTAATCACTTCCCTGGACACACTCATAGACACTGATACCATGAAGCTTTCATGAGAAAAATATGTTGTTTTGGCATTCAAACCACACTGGTCCTTTCTATCCTGGCTCATTTTCCTTCATATTAACATTTTAAAATAAGAAATATATTGACTTAGGGCTTGTTCACACTGGAGGTGTTTTGTGATTTTTTCAAACGCTGGTGATTTTTTTAAAATTGCCCTGAAAGCGCTTGTGCAATGATTCTCTATGAGAGAGTTCACATCTGAGCAGTTTGTTTCCAATCCGCTCAGCCAGGGCTGGATTACCCACCAGGCACCTCAGGCAGCTGCTTGGGGCCCTGGTGGGACATACATCATTCAGAGGGCCCTCGCTGGGAGAGAGAGCGGCAATACGTAGCTGTCTGTGTGTGCCTGCTGTGCACGCTGACTACAGCCAGCCCGCAACTGCTGTGAAAGCTCATTAGCATCTTCACAGGACTTCCGCTGGGGCTCCCTTCCTGCAACTTGTTCTGCTCTGTACAGGGGACCCGCAGAAGACTGCTATCTATGCTGGAGTCACACACAGAAGACACACAGACTGCTGGACTGTATTGCAGTCTCTCCTGTCTCTGAACTTCTGACCCCCTGTGAGCTGCCGCTAATGTTATCTCCCTTCTCCCGACCTCAAAGAAGGAAAGAACACGGACACTTGCAGGGGCAGTGCCATGTGAAATCATCTCCATTCTCCAGCTGATAGCTCAGGACAGGATGATCCCAGCAATAACCTGCCCAAAAGTTCCTTGAAAAAGTGAAGCAGCCAGCCTGGAGGTATGGTGAACAGTATGGCCGGGGAGAGGCTGTATTTTTTTTTCTGTGGAGTTACCATGGACAGTTATCATCAGGGTATAACAGTTTCCTGGCATACTCCTTTTTAATGCAAGTCTGAAGCCACTTAAAGGATACCTCAGCTCTCCTGATGCCCACCGCTCTCCTCTCTGCCCCTCCTTTCCTACCTAAATGCCCCTCGGCAACCTCTTCACTGAAGTCAGACATTAGTGCGCAGGCACTGGCCAGGCTGCATGCGTCCTACAGTGCACGCCTGCGGCCTGGAGCGCATGCGCATGACATTACAGCTATGTCATGCACAGGGCGCTCCCGGCCATGCGCCGCAGGATGCATGCAGCCTGGCCAGTGCCTGCGCACTAATGTCTGACTTCAGTGAAGAGGTTGTCGGGAGCATTTAGGTAGGATTGGAAGGGGCAGAGAGGAGAACAGGGAGACAGCTGCAAGCACATGCCTGCTCCCCCCCCCCCCCATAATATTTCCTAATTAGTTTGCATCTGGTACCCTTTAAAAAAGTCACATATTCACCTATGGAGAGGGGTGGCTGAGGATCTTATAGAGCCTTTCATCTCTTTTCTTGGTCTACTCATTCCAGCGATGTCCCTTAGGCCCGGTTCACATTAGCGGTGGCTATCCGGAATAGCCGTGCCGGAGCCGCACCGCATGCTGGCCGGACGAAACGGACGCACGGCATAGCAATGTAAGTCTATGCCAGGGTTCACATGTGTCCGTTTCGTCCGGACCGGAGCCGGACCGGATCCGGACTCCGGTGTCCGTTCCAACATGCGCTATTTTTTGGTCCGGCTCCTCCGGCAGCCGTATCCGGGGCGGAGCCGGACTGCACCATCCGGCCAATGGAAACCAATGAGAACCGGAGAGCGCACAACACACTGGCAAAAAATCCGGATGTTCTACCCCACTTCCTATGAGGATTGTTGCGGCGATATTGTATCGGGGACACATGGGCAACCATTTTGGAGTGGAGCAGCACGAGCTGGAGATGTTGGCAGCATGTTGGAGGTGGAGGTGAGTGCTAAACAGCGGAGGGCCTGATTCCACAGGTCCCCCTTCTGCTGACCTCCCAGACCCCAACATTTTTTTTTGTTTTTATACAGGTTGTTATCTCTTTTAGAATCCGGATCCGGACCGCAACCGTGTTCATACCGCACGGAAACCGTATGCAACCGGACCGGATCCGGACAGGAACCGTACGGTTCAGGTCCGATCCGGCTCCGGTGCGGTCCGGACATCCGGTGCGGTTTTTGCAAAACCGCAAGTGTGAACCGGGCCTTATTCGAATTTGCCACCTCCAGGAGCAACCAGAAGGCTTCGGAAGCAGGTGCACTCATGTCCTCCAGGTGCTTCTGAAAACAAGCGGCTCCATACTGTGCATGCACTCCTGAGCGCTCACGCATGCATAGTACAGAGCCGCCCATCTTCAGAAGCAGTTGGTGACACTATGTGGCAGTATAATTCCCTGCAGTCTTCTGTCACCTGCTTGACTTAGATTATCCACATGCCTGATCACTTTTTCAGTCAATGTAGCAGAGGGCCCAAGGCCATTGCTCTGCTTGGGGCCCAGGCTTGTCTTAATCCGGCTCTGCGCTCAGCAAAGCGCTGCCGGTACCATTTTTGAGGCGATAACGTCTCAATGGAAGTTATAGGATAAACGCAAAATGCTCACAAAATTGCTTTGTGCATCGATTGCATTTTTAAGAATAAATACATTGTATTTATTATTTTCCAGGTCAAAGAGTTCACTTCCTGGCTTGCATCAGGGAGAGAATTAAAAAAACGCTCGAGAAAAGCGTTTTCACAAAAACACAGCGCCCACCCAAGCGTCGGGAATCGGAAATGAACATCGCATCAAAAATAAAAAAATGCTAACGCGAACGCAACGTAATGGGAACAAGGCCTCAAAGGATGGGAATAAAGTTTAGAATCAAGCACATTTTCAGTAGAAAAATACGAAAATACATGTATTTACACAGATCTGTACACGAGTCCTGTAAGAGGGGCAAATGAAGAAGAAAGAGGGACAAAGGGATTGGGTTTCCAAAAAAGGACAGTCCCTCCAAAAGTGGGATAGTTGGGAGCAATGGATTGTTTATCGTGAGCGTGCCACAAGTTACTCTCGTTAAATATTCAGGCAGCGTTGATATGACAACTAGTTCTGTTCTGTGAAAGAAAGTGCTCGCCTAGTCGCCTATTGGAATGTCGTCCTCCAGTAGCCAGGTGTCGCTATAGGGCTGACGGGAAAAAAGAGACGTTCACAGTAACAAGGTATCGTCCCGTCCACATGACCTCTTTTCTTGTCAGACTGCAGGGCGGGGCCTAAGGCGGAGCTACAGTGACAGCTGAGCCTCCGAAGAGTGTTTGAGCTGCCCAGAGACCCCCCTATTGCCAGCGGTAGACTGAGAGAATGCTACGTCACCGGGTACAGGTGTGAGCGGCTTGGTCGCTGTTGAGAGCTGTTAACAACAGGTGAGGCATTACGCTGTGGTCGTGCTAGGCATGCTGGGTTTTGTAGTTTCTCACTTCTCAGGGGATGGATGTGAGGACGGTGATCGAGGGAGAAGCAGTGATTTGTCATCTTCGCAGAGCCTCTGACCGAAGAAGCAAATGAAAACCGCTAGGTGGTAATTAGCAGCTGTGTTAATTCATCAGCTGATGCTGATGGCTAGTTGTTCATCAGCTTGTGACTTTTGTTTGCAAGCACAGACATCGCTTGGAGATGTTTGCATGTTGGGAGAATTTTCTGCTCACACCTGTTAGTGATGCTTGCAGCTAGACATGGTCGAGCTGGTCACAGAGAGGCAAACATTCTAGTTTGCATGCTTATTTCTTGCAAATTTGATGCAGCCTGAATTTGGAGTAGTTCAAATGCACTTCCTGTGAAGGATTTGGTTGTCCCAATTGGAGGCTGCATACAGTTATCATTAAACTTTTAATTATCAGCTTTTTATTAGCATTAACTGGAATTAATTGCATTCCATTCACCATCTGTACTTATGACATCATACCAACGTTAATTTTATGCTAGGTACACACAATGACATTTTCTGGCAGGTTTCCTGTCAGATCAATTATTTTCAACATGTCTGATCTAATTTCCGATCAATTTTCTATTCACTTCTATGGAAAATCGACTGGTAATCAGATCGGACATCTTGGAAATAATAGATTTGACAGTAAATCTGCCTGAAAATCTCATTGTGTACCAGGCATTACTCCTGCTTTGTCACCCCCCTCTATAGGGAAGACCTCCCTGCATCCACCTACCTACCTATAAACCACCAGCATTACAGCAATGAGGGCTGGTGCAGCAGAAGAGCTTTTTCTAAGTGCTTTGTGATTTTAAAAGCTCCTGCTAATGTTACCATATGTGTGTGTTCACGCTGGAGCAAGTCTAGCGTTTAAAAAGCTCTTGTAGTGTGCACCAGCCCTCACTGGCACAAATGTTCAGGCTCCTGCCCTTTTATCAAAGGAATATATCCCTATTTCAGTTGAACCTGGGTGCATGCCTGTGGACTTGATGCACGTCAGAGGGTTGGATGGATAACCCTTTGACACCTGTATGTTCTCACTAAAGTCTCATGTAACCCCTATTGCAATCCTTCAGATGCATATTTTAAAGGCTGGCATGAACCCAGCCTATGGCGTGATATAGCAGTATTTGGTGGAATTGATGGACAGACTAAGCCTCAACCTGCACAAATATTCCAGCTATAGACAAAAGTCTAAGTACCACCAGGCTGGGGGATTGTCTTCTCTGGGGCGGGTCAATGGAGCAGTTAATAAAGAAACGGAATTGCTAGTATTTAATAAAGTAACTAGGTGTTGCTAACTACACTACACTGTGGCATAGTAAAAACCCTGATGTAATGCATTGTTTATAGTAAAAAAAAACTGTTGTAAGAGAAAATAAAAATCCATCTCCCTAGTCCTTACGCCCATATAGTTATCACATCTGTATTTCAAGGTAATGTCATGTGTAAAAAAAAAAAAAAAAAAAAAAAAAATCTGACATGACATCTGGCATGAACATCAGAATCAGAATCAATTTATTTTCGCCAAGTAAGTTTGCACCTACAAGGAATTTGTCTTGGCAGTTGCTTAACAAACACAAACAAAAACAATACAAGGACAGACAGTGTGAATATTACAAGTTAAGGACATTATAAGTATAGTGGCAGTAAGCAATGTGAGAATTGTTCATGTTTAGTTCTGTGCTGATTACTTTCAGTCCTAGCAGCTCTAACGTGGTTCAGCATTAAGTATGGCTACCGCTTGAGGAAAAAAACTGTTCCTGTGTCTAGAGGTTTTGGTAGCGATTGACCGGAATCTTACTCCTGAAGGCATGCGCTGGAAGATGGAGTGAGAGGGGTCAGAGGCAATTTTGGATGCTCTCTTTCTGCACCTGCTAGTGTAAAGATCCTGCAGGGAAGGTAAGCTACAGCCAATTTGAGTGCATTTGTGCATACGCACATCCATTTTTGATTGGCCAATTGTGCCACCTACATGTAGTATTAGGGTCAACAGATTTTGAATACAGTGGAACTTTACTTTTGAGGATTTCATGGAAATGTGACTTTGCACAGTCTCTACCCTCAGATTGAGTATAATTAGGTTTAATCATGCAGCGCCAAAGGGACAATAACTATTGGCTCAGTTGTGATGACTTGACACGTATGCTTTTTTTAAAAAAAAAATTCTTGTATATCACAGGGTTGGGTAGTCAGTATGAAACCAGGTACCCAAAATTGCTCTGACTCCTCGACTCCGACTCCTTAGTCTAATACTTACCAGGGCTTTTGAGTTGGTACAAAAATCATCTGGCTCCGATGCCTCAATTTATGAAACCTCTGACTCCAGGTACCCAAAATTGCTCTGACTCCTCAACTTCGACTCCACAGCCCAATAGAGATCAAAAGTAGTAATTGGTAAGAGTGTTTGTAGAGGGTGAAAACAGGAACAAAGAACATCAATCGCCCCTTGGGCAGTCTATTAATACATCTAAAAGTGATATGCAAGTAGTACTCTGCAGAGGAATGAGGGGGTTCTTCCTGTGTTACACATTCTATGGGCTTGATTCACAAAGCGGTGCAAACTGTTAGCACGCTGGTGAAAAGCCCCTTATCACGCCTAAACTCAGTTTGGGCATGATAAGTTTAGGCATGATAACTATAGCACCAACTGGGTTAGCACCGCAGTGCACAGCTGATCAAAAGTTTTGCGCTAGCAAAGTCTGGTGCGTGAAACGTTACATAGAGTTTAATGGCGCTGCTTTGCGCGCGGGACTTTGCAATCTAAACTTATCATGCCTAAACTTATCATGCCTAAACTGAGTCTAGGCATGATAAAATGGTTATCACGCCTAAAGTCTTTAACTGGGTTATCACCGCTTTGTGCCCTTTGAGCCCTATATGTATGATCTGATCCAGGTTTACAGGTCATAGACAACACCTCAGCGTTCAATGTGCACAACATTCTCAAATATAATATACAATTATTTTTTTGTAGACCAAGCCCTGCTATAACTCTGTGTATGTATGTGTGTGTGTGTATATATATATATATATATAGTGTGTATATATAATGTATGTGACCACCAATATCCGAGAAATAGAAGATTTAATCATATTTTCTTTTAATTACAGTTTAAATTTATTAGGAGTCGGTGCATGTTGTGCCCGACTCTAGGTACCCAAAAATTTACTCTGATCTTATCTCCAACTCCACAGCCTTTGCTTGTATGTCCACTGACTTCCACATTTGACAACATACCAGAACAAAAAGCCCCTACGTGTTTGCAGAACTGCATGGCTTAGGTTGGTTGTTCATAAATTGGTGGTAGGAAAACATAATTAAATACATGTGACTCACAGAACCATCATAGCCTGTCAATCACAGTTGGTCCTAGATCAGACAATCTGCGGATAACTTGGTTCTTCATTGTCCCTACAGGTGAAGCCATGGTTGGTATAATGTGTGAAGAGACCTCAAAGGACTCCAAGAAAAAATGGAAATTTCTAGTAGTGGCAATCCTGCTTGCTTGGCTTTTTGTGGTCCACCAACTAGTTAATGTGTGGTTTCTCCTCCTGTTCTCTGCTGTCATGGCAGCCATTGGAGCCTGGCTAGGACCTCAGTTTACTCTCAGCAGTACAACAGCAATTCATCTTGAGAGGTTTGTAACCCTTGAGGAAAACATCCAAAGCCCAGATGCCGAGGGTCAGCTGGACAAAGAGATTGGACTTACCATTCAGAAAATTACACAGGACTTTGTCTCATCCTGGTATCGGCGACTGAGTCATGACACTGCATTTGAGGATGAGGTCAGTGGAGTCATGTTGGACCTGGCAATGGAACTCAAGAAGAGATTGAGTTGTGCTAATCGAGAAGAGTTGACACGGAAATTATTAATCTTAGCTGGATGTCATCTCCAATGCTATAAGTGGGCTAAAGCCCGTGTTGAAGATATTAGTGACCACTTAGAAAAGGAGCCTTTCTTATGGGATGCATATCAGGAGCTAAGTCCTGCCCATCCAGCCTTGTCAAGCACAGTAGAAGAAGTGAACCATGCTCGATGGTTGGTGGGGATCTTGTTAACAGAGCTGGTACCCAGACCACATTTAGAAACCCGGACTGGGAGACATTTAGTGGTGGAACTCATAGCTTGCAATGTTGTGCTCCCACTTGTTGGGCGTATGACTGACCCAGATTGGATAAACATAGTCCTGACCAATATATTCTCCAAAACACCAGTGAAAGTGGATGAAGAGAAATATGAAAGTCCTGTTCCACCAGTAGCACCTAAGTCGCTTCCACTAGGTTTTAGCAATGAACCAGCTCCACAACTGGTTCTGCCTTCTCCGCTGTCATCTAATATGTCCAGCTTTGAGGTGATCAATGACGCTGATATAGAGCAAGACGAATGTAGACATAAAATAACACTGGATGGGACAGAAGACTTTATGTCTTGCAAAGATAAAATAGACATTTTTTCTGTTCAGTACCTGCAACTGCCAAAACCTAGTAGTCCTTTCTTCTTATGTGAGGAGTCAGAACCAGATTCCCCTATGTCTGATTTGGGTCAACTCGACCGTCCGCTGATGAACTCAACCGAAGATCTCTTGTCTGACTGTGGTTTAGATTCACTTACGCCAGCTGAGAGTCCTGGAGCCCCTTCACAAGATGATGTTGTCAGTGGGCTCTCAGAAGAAGGTGGCCTACTTCTCACATCAGCTACACTATCCCGTCCAGAGATTCTTATTGAGTCTAGTGGACTTTCTTCAGAATTTGCTACCACACCAGCAAATGACAAAGAGGGATCCAGTCCAATGGATACTTCTCCCCTAATCACTTCTTCACCAACTGCCCCTATTCACCCATTCAGTTTCGTACCCCTCAGCAGCCCTGATGGACCAGTATTAATCCAAAATCTTCGCATTACAGGGACTATCACTGCACGTGAACACAGTGGAACTGGATCACACCCTTATACACTGTACACTGTTAAGGTAAGTGGAGGTGTATGTCATATGTTTGGAAATAACATTCTAAGAAAGACACTAGCATGTAGAAGTGAGGGAACTGTCAGCAATTTTTCATTATCAAGACAAAAAGCAGTGACCTTTCAAATGACAAGAGAGCACTTTGAGAGGTAAGCAGCAACTTTAATTTCTGAAAGCTTTAAAATACTTTACTTACACTTCTATTTAGAATAAAAATAAAATCTTTTGATAGGCAGTTGTATCCTGTAGCTTAAATGCCAAATCTAGACAGAAGCCACATTTAAAATACTCATAGTCTTATACTCTCTAATACTGTAAATGTTAAAATTACTTTTGTTGTTTTTGATTTACCACACACAATAGATACCCAAAGCAAAAAGTTTGACCATTCTGGGCAAAAACCTAAAGTGAAAACCGTATCTTTGATGTTTTTGTATCGTTGTTAGTGATCCTTTGTCCTGGTTCATTAATAAGCAACAATCTAGTTCTAAACTTATTGTCTGAACAACAAGGCCCCTATTTTGTGTTTTCTTCTTACCTCTCCATAGAACAAAACAAGATGTTCAGCAGAGAGCTGTGAAGCCTGTCTGTGCTGTAATCATTCCCAAACTGTCACTTGAAATGAACAGAAACCGATTCAATTGTGTATGTAGCTTTAAGCTTTAACATGGACCTGAACTCAGAACTTCCTCTTGGCTCTAAAAGATAAGCAACAGCTTAAAGTGGTCTAACACCCAGCATTTCAACTTTGCTTTAAAAGATTGCTTACAGCTTAGAAACTATTATGCCAGATTTATTTATTTATTTATTTATTTTTTTTGCAGAAATTTACTGAATGGGTTAAACATGACATTTTAGTGTTGCATTTAGCTAGAAATCCGGTCAGTGCTGAGGTTTAGATACAAATGTATCTATTTACAATGTAAATAAACAAACACCTCTCTGAGAGAGCACAGACGGCTTCCCAGACAGGCTTTTCAGAGGTCTACAGTGGCTTGCAAAAGTATTTGGCCCCCTTGAAGTTTTTCACATTTTGTCACATTACTGCCACAAACATGAATCAATTTTATTGGAATTCCACGTGAAAGACCAATACAAAGTGGTGTACACGTGAGAAGTGGAACGAAAATCATACATGATTCCAAACATTTTTTACAAATAAATAACTGCAAAGTGGGGTGTGCGTAATTATTCAGCCACACACAGTCAATACTTTGTAGAATCACCTTTTGCTGCAATTTCAGCTGCCAGTCTTTTAGGGTATGTCTCTAACAGCTTTGCACATCCAGAGACTGAAATCCTTGCCCATTCATCTTTGCAAAACAGCTCCAGCTCAGTCAGATTAGATGGACGGTGTTTGTGAACAACAGTTTTTAGATCTTGCCAAAGATTCTCGATTGGATTTAGATCTAGACTTGTGACTGGGCCATTCTAACACATGGATATGTTTTGTTTTAAACCATTCCATTGTTGCTCTGGCTTTATGTTTAGCGTTGTTGTCCTGCTGGAAGGTGAAGCTCCACCCCAGTCTCAAGTCTTTTGCAGACTTTAAGAGGTTTTCTTCCAAGATTGCCCTGTATTTGGATTCATCCATCTTCCCATCAACTCTGACAAGCTTCCCTGTCCCTGCTGAAGAGAAGCACCCCCAGAGCATGATGCTGCCACCACCATATTTGACAGTGGGGATGGTGTGTTCAGAGTGATGTGCAGTGTTAGTTTTCCGCCACACATAGCGTTTTGCATTTTGGCCAAAAAGTTCAATTGTGGTCTCATCTGACCAGAGCACCTTCTTCCACATGTTTGCTGTGTCCCCCACATGGCTTGTGGCAAACTGCAAATGGGACTTCTTATGCTTTTCTGTTAACAATGGCTTTCTTCTTGCCACTCTTCCATAAAGGCAAACTTTGTGCAGTGCACGACTAATAGTTGTCCTAAGGACAGATTTCCCCACCTGAGCTATAGATCTCTGCAGCTTGTCCAGAGTCACCATGGGCCTCTTGACTGCATTTCTGATCAGCGCTCTCCTTGTTCGCCCTGTGAGTTTAGGTGGACGGCCTTGTCTTGGTAAGTTTACAGTTGTGCCATACTCCTTCCATTTCTGAATGATCGCTTAAACAGTGCTCTGGGGGATGTTCAAGGCTTAGGAAATCTTTTTGTAGCCTAAGCCTGCTTTAAATTTCTCAATAACTTTATCCCTGACCTGTCTGGTGTGTTCTTTGGACTTCATGGTGTTGTTGCTCCCAATATTCTCGTAGACAACCTCTGAGGCCGTCACAAAGCAGCTGTATTTGTACTGACATTAGATTACACACAGGCGCACTATATTTAGTCATTAGCACTCATCAGGCAATGTCTATGGGCAACTGACTGCACTCAGACCAAAGGGGCTGAATAATTACGCACACTCCATTTTGCAGTTATTGATTTGTAAAAAATGTTTGGAATCATGTATGATTTTCGTTCCACTTCTCAATTGTACACCACTTTGTATTGGTCTTTTACGTGGAATTCCAATAAAATGTATTCATGTTTGTGGCAGTAATGTGACAAAATGTGGAAAACTTCACTTTTTCTAGCCACTGTATTTGCAATCCAAACAAGGATACATTTGTATCTAAACCTCAGCACTGAAGCGGATTTCTAGCTAAATGCAAAACTAAAATGTCATGTTTAACCTATTCAGTGAATTTCTGCTTAAAAAAAAAATCTGGCGTAATAATTTCTAAGCTTTAAGCAATCTTTTAAAGCAAAGTTGAAATGCTGGGTGTTAGACCGCTTTAATAACCTTTAACCTGCCTGGCGTTCTGATTCCCGCGTCCGTACGTTTTTTTGCACATTTTTTTTTTTTTTATCATGTAGCTAGTCTAGTGCTAGCTACATGATTCTCCCCTCCCTGCTTCCTCCCTCCTACCCCTCCGATCGCCGCCGGCGCAAAGACCTATCCGGAAGTCCTTCAGGGCTTCCCCCATCGCCATGGCGACGAACGTCGTTACGCCATCCACCCCTCAGCGCTGCCTGGCACTGATTGGCCACGCAGCACACGGGGTCTTGGGGGGGCCTGTATCGCGGCGGATCGGCGGCGATCGGGTAGGATACCCAGCAAGCAAAGTGCTTGCTGCGTGTTTAAAAAACATTTTTTTTCAAATCGGCCCAGCGGGGCCTGAACGGTGACCTCCGGCGTCTCTGGACGAGCTCACCTCCGGCGTCCTGCAAAATAATCGGCAGTGTCTACTACTTGCTTTCATGAAAGCAGACATAGGGTTAACATCCTGTGTTTACAAATTAGCTGCTCTGCCGAGGCAGCCAGGGGAATTACATAGGCTAATCTCTCTAAATACATGCAGGGTACTTTTTCTCTGTTTTACTTCTGTCCTGTGCAAGAGTCCAGGTCCACTTTAACCACTTTACCCCCAGCGGTACGAATTTCTCCGCCCCTTTTTTCCCTCCTAAAAAACCAGGGACGGAGAAATCCGTACCTTCCGCGCTACCGCCGCTGTCCGCGCTCCCGCCGCTCAAGCGCGCGCACCCGCCGCTCGTGCACGCCGCCGCCCGCTTGCCCGGAGATCAATGAACGGGAAAATCCATTCCCGTTCGTTGATCTAGCCCCCGCAATGATCTGCTGCTTCTTTCAGAAACAGCGAGATCATTGTGCGTCTCCCAGCCTCCTACTGCTTCCTGTAAGCGTCCCTCCGGACGCTTACAGGTCGCATGTAAACAAACACTCTGTGGCCAACTTGTGGCCAAATAGTAAACTACACCCTAAAAGCATTTTACATACACAAACATTACATTTACACAATAAATTAACTCATTACCTCCCACACTCCCCAATTTTTTTATTTTTTTTGTAATTAAAAAAAAAAAAAAATACAATAAAAAAAAAGCATAAATAGTTACCTTAGGGACTGAACTTTTTAAATATTTGTCAAGAGGGTATAACACTGTTACTTTATAAACTGCGGGCTTGTAATTAGGGATGGATGCAAAACTGAAAAAAATGCACCTTTATTTCCAAATAAAATATTGTCGCCAAACATTGTGATAGGGACATAATTTAAATGGTTTTATAACCGGGACAAATGGGTTAATACATTTCATGGGTTTTAATTACAGTAGCATGCTTTATTTAAAAACTATAATGGCCGAAAACTGAAAAATAATAATTTTTTCCCACATTTTTTCCTATTTCCCCATTAAAACACATTTAGAATAAAATAATTCTTGGCATAATGTCCCACCTAAAGAAAGCCTAATTGGTGGCAAAAAAAACAAGATACAGTTCATTTCATTGGGATAAGTAATAATAAAGTTATAGACGAATGAATGGAAGGAGCGCTGAAAGGTGAAAATTGCTCTGGTGGTCAGGGGGTAAAACCCCTCAGTGGTGAAGTGGTTAAAGAATGGTAATTCAGCCATAGAAAGGAAACAACACACACACACACACACACACACACACACACACACACACACACACACACACACACACACACACACACACACACACACACACACACACACACACACACACACACACACACACACACACACACACACACACACACACACACACACACACACACACACACACACACACACACACACACACACCTTCCTTTGTGCAACAGATGTACCAAATAAGAGCCATGGAAACTGGGGAATGATCTTTTATGGAGAAGTAAAAGTGATTTTTAACTTTTGGATTGCCTGGTTAGCATGCTTATTACTTGTTTACCAGATAAAAATAATGAACTGATTTTTGTTTGTATGCCCCACAGTTAATAACCACTTAACGACCTCCTAACGCTGATAGGCGTCGGCAGGTCGAAGGGGTGTTACCATGGAAACGGCCACTCGTTCGAGCGACCGTTACATGTCAGTTCACAGAGGGTGTCTCCGCCGCTGCAGGGATGTCCCGCGTAGCGGGACATACGAGCGCATCGGGTTTTTCCGTATGTCCCACTATGCGGGACATACGAGTGGAAAGGGTTAAGTGTGCTTTCTGGTTGCTTGAGACTCGATGGTAAAAATAGGCTTACCTAATTCAGTTATACCACAGTCTGCATACATACCATGAACTATGTATTAAATGGTAAAATACAGTAATTGAAGGTATAAAAACCACATAAAGACAGCCTAACGCCGATAGGCGGCGGCTGGTCGTTTGTGGTTTTACATGGAGCCGTTCCATGTCAGTTCACGGAGGGTGTCTCCGTCAACAGCCTGCGAGCCTCCAATTGCGGCTCGCAGGCTAATTGTAAACACGCGGGGAAGAAATCCCCTGTGTTTATACCATACGACGCAGCAGCGCCGTGAAGGAGATCGGCGATCCCCGGCCACTGGCCAGGGATCGCAGGAATCTGATAGGCTGAAGCCTAATAGAGGCGGCGCAGGACGGATCGCCGTCCTGTGCCGCTCGTAGGAAGGAGGGAAGGGGAGGAGGCGGAAACTCGCTGCGGAGGGGGGCTTTGCGGAGCCCCCCGCTGAACGAAAATAGCCTGCGGCGATTAGACCACCCCCCCCCCCCCAGCAGGACATCCCCCTAGTGGAGAAAAAAGGGGGGGGGGAAGTCTGGTCACCCTGGCTGCCTGCTGATCTGTGCTGTGGGCTGGAGAGCCCACGCTGCACAGATCAGCGCAAAGAAGCTCGGTCCTTAAGTGGTTAAACTTTAAGATGGGATGCTTACCAGCCCCTTAAGTAAGCGCTTCTGCCCCCAGCCTGGCCGCTATCCATTACTTAGGATTGGTGACTCTGACATAAAGTTGCGCTGTGACCCGGGAATAGGAAGCCTGCCCGTCCTCTGCACCGGCACAGGCTTCCTTGCTTCTTCCCCCTCCCTCTGCTGCGCGTCATTGCAGTTCACGCGCGGAGGAAAGGAAGAAGCCAGGGAGCCTGCATATGCCACAGGCTTCCTATTCCGGGGTCACACCATGACTTTGTCAGAGTCATCGATCCCATGTAATTGATAGCAGCCAGCCCGAGAGCAAGAGCGCTTACCTAAGGGGCTGGTAAGTGTCTCCTCTTAACCAATTAGCGTGAATACCTACGGCGTCTGCTCAGGGTCCTTTTAAGGCAGGGGACACATTTGACTGCTTTCCTGCGTGTTTTTTTGCACAGGAAAACTGAGCTCTCATGTTAATCAATGGGTTAGCTCACACTTAAAGGGATACTGTAGGGGGATCGGGGGAAAATTAGTTGAACTTACACGGGGCTTCTAATGGTCCCCCGCAGACATCCTGTGCCTGTGCAGCCACTCACTGATGCTCTGGCCCAGCCTCCGGTTCACTTCTGGAATTTCAGACTTTAGGCTGGTTTCACAGTAGGACGTTGCGTTTTAGGGGACGTTATGGTCTCATAACGTGCCCCTAACGCAATGCCTGGTGGTCTTGGCGCAGGACGCTACCAAGAGCCGCATTACAAGCAGCTCTTGGTGCGCCTGCTCTGTCGGAGGCACTGCGGAGACCATGTGAGCGGATCTCTCCGCATCACGTGGTCCCGCCAGCCAATCCGCGGCCGCTCCAGGATGTAAACACTACAAGTGCAGTGAATAATAAGTAGCCATGTGCCTGGCTACGTAGCGGCCTCTCCCCGCCTCCTCTCCGCCCATAAAATGAAAAAAAAAAACCCTGCTGAGCATGTGCAAACCGTCTAACGCGGCTTAGCCGCGTGTAAAGTTCTGCATGCAGTACGTTATGTAGACGTGCTGCGTTACAATGTAACGCAATGTTGGCACTGTGAACAGCCCATTGATTTTTCATTGCTGTGCGTTGGGGTGCGTTACAAGATGCTCTAACGTGCGCCTGTAATGTCCCACTGTGAAACCAGCCTAAAAGTCTGAAAACCACTGCGCCTGCGTTGCCATGTCCTCAATCCCGCTGATGTCACCAGGAGCGTACTGCGCAGACACAGACCATACTGGGCCTGCGCAGTATGCTCCTGGTGACATCACCGGGATCGAGGACACTGCAACGCAGGCGCAGTGGTTTTCAGAATTTAAAGTCTGAAATTCCAGAAGTGAACCGGAGGCGGGGCCAGAGCATCGGTGAGTGGCTGCGCGGGCACAGGATGTCTGCGGGGGACCATTAGAAGCCCCGGGTAAGTTCAACTCATTTTCCCCCTACAGTGTCCCTTTAATGTGTTTTTTTTGCAGGATAATTCTGAACATTTTGTTAGTTTTGTCTATCAATAACATTAGCTGCTGTGAATAAATGCACGCGTTTCTGCATACAAACACACATGGTGTGCAGAAAAGTGAAAGACAAGTGTGTCCCCTGCCTTAACCTCAGTGCACAGACAGCAGAATGGTTAATTCCAAGGAGCAACCTGGAATTCCCTCCTCCAGCACTTTGCATTTGCCATCCTCTCTACCGAAAGTAATTTCCCACCCAAGGAAAACGATTTTTTAATTAACAGAAGTGGAACTGAGACTTAATCATTTGGAAATGTAAAGTTAATGAGGGCTTGTTGTAGAGAGGAACTTCAAAGGTCCAGTAATGGTTCTGGGCATCTGGATTGGGTTCAGCAGAAACCCACAGGGTATTGGATCTTCAAAGGGAACAAGAGGAAGGCAGCCAGGCATTTAATTTAAATAAGAATAATGTCAGAGTGTGAAAGTGACACAGACAGCGCTTTAGCAAAGGCTGCTTGTGTTCTTTCCTGTAATTTGCCCATATGGGCTGCTATAAAAAGAATTATAATTTAAACTGCATTTTTATGTGGTCTCTTGAGCAAGGTCATAATATAAGGGGTCCATGAGCTGGTTTTGAAGTGCTAATGGCTAGAGATGCCCCCAGAATAAGATGCAGAATGAGAACTTCTCTGAACTGATAAAGCTGACACACACCAATTCATCCTGTTATGTACTCTCTTTGCAGTATGACACAGCATTGGATAGTCAAACACTGGGTACCTTACAACCAATGGCATATCACACTGTTAATCGGAGATATCGGGAATTCTTAAATTTACAGACGCGCCTGGAGGAACGTGCAGATCTGCGCAAGTTCATCAAACGTGAGTGGATCGCCTGTGTTCTTCTGTGAATATGTGCATGGTGTGGCATGTAATGCATACTAGAATTTTGTCAGTGCGTGAAAAAACGAGTGCTTACGTTAACCCTCTGCAGCTTGTCAGTCATATATTTTTAGCTAGTAAAGTAGTGGTTGGTTGCTCTGGGTAATACAGATCGTTTTTATATCAGACATCTTGATAAGCTAAATTCATACTGAATTTCATCCCTATCCTATCAATCATATTCCATCCTTAATTGATCCCATAATGCAATGGGAGACCGGGCAGCTATGAGTCCTCTCTTTGAAAAATAAGATCCAATTAGGTGAATTTGTGAAAGACTAAATACATTTATACTACATCACTTTCTAGCTTTAGACTAATATGGTGGTATACTGGTTAGCACTCCTGCTTAGATTTATAGGTTTAATTCCAGGGCTGCACATAATCCTTGTGAAGTTTGTATGTCCTCCCCATTTGTTGGGGGGCTTTCTCTGGGCATTACTGTTTGTTTCCACATCCCAAACATAGACCATACAAGTAGACCCTAGAGACTGTGGGAGAGGTATGTGATTATTGCTGGAGACGCATATTAATATAGCACACAAATGACTAGGGTAGCTTATTATCATAATTATTATTTAGTATTTATATAGCATCGACATCTTCTGAAGCGCTGTACAGAGTATGTAGTCTTGTCACTTACTGTAACTGTCCCTCTGAGGAACTCAATATCTAATCCCTAACATACTGTCGTACTGTGTGTTACTGAACATGTAACAGACAGTATAACTATGGTAATGTGAGAAAAATATTTCTGTAGCTTCCAAAAGTTTAATATGGGTTAAGTAAATGGTGTAAAGCAGACTGGTGAATACAGCATATATCAAACAAAATAAAAACACCAAGAAATGTTTTAGAATTAGTAAGTCAACAAAATACTGTGGCTTCCACTGGTTTATTTCACATTATAGTGAAAATGAGCACAGTGACTGTCTAGAGGAGATTTAGAAAACTTCTAAAATACCAGTAGCATTAAGCTATCTCATTGAATTGTATATGAGCGGCCAAAAGTGAACACATTGAAAGAATAATAATTTCATTGCCTCAAAAATGATTTAAAATGCTGTGGCTGACTGACAGAAAATACAGCATTTTTTTTCACACAACAGAATTTTACACAAAATCACTTCATCATTTTACATTTTCACCTCTTAGAACATTACATACAGATTCAGCAAACAGTTTCTCCCCACTTCCCCTTACCAGTTACTGCTCCAGAGTATACCATACAGACCCTAGGTCTCAACATTACTGTTACTTGCTCACCTATGCAATATCCGCTTCCTTTTCACTGTTGCCAGGTGTCATACTAGAAACCACTTCTCACTTTTTAAAGGACACCTGAAGTGATTGGAACATGGAGGCTGCCATATTTATTTGCAAACCTGTAGATCAGATGTTTAATTGAAGTTTGACTGGATTTGCTGCATGCTTGTTTCTCACATATGATTCAGACGCTACTGATACATGAAAGACCAACAGGACACCAGGTACTGGAAGCCTCCATATCCCTCTCACTTCAGGAGTCCTTTTAACTATTCATCTCTGTACTCGTGTTACCATAATCTTTGCTGGCTGGGCTGTGTTTTTGTGCCACATATACAGGAGCCCTGTGCTTTTCTGTGTGGGCCTATTTATACTACATGGAGCAGCTCTATGTAGCACACCACTAAGAATGCTGTTTTCCCTTTGCCACAGTCACCTCCAGCCACTAATGGGGATGTGGGTTCCGTTTTCTCTTCATCAGCCAGTGATGTCCAGGAACATAAAAACCCATTCCATCCATTGTAACATGCATAGCACACAAAGGACAAACTAATTTCAACATACAATAATATATAAGGCATATCATATTCCGCTGACATTCAGAGAAATTCATCCATTTCAGCTATAGTTATTTGTTCTTATACAGAATAATCCAGCACACATTTCAGCTACAGTGAACTGGGTCACTATTTTTAATCTACCAGAAACTGGGCATATAAGAACATGTCCACTATATAATCGCTTAAAGAGGTACTATAGTGACATATACAGTAGTAGAATTCAGTAAATCATTAAAGGGACTCCGAGCAGTGCAAAAACTATGGAAAGATGATTATCATTTTAAAGCTCTCTTTCTCCTCTTTCCAATGATATATAAACCGCCACCCTACGCCTTTTAGTTTTCGCTATTTTCGTGATTGAAATTGCCGTGGCTGTGATTTCAATCGCGAAAATAGCGAAAAACTAAAAGGCGTAGGGCGGCGATTTATATATCATTGGAAAGAGGAGAAAAAGAGCTTTAAAATGATATGCATCTTTCCATAGTTTCTGCACTGCTCGGAGTCCCTTTAAGGATTCAGTACTCACTTTTACAGTAATTTTCCTGGTTTCAGCATCAGAAACACTATATCTGTTGCTGTATATTGGTATGTAGCCCTGCTCTCCCAGTGATTCTTAGCAAAATCCTGCAGAATTCTCCTCCCATAGCATTCTGGGAGAACAGGCATCATTTTAACTGGCTTTGGAATTCTCAGAAGCAAACATTTCACAGTGCTGTAGCTGACAAGACTAAAGGATGCCTGAATGCTGCTGATTAGCTACACATCTAAAGGAAGGAAGTGGTCAATAAATGCATACAATGATACAAAGGATGACAGACATAACAAGGTTATACAACTTGGGATAAAGCTATACAAGGCAAATGGTACAAAATACATAAAAAAATTTACAACAGATTTGCGCTTTAGGAAAATCAGCACTCCGTGGTTCACGTTAGCAAATGTCAATGTGCAGACATGTAAGAACTCAGATTTTTAAAAAACGTGCACACTTGTCTCTAAGACACACAAGATCAAAAACTCTCACAGTTCCACCATATGGGCAGGCTCCAGGGGGTCCAGCTGTGGAAACAATACGCTGTCCCTTTGATCTTTGTCCCCGGACAATCAAATACACATACAATAAAAACAAAACAGATATATAGCGTAACACTGCGAACACTAATGAATTCTCTCACAGGAAACAGTCACCAGAGTAATCGGAGTGTGTATACTAAAAGACCACCTCTAACCAGTACCAGGACACCCCCCTAAGTGCCCGCACTCAATGCGCTGGCCTCCTGATTCTCCGGAGGTAGGATTGAAAGTATGAGGGGGTATCAATCGTTTCACAGCTTCCTATTGCAACTTGCCCAATTCATACTGTAACTATGGAATGGAAGGGCTCCGGATCTCTGTGCACGTAGTCCCCGCTGTCCCCATTTAAAGTTGGCACCGTCAGGACTCCTAGATGTCTTGCCCGCTTTAAAGGGAACCTGAAGTGAAAGGTTCCCTTTAAAGCGGGCAAGACTGGAGGGGGGAAGGGGGGTTAAGTGTAGCTAGCCTAGTGCTAGCTACCACCCATGTAAATGTAACGCCAGGGTGGTTAAAGAGGTTGGTTTTGAGGGCTTGCTTGAATGTGTTGAAGAAGGTGCAAATCTGATGAGCGGGGGGAGGGCGTTCCAGTTCCGGTGGTGGGGGTGGCTTTTAAGAAATCCTGCAGGCACTCATGGGAGCAGGAAATCCGTGAGGCAGTTAGGCGAAGGTCGTTTGAAGACTGGAGGGGGTGGCCTGGTATATACCTGTGAAGAAGCTCCGAGATGTTTTGTGCACAGGTTTACAGGTCAAGCATAGAATCTTGAAACTTATGCTGAATCAGATCTGTATGTATGTAGTCTCTCCCCCTCCCCCATATGATCCTTAGCCTAGGCAGTTTAGCTATGTAGAATTTTCCAGAGCATTCTGGGAGACAAGGCATTATTTTCACTTGCTTTGGAATTCTCAGAAGCAAACATTCCACAGAGATGCACCTGACTGAATGAAAGATATGATACATTTCAGAATGTAAATCAGGGTGAGGGAAGATCTTACAAGGGGCAGACACTGACTAAATAATTTATAAATTAATATTGTAAAACAAAACAAACAACTTTTATTAATTACGTTATTTACACTATACTTTCTCTTAACTACCTGAAGACCGCTCCACGCCCATGGGCGTGGCCGCGGCGGAAGC